>NC_137776.1:77015751-77615751 GCF_963455305.1 Plecotus auritus
AACAAAATGCTGATTAATAATGAGATAATGGATGGGCCAGTAAATATTTTTGTGGTATTGAATTGTCTAGGTTATTTTTATTCCCTAATGTAATTAATGATACCCATGATTTCCACTTAATTGTAAAATAGTCTACCTCAGTGAAGATATGAAAAATAAATGTAATGAGACAGTGACATTCAAATGGAGTGTACTTACCTAGTCTGCATACAAAATAGCAATGATTCAGTATAGTACATGTAATGTGATTTTTTAGAAAAGAATTCCTGGGCAGCATTTTAAAAGCAGGAAGATAAAGGAATTTAAGGTTCTCTCATTTGAACATCTAAGGATTTCCCCCTCAGGTTTACAGGGCAGAACACAGGCAGTGCCTTCATCCTTTTCATCTTCAAATATCACAGTGGCTTTCAGAACCCTTTTGAAGACTTGCCATTTTTATTAACGTGCATCAGCCCCTCAACCAGAAACAAAGGATTGCACCAGAAATAAATGGCTTTTTAACTCTCATAACAAAGCAAAAACTTTTCTAACTCAAGATGCTTATTAAAGATACTAGAGGCCCGGTGCATGAAATTCATGCACTGGGGAGGGGGGGGTGCCCCTCAGCCCAGTCAGCACCCTCTCCAATCTGAGACCCCTTAGGGGATGTCCAACTTCCAGCAGTCGGACATCCCTCTCACAATCCAGAACCGCTGGCTCCTAACCACTTGCCTGCCTGCCTGCCTGATTGCCCCTAACTCCACTGCCTGCCTGCCTGATTGCCCCTAATCCCTCGGCTTGTCGGCCTGATCACCCTTACCTTACCCCCCTGCCAGCCTGATTGCCCCTACCTTGCCCTCCCCTGCAGGCCTGATCAACCCCAACTGCCCTCCCCTGCTGGCCTGATAGCCCCCAACTACCCTCCCCTATCAGCCTGATCACCCCAAACTGCCTGTACCTTGGCCTCCAGTCTGGCCTCCTACTGGGGGCACCTCCCCCATTATCCCGCTGCTGCTGTCACTGCTGGCCTGAGCCTTAGCCCTTCGCAGTTGCCCAAAGCTGCCTGAGCCTCAGCCCTTGCAGCTGCTGTGGCTTTGTCTGGAAAGATGTCCGGAAGACAACCACTCTAATTAGCATATTACCCTTTTATTAGTATAGATTTGGGGACCATTACAACCACACAGAACTTAAAGAAAACACATGACCCTGGCCGGTTTGGCTTAATGGAGAGAGCATCGGCCTGTGGACAGAAGGGTCCCAGGTTTGATTCTGGTCAGGGGCACGTGCCTGGGTTGTGGGCTCAATCCCCAGTAGGGGGCCTGTGGGAGGCAGCTGATTAGTGATTCTTATCATTCATGTTTCTAACTCTCTCTCCCTCTCCCTTTCTCTCTGAAATAAAAAAAAAAAAAAATTTTTTTAAAGGAAACACATGATCTTCACTTTGGGCTTTGTCATTTTACAATATCCTTTGTGCAGTATTTTAACTTCCCTCAACTTTCCTTTACCCACCCTTAAAATGCAATCTATTTTGGGGAAGATGATCAGGAAAGTGATTCTAGTGGGTAGAAGTTTTTTTGGAGGGGATGGGGTCGTGAAGATATTTAAAAATTGAGCATGGTGCTGGTTGCATCACTCTGAATTTACTTTAAAAAACCAGCTCATGCTCTACACATTTCGCTGTCAGGACTCAGGGGTGCTTGAGGGTGAGCGAGGTGGCAGTGCCAGCACAGGACCCGGGAGAAGGTAGCGCTTTCTACACTGCCCAGGCCACGTGGACTGCAGCTGCACCCGCCAAGGTGGACAGGGTATTTCTGCTGTTTTGTTTTGGTCTGGCCTCCACCCCGTCGGCCTCGGACCTGTGTCTGCACTGAGACTGAATGGTTTGATGGTCCTACTTTTTGGTGGACAGTGGATGCACTCCCAGCTCCCAGAGACTGGCAGTTAGACTCTGGAGGCTTCTGAGTCCCTCGGGGGAGAGCCCGGCCCTAGGTCAAGAACAGACTCAGGCGTCCTTGGCCAGGAGGCCTCCTCGGGCTAGGGGCCGCCACAGTTTGAAGGCCAGTCATGCCCCTGATCCTAGAAGGGGTCTCCACTGGGGTGCTGGCCAGCCTGGGCTAGGGTCACTGGTGGTTTGGAGGCCGGCCATGCCTCCCGATCCTGGCAGGGGTCTCCTCTGGGGTGCTGGCCGGCCTGGGCTAGGGCTGTGGGCAGTTTGGAGGCCGGCCACAACCCTAATCCTGGTGGGGGTCTTCTCTGGGGTGCTGGCCAGCCTGGGCTCTGGGCACCGCAAAGGGAGAGGTTCCCTGAACCCGCTTCCCGCACACCTAGGCTAGGATACATCTCGTAGGAGGCGGCTTCCAGGTCCTCCAGCGCCTCGCCTCCTGGGCTGCAGTCCCAAGTCTCCCAGCGCCCCAGCCTCAGGCGCACCCCAGCAGTTGCCCACACCACCAGTCGCCTCAGTGCAGGCCCCAGCAGCTGAAAGCTGGCCTCCTGGCAGCCGGGCCACCACACCCACCACTGCTGGTAGCTCTCCACTGCTCGCTCGCTGCCAAGCCCTGTCCGCTGGGGTGAGGGCATGCTCCCAGCCGCTCCCACCCCTGGCGTGTGCCCACTGCCCAGAGGCCCTCCCTCCCTCTGCAGCCCGGCTTGGGAAGCTTGCCTTGTTGCTGGGGCTACGATGCCAGCGTCCCGCCCCGGCCACTATGGGCACCACCATCTTTGTAGCAGAGTGACGGTTAATTTGCATGTTACCCTTTTATTAGATAGGATAAATGCACAGATATATTATTCTTAATAGGAGATTCTAGGGAAGATTTGAGGAAGTTTTATTAATTTGGGGCAAATTAAGATGTGCATTTTCTTTCCCTCCTACCCAAAGTCAAGTAGCAAGTAAATAGGATAATTTATTAAAGATTATCTTCTATCATGTTTTATCTCAGTGACATCAAATTTAATAAAATTCTTCATTTCCTCAAAAGTCCATAATTCCATGGAGAAAACACACACACACACACACACACACACACACACACACAAACAGATACACGTACGCACGTGCACACACAAACACAATGAATTCACGAGGAGAAAATCTTCACATATACCTAGCTGGGTCTCTCTTTTTGGTAGGAATAGATTGATGTCATTTTATAAATTGCTATTATGGAGAAGGTGGAGTTCTTTCAGGTCTGCTTTGAATATTTTTAAAAATAGTGTATGTACATTTTCTCTAAATTTGGTGATTATAAGCAAGCTCTCTACAAAGATTTATTCTGAGTTGACAGAAAAACAAAAGTTATCTCTCAATCCCTGTTTGAGAAGTTGGGAGATAGTAAATAAGTTTGTCATACATTTAACTAAAAATCCAGTAAGTCAACTGGAGGAAGTTTGTTTGTTTGTTGTTGGGTTTTTTTGTTGTTGTTGTTGTTGTTTTTTTAGTAACTTGAGTAGATAAAAATGTCTCTCTTTTCAAGTATTGTCAAATATGTGAACTGTGTATACATGGCACTTCATATGTTGTTTTTTTTGTAAGCCATATAGAAATTAATGTAAAGTGTTTGCCTGAGTTCATTCTCAAAAAAAAGAAAAGAAAATATACTCAGCTATAAAAGTAATGGAAATCACTATAGGACCTTTTGATGAAATCATGAGTTATGTCCCCTCTTTTTACTTATCCTATTCTCACCCGACCACAGCACCCATAGAATATTCTAGAGAGCTGTGACACTATAGCGTTTCACTTCCCAAATGAGGTACCATAAACTCTCAAAATATTGCTATCACAACACTAAATAATCAGCCTCTGAGATAAATGAACAATCAATTTTCGGAGACCATCAAAGACTGGTAAACTGTGCCCCTTCTCTAAAGAAGAAAATACATGGAGAGATTAGGAAATGTTTGGACAATTTTATGCCATGTTTCCAATCATGAGGCAGTAGCTTGAGGGTGAAATTTTATCTCATATTTCTCTTTTATATTTAATTTCCTGTTTGTTATTCCTTAAATAAACACATATTGAACAAGGATTATGGGTTTAACATTGGAGTTGTAGAGGTGAATGACTCATGGGAAATAACATTAAGGAACTGTTGTAGTGTACCTTGAATCTCACAAAGGACACTGTGCTGTCCTGGTCTTGGGACCACTGAGTCAACCAGAACACATTATCTGTAGCTACTGAGACAATTTAGGGTAATTGTGCTGTCCTGGTTCCCAGGTACAGAAGAATGTGCTTCGATAACCAGTAAGATCACAATCAATGGGATATTCAAACCACCATCCATGGAGTATTCAATCGATTGGGATAGCATACATAAGTTCAGAAAATCAAAATAACTTTTCTATTGTTTTAGCAAGCAAATAAGTACAGAACCCAAAACAGCAGGGTTAAAGTTAAAGTTAAAACTGCAGTTTCTACCTGAGATGACTGCTACCATACTTCATTCCCCACTGGTTTTATGTGCATGAGTCAAATCATGGACTCATCCTTATTAGTTAGGGGATTGTACTGCCCCCTAACTACAAGTAGTTGGACCGCATTAATTTTTCTAAACTGCCTGCTTGGCACAATTAGTTTTCTATTTACTCACCCCACCTCCTTTAAGGGCATTCTCTGTTCTGTTCCTGCTCTCCTGTCTCCTAGCACATCTAGCCCTACTTGGCCCTGGACTTTCTCACTGGCTAGCAAAAATGTTCTTACAGTTACCAAGGCCCCTAGTACCACGGTCCCCTAGTATCATGGTCTCCTGTCCTCACTGAAGTCCAGTTCCCCTCCTGCAGGCGTCGAGTCTCCTCCTGGCCTGTGTGGAGCCCAGGCTAGGGATCTCACGGGTGAGGCTGCTGGTTGCCAGGATCCAGGCTGTTTCCTGGTGCAGGAGCTGGGAGTGGTGTAGCCAGGTCTGGACGCCGTCTACTTTAACAGCCATGGGCGTGCTCAGGATAACAGTGTAGCGTCCCTTTCAGGTTGGGGTGAGTCCTTGGGCAGTGAACTTCTTTACCCACACCGAGTCCCCGGGCTGGAAGGGATGTACAGGGTCCGCGGTGGGCACTGGCATCTTGAACAAGCTTATGGGTGGCTCTCTGGGTATACTGCAGCTTTTTCTAGCTGCCACCGTTAAGCCCCCCAACAGAACACGGTGAAAAATGTCCAAGGAGTCACCAGGGGTTCTTGGGTCTCATTGGGGTGCAGGGAGTCACAAGGGAATTTCCCTCCTTGCCACTGCCACCTCCAGCTAAGCAAACCAACCCCTGAGGGGTGGGGGGTGAGAGGCAATTATAACCCTGCCAGTTGAGGGCTCAGGGGGGGATGGGCATGGCACAGGTCCCCAGGTGGCGAATGGAGGTGCTCCCACCGAAGGAGAAGGCATTTTCATCTGGCAGTCCTTCTCTCTCTGTTCCCACTGGGAAAAGCACTTGTCTCCTGCCAGCGAAGGTGGTGTGGTGCGGGGACCGGTGACCCTCACACGCAATCAGCCTCCCTGACCTCTCTGAAAAGCCCCTCTGCTTGAGTGTGTTTCCATTAAAAAGTACTGATTTTAAAAACTAATAACTTAAGAGCTGCCACACACACAAAAGGACCAAATGGCCCACAAAACATTCTCCTTTCCTTCTGAAGGTTTTACGATGTATTGTAATCATTAACCATATTAAACTTAAATGGCCAATTGAGACAAACAGTTCTGAGACCGTTCCTCCACCACTGATTAAGACTGGGTGGCAGCAGGTGTTGGAAATAAGATTCATTTAGTTTTCTGAGCTTTCTAGGCAGACTTGGTGACTTTGCCAACTCCGGCTTCCTTCTTGTAAATAGTTAACTTTAGAATTTAGTCCCTGCTTTAAAAAAAGTTAAAACCACTCCCGGAGCCCGCCAGGGACTGTGAGGGGAAAGTCATCCTGGAGTATGGTGTTGACCTGGGAAAAAGTGTGCTTAGTCAGGGAGGGACAGGATACACATAGAGGGTTATTTCAGGAGAGGTAAAATCCTGCAAGGAACCTTGATAAAAAAGATCAGTAATCCAGTCACACAGTCAAAGGTTAAACAGGAAGGGAAGAACCACTCAATGTCCTCCAAGAGGATTTCAGCAAACTGACAAAACCGACAAATAAGACACATAGGGGCCACAAATAAAAACCAAAAACCAAAAACCAAAAACCAAAAGTGACCTCTGATGTCTCAGGGCGCTTCTAGGATGGGGAAGTTCCGGCTGCGTTCAGCCCTTCCTGCAATCCCCAGATGACTGGTCCTCCAAAAAAAAACAAAACTCACCTCCAGGAGGGTTTCCAGATGACTCCAAGACAAATTTTTAGGGATGTGCCAACGTTCCCTGCCCTCTCGCTGGATCTGAAGGGAAGTTCTCTGGGGCCCTGGAATTTCTCAGGGTATGCACCCCCTAGAGACCCCTCAGTCTCCACGACTGGCCCAGGGGAGACTGGCCTCCCTTGGCATCCGGACCAGCGCTTCTAGTGGCGGATCTCGCTGGGACCTCCAATGTTGTAGTGTACCTCGAATCTCATAAAGGACACCTCAAAAAGTCAAATTATGGAGTCATTTATTCAAAGGCCCCTCAGCGGCTACGAGGGGCAACAGTGCTCCAAATCTCACAGCCCCGAAATGCTCACCACATCTGGCTTATATGCAGAATATCACAAAGGTATCGATTACATCTTTGGGTTTGGAATGAGGAACCTGGTTAGCCCAAAGCTGTTACAGAAGCGAAATTGAGCAAGTTAGTTATCTATAAAGATTAAGTATAGTTTTGGGTCTACAGGTCACTGAATCAACAGAAACACATTATCTGGAACCACTGAGGCAATTTAGAATAATTGTGCTGTCCTGGTCATGGGACCACTGAGTCAACCGGAACGCATTATCTGTAGCTACTGAGACAATTTAGGATAATTGTGCTGTCCTTGTTCCCAGGTACAGAAGAATGTGCTTCGATAACCAGTAAGATCACAATCAATGGGATATTCAAACCACCATTCATGGAGTATTCAATCGATTGGGATAGCATACATAAGTTCAGAAAATCAAAATAACTTTTCTATTGTTTTAGCAAGCAAATAAGTACAGAACCCAAAACAGCAGGGTTAAAGTTAAAGTTAAAACTGCAGTTTCTACCTGAGACGATTGCTACCATATTTCAGAACAAGCACACATTTCGAAGCAGATGAACCTAAGGTAATGTAACAGCCTTTCATCTACTGTTGAATGGCCTTATTAAACCTCATTTTTCTCATTTGAAAGATGGAAATTAGAGACTTCTGATCGAGTTGGCAGAGTAGATAAACATGATACTTGCCTCTTTCCACAATCACATCAAAACTATAACTAAACTACAAAATAGCCAACATTCAGAATTGTCTGAAATTGAGCTGAATGGAGGTCCTACAACTATGGAATTAAATAAGAAGCCACATAGAAACTGGCAGAATGTGCTGAGATGTGGAAGGGCTGGTTCTCAACTGTGGGTATCTCAACTGTGGAAGTTCCCCCTGAGGAGTGAGGGGTCCAAGTTCCACACCAGGCCCCCCTCCATCTCAGGGTTCCAGTGCCAAGAAGAGAGAAGTGACTATAACTTCTGGAGTGTACACCTGAAACTAATGTAAGGATGTATGTCAACTCTAATTGAAAATAAAAATGTAAAAAAAAAAACAAAAATTAAAATAAATAGTACTGTCTTCAAAATGTAAAAAAAAAAAAAAAGATGGAAATTAAAAATAATTTGAGCAAAGAATAAAATGTTCTCTTCAAGCTTCTTTTGGCTGGTCTAATAACTAAATATACATGAGACAGTTTAATAAGAGGAAGTAACCAAATTTAATCGTATACTTATGTATGGAAACCCCACATACATAAGAGTCAGAGACTACACATACATGAGAGGTTCAGAGACAGAAAGGGAAAATGAGGTATATGTGACATTCTGAGCTAAGAGTGAGCTAAGGCACCTTGGGGCTTCAGAGGGGAGGAAGTCATTCACACATTCACAAGATGATAAGAAGAGCAGATGTTCAGTAATTAGAAGTTTGCTTTGTCATATATAACTCTTATTATAGGCAAGGTTCTAAATTTAAATTCTTTAGGGGAGAGGTGAAAATTTCTGATGAACCCACAGGGTATCAATTGCATCAGCTCAAAATAACTCACATGCCAAAGTGGCACACCTTGGGGAGGCCTGTTCTGATCCCTTTTAATAGACATCTCAGCGGGTGGTGTGGTGGGGGAATCCGGTGTTAAGTTATAATTAGAATAAATAGAATAGATAAAGAGAAGTTGGAACCACGTGGAGAGTGTGTTTTGCTAAAGTGTTTGGATTTTATTCTTTAAGCAATGGCAGGTGGCTGAAGGATTTGAAAAGACCCTGGCATCCATATTTTCTTTGAAATTCAAAGCAGGTTGGCAGGTTAGAAAGCAAATCAACATGCTTTCAAACCACCACCAGATGCATCATAAAGCAAGCACAGGCATATTAGTTAGATTACCCAATATTGTTTTACAAAGCTTTGCCACTGGTCCACTTCATTATCTGAACGGTAATTTTCAAACTGATTTTTACCACAGAATCCTCTCTTTAGAAGAAATCTTAGCCAGGAGCATAAACAAATAAAAACACAATGATTTTTGGAAGATGAGTAACTCAAAGGACTTTTCAGCTGCAAATTACTATTATCTTCATCCTATGAATTTCCAAAGTACTCACTGCCTACATCTCTCTTCTCTCCTGCCAAGTTACACACTCCCTTGAATTTTGTTTTTATGTAACTCTGTAGTATCCCTTTAACTCAATTGTGAGCTCCCTGTGACAGGAATCCCAACTTCTAAAGCTTTACATTCATCACCCCCTCCAGCTCCCTCCCACCCCCACCCCTGAACATTCAAAAATATCTTTCACATAGGAGGTGTTTCCTGCTATGTATATGTTTCCAAATTAATTAAACATGATGATGAATGTCTGTGTTTACAAATGAAAATGTAAATCATTTTTTCCTACATTTTTAGGATGTATTCCCTTAGGTTCCTTAGATTCACAGAGTTAAAAAAAAAAAGTGATATGTATTAGAAATATCAAAGTAATATATGTCATAAAAATGAACTGTGTGTAAATTTATAAAATGAATTTCTCAGAAAACTAATGCATAAAATCATCCCTGATAACGCTTTACATAAAATGTGAGCACATAAAAAATATAATAGGTGTTCCATTTAGATTACGGCTCAGATAAAATTCCATGTTTTTACTTACCTTTCACTGGGGGTAAAGCTGACACTGTCAAATCCCACCAATTTGTAGTTCTTTGAAGAGAGAGGAGGCCAGTACAAGCACTTAGTACAAGTAATCGGGGCTTGAACTGAGAGGATGGCAGTGAGGCTGAAAAGAGGAAGATGCAAGAGTTGTTTTCTTACTTATTTTTAGCTCCATATTGAACTAAGCTTGCCCTACACACAAAGAAATAGACACACATATTCAGATAGGAAATCACCTGCAGTTGATGCAAGCCTTTCTATGCTAATTCCATTTTGTTTAACATTAACTTAAGGCTTTCAGTTAAAAGTATCTTGTGCTTATTTCAATTAAAATAGATACAATTTATAATAAATAGCAGGAGCATTATAACAAACTATTCTGAATTTTAAACAATTTCCCATAAAGAGATAGGTGCGCGCGCGCGAGCGCACACACACACACACACACACACACACACACACACACACACTCCTAGCTTGCCTGTACAGAACTTGAAGAAGCAATCAAATATGTGAAATCTGCATTTCATTTATTTTACATGCTCTTTGCAAGTGGTACTTTGCAAGGCTTTCTGAATAATTGCATGATTTAAGTTGGCAAACTTTTTCAAGTATCATTTGAAAAGGTTCAGGGGAAAGTGATGGCAATTAAGATGATTGTAGTTACATTTTATCTTTTGTTTATGCGACTTAGTATCTTATAGGTACTCTATTCCATTTAGAAATGCTAATAGTAATCTTAAGCCATAACCACTTCTCATACGTTTTCAGTATTTATGCAAGTATTCAGTAATAGTAACATAGCTAAGACATGTATTCTTTTTCTGAAAACTAAATTTATTGGAGTGACATTGGTCGATATAATCATATAGATTTCAGGTGGGGTTTCTATGATACAAGATCTGCATCCGGTACCCACCAACCAAAGTCAAAACTTCTGTCATCATATATTAAGATCCCCTTTTCCCCCAACCCTCTCCCCTCTGGCAACCACCACAATGCTGTTTGTGACTTGTGCTGCTCCCTTGAATAGGCTAGAGACTGCAAACATAATTTGGATATCTTGCCTTTAAAATATGTGTATTTCTTGAGCCAACTTTGTTCTATAAGAGGATGTATATTATTTAAATTCTTCAGTTTTTGCCTAAATAGTTTGTAAAATAATATAAAGTCTGAGAGACATTTATGGCAGTTTAATAAATGCTCTAAGCTTGTCCTACATACAAAGAAATAGACACACATATTCAGATAGGAAATCACCTGCAGTTGTTGCAAGCCTTTCTATGCTAATTCCATTTTGTTTAACATTAACTTAAGGCTTTCAGTTAAAAGTATCTTGTGCTTATTTCAATTAAAATAGATACAATTTATAATAAATAGCAGGAGCATTATAACAAACTATTCTGAATTTTAAACAATTTTGCTCAGAACACTTTAGGGTAACCCCCCCCCAAATATTTAGTGATATGAATAGTTCATGATTTATTAGAACCTTTTATAATCACTTAGAAATTTCAAAATCAAATGGCCAAGAGTCTTGGCCCAAGACATATGCACCATTTCACAAAATATAAGTAAATATGAAAGCTTCTTTTTGAAATCCAATGATTCAAGCAAGGTTGTACAGTAATAGTTTCTTAAAGAAAACAGCAAAGTTAGATACAATAGTTTGAGTATTGCGATAAGTAGGGTAAATTTGTTGTGGTTTTGCAAGGAGATTATGACTTTGGGAATTCTGAAGAGTAACTTATAAACTTCTAATGTAAAATAAAATAGTGCTGAGGAGGTCAGGGGCATAAGTGAGCAACAAATATATGCAAGGACTCTGTAAGGACTCAAAGGTAAAAGTGCAGTGTCTTGAATAAGTAAATTGATAAGATATATAAAAATTTAAAATCCTGGAACTGCCTATTACACGTTTGAAAATTTATTCTGTAAGTATATTTTCTCAGATACATGCACATACACAAGGATCCTATTGAGACATTGCTTGTATGATTTATAAAAATGGAAGTAGCTTAAATATACAACAATAGAGAATCTGTTAAATAAAATACAGTATTTCCATGTGATGGAACACTATGTGGCCATGACAAGAACATGAAAATGACAACAATAACGTTACAACAATATTAATCACCTTCAGTTGAGCCCATATATTAAGGAAATAGCATGGTATAGTTTTGCACAAAGAGTTCTGAAAAATAGCTACTTGGGATAAAATCATATTCTTATCACTTCTAAATTCTGAGCCTCAGTTTACTCATCCATAGTGGGTTTAACTATAATCTGTATTTTATATGTTTGAGAGATTCAATGAGAAGTCTGCCCAGTACACACTCAATAAGAATGAGCTATAATTATCTCTTTTTTGTCTTTACATCTACCATATAAGCTATGTATAATTATTATATCAATTTTTATGTGTGGATGACAAGGTTGCATATAAGGAAGTTATGTCATGGATAATCATCAAATGAAATGATTTATGCATTTATCTTTTCAACAATATTTATCTAGAACTTACCCTATATTAGGCCTTAGTGAATATGGTGGTAATAAAACCTACAAAGTCTTATCTTCCTGGAGCTCACATTTCAGTAAGAAAAGTAGACAATAAGTAGATAAATATGTAATGTCAAAGTGGAAAATGCTAAGTGCTATCAAGAAAAACCAAGTAGAGCCAGTGGATAAAGAGTGATGAGGGAAAGGGGGAAGAGAAGAGCAAGGGAGCATGGTGATGACACAGAAGAGGCATGTATCAAGTAGTGACAGAAACTATGTAGATGGAGAAAGAAACTCCCAGGCCAAGGGAACCACAGTGCAAAGCCCAAAGGGAGGTGTGCTCAGTATGTTGCAACCAGGCTTTAAACTATAACTCTGTGCGTCTGAGCTTGGAAAGATATCCAAGGTACATCCAAGAAGCAAAAGAGCTATTATGGATTATCATTTGTATTGCAATAAGTACTTTATGTCAAATCTATATGTTTATATGTCAATGCATGCAAGCATTTCTGAATAGGCAGGTCAAATTATGTCCTTGCCCTTGAAATTCCTGACATCTCTACCTTGAACTGCTGATGAACTGCTGTTGAATGTGGCCCAGACACTCGCTCTCTCATTGCTCCTGGGCTGCTCCAGGTGATGGCTCAAAGCTCCCTGGTACTTATTTTCGCTGTGTGACTGATCTCTCTATCTGCTCTTCTCACTAATGTTATTCATCTCAGACATTTGACAAATGCTTTCCAATGCTCTGGACAAGCTGTGTTTAATTTTCTAGTTTAGGTATAGAAATGTCTCCTATCACTTGATGATCTGTTCTTTTTATAGGGGTACCACATCAGAGTTACTAGGTTCCAAAGCTAAGGAAAACTCATTTTTTGTTTTATAAACAGTCCTTTCATATCCATGGTATGAGTGTGCTACCACATTGGCTGAGACAGGGATGTAGTATTCAAATGACACTACCATAATATCCCTCCTGCTCTCTAAATTCATTTCAGTTGCTGAGTCCTGATGTTGATATTTGTCTTCTGAATATTGTATTATGTCACAAGGTACCTGAAGTCCAGCCATTTCTACTGCCTTCTAAATTTACCAGACTCTGATTTTATTTATGTATTTATTTAAATTTCAGTTATAGTTGACATACAATGTTATATCAGCTTCAGGTGCACAGAATGATAATTAGATATTAATATAACTTACAAAGTGATTAGTCCCTTAAGTGTAATATCCACCTAACGCCATACATAACTATTACAATGTTACTTACAATATTCCCTATGCTGTACTTTACATCCCAATGATTATTTTATAGCTGCTAATTTGTACTTCTCAAGCCCTTCTCCTTTTCTACCCGGCTCTCCAATCCCCCCCTCCAAACTGGCAACCATAAATTTATTCTCTATTAGTTTGTTTTTGTTTTTCTTGTTAGTATATTTTGGTTTTCTTAGATTCCACATATATGTGAAATCATATGCTATTTGTCTTTCTCTCTCTGATTTATTTTACTTAGCCTAGTATCCTCTAGGTCCATCATGTTGCAACTCCTTTTTATGGCCAAGTAATATTCCATTGTAATATATGTACCACATCCACTTTATCTAACCATCTATTAATAGACACTTAGGTTGTTTCCATATTTTGGCTATTGTAAGTAATGTTGCAATGAACAAAGGGGTGCATATATCTTTTGAATTAGTGTTTTGAATCTTTTCAGATAAATGCTCAGCAGTAGAATTGCTGGGTCATATGATAATTTTATTTTTAATTTTTTGAGGAACCTCCATACTGTTTCCATAGTGGTTGTACCAATTTGCAATCCCACCAATGGTGCATGAGAGTTCCCTTTTTTCCACATCCTTGCCAACACCAAGGTCACCACACTCGTTTATACATCTCTGAATCCTTAAAGCTCACATATTTTTTTTCTTGGCAAGCTCACAAATATCAGGAAAATTAGAGAATACACATGATGGTGATTGGAGTGTATGTCTGATCTCTTTATGATCATCACCTCTTACAAAATTATGTCCCTTTAGCATCATCAATTGTATTTCCACAGGGCTAGGAAAAAATTCCATAATATCTTATGGCATAGGGTTGAGGAATAGGAAAGGCTTTATTGAGGAACTTGGCAGACAAGGTTTAATAAGAGGCACAGATTTTATGATCTTCAATATTATCATCCAGGCTGGCATCATGCCAGGGTCTCTCTATGAAATGTCGTTTGTGTATGCATTCCAGGAAAGACACTCCATAAGCCCATTGCTCTCCCTCCTTAAACAGCAATTGGCAAATAATTGTCCCAGACTGACAGGGTAGAAGTACCAAGGCTTTGCAGCAGTTGTAGGGGTTGGTAGTGGCTTCAGCTGTGACGGGCAAGAAGCCATCAGTTCTCTGAGAAGGTTAATACTGATGCACCCATTTTTGATAGAATAAGGTGTGAGTAGGGAGATAGGGGTTCTGTCAGGGTGCAGAAAATTTCCTCTCACCTTCTAAGTTCTTCTAACTGGACTAATAATCAAACTAACATGATTCAGATTAACAGGAGAAAATGTCCAAAGTTTATTTTCCAGATACACATCCGGAGAGCCCATAATATATAACTGAAGAAAGGCATTGGGCAATTGGGATTTATATGCCATTTTGGACAAAGGAGAAGGGGAGACACAGGTCTAGGATTTTGAAGGAGAAGCAGGCAATTTACAGGTAAATGAGAAAGAGTGAACGCATGGCAAACATTCCTGTTAGGCAACACAGAAACAATAGGACACAGTGGGAAAACAATTTTTTGCATGAATCCTTCCTGTCTACCAGACTTACTTCAAATAAAATAAGAGAAAATATTAAGGTGAATATGTTAAGATCCCCTTCCTAAAGCAGACCTTCCCACTGAATTCCCTTAGGCAGAAAAGGGAGATGATCAAAGGTTCTGAGTCTTTATTTCTTAATAATCAGCTTAAAATCAATACCCCAAAAGGGACATGTTGGGAAGGCAAAATTTGAATCCCCTTCAATTCCCAAATAGCTTAGTGTCCAGACAACCAGTGTGAGCTCTCAGGGTGATTTTCAGACAAATCTGCTTGTCTCTCCAGCACACTTGAGTTTCTATGATAGCCCAGCTGTCTCCCCTGCTATAAATAGTCTAAAAGATTGAATGAAATAATATCAGGCAGACAAGTAGGTCAGAGTAATTTTGTTCTGAAGTACAAGTTTTTAACCTTTTAAGAACTGTGGATCACGTTAAGAATTAGATTTTATCCCTGAAATATGAGTTCAGGCAAATATATCAACTCTACTACATTGCAAAATTTCAGAGGGAAATTCACATGAGAGTTTACATCTAAATTTCACTATGTACAAAACACACTATAAAATTCAAAACTAATTTGTTTATAGACTTATAGAGTCCCATGCTTTCTTATGTTTTCATTTTTCAGTTAACACAACTCATTGTCATATTATGTTAAAAATTATTACAAAGGAAGACCAAACGCATACATGGTCATGTGAAGTGAGATATAAGATTAAAGTTAACCTTGATAAAGGTTAATTGCAGTTTCTGATCAGATACATAGCTAGAAAATACTCAAATTTGATAAGTCACTCTTTAAAAGAGGCTTATTGTGAGTGTGGTTCTTATTTCATTAATTCCATGGCAACACAGTACACTGCAATATTAACCTTCCTTATCAAATTAAGAGCTCATGATGACATATGTCAATAAAAACTGTAAAAGAATATGAAATAGACAAAATTGATTACTGGTATCTTGTTCAGAATACTCAGATTATTTTAGCCTCTCCTGGTTTTTAATCTATTTTACAGCTTCATAATGAAAACCACAATTAATTTTAGACAATAATAAAGAATAAAAGCTATTATGCTCAATTAATATTTGACAAAGGAGGCAAGACCATGCAAAAAAGTCAAGAGAGTCTCTTCAATAAACGGTGCTGGGAAAATTGGACAGATACATGCAAAAAAATGAAACTAGACCTCCAACTAACACCATGCACAAGAAGAAACTCACAATGGATAAAATACTTATATGTAAGTCGTGAAACCATACAAATTCTAGAAGAAATCATTGGCAGCAACATCTCAGAAATCTCTTATAGCAATATGCTTGTGGATTGTAGGGCAAGGGAAACAAAGGAGAAAACAAACAAATGGAACTATATCAAAATAATAAAGCTTCATGAAATGAAATAAAGGTTCAGCAAATGAAACCATCAAAATGGAAAGGGAGCCCACTGTATGGGAGAACATATTTTCCAATGATACATATGATAAGGGGTTAATTTCCAAAATATATAAGAAACTCATACAACTTAAAAGGAAGACAAGCAATTCAACTAAAAAATGGGCAAAGGACATGAATAGACACTTCTACAAAGTGGACATACAGAGGGCCAATAGAAAATAAAAAAAAATGCTCAAAGCCCAGCTGGCATGGCTCAGTGGTTGAGTGTTGACCTATGAACCAGGAGGTCACAGTTTGATTCCTGGTCAGGGCACATGCCTGGGTTGCGCACTCTATTCCCAATAGGGGTATGCAGGAGGCAGCCAATCAATGATTCTCTCTCACCATTAATGGTTCTATTTCTCTCCCACTCTCTCTTCCTCTCCGTAATCAATAAAAATATATTTTTAAAAATGCTCAAAATCACTAATCATCAGAGAGATGCAAATTAAAATGACAATGAGTTATCACCTCACACCTGCTAGAAGGGCTACCATCAAGAAATCAACAAATGACAAGTGTTGGTGAGGATGTGGAGAAAAGGGAACCCTAGTACACTGCTGGTGGGAATGCAGACAAGTGTAGCCACTATGGAAAACAGCATGGAACTTCCTCAAAAAATTAAAAATAGAGCCCGACCCATGTGGCTTAGTGGTTGAGCATCAACCTATGAACCTGGAGGTCATGGTTCGATTATCATTCAGGGCACATGCCTGGGTTGGGGCATCCAGGAGGCAGCCGATTAATTATTCTCATTCATCATTAGTATTTCTATCTTTCTCTCCTTCTCCCTTCCCCTCTGAAATCAATAAAAATATATTCTAAAAAATTAAAAATAAAACTGCCATCTGACCCAGTGATCCCACTTCTAGGAATATAACCTACAAAACCTGAAATACCAATTAGAAAGAAAATAAGAACTCCTATGTTCATAGCAACACAATTTACAAACACTAAGATCTGGAAACAGCCCAAGTGCCATCAGCAAATAAGTGGATAAAAAAGTGGTGGTATATTTACACCATGGACTACTACGCAGCTATAAAAAAGAAGGATCTCTTATCGTTTGAGACAACATGGAGGGACCTGGGGAGTTATGCCAGTCAGAGAAAAACAAGTATCACATGACCTCACTCATATGTGGAATCTAAAGAACAAAATAAACTGATGACCAAAATAGATCCAGAGACACAGAAGCAAGGAACAGACTGATGAATCTCAGAGGGAAGGCAGGGGTGGGTGGGTGGGAAGATTTCAACCAAAGAATTTGTATGCATATATGCATAACCCATGGGCACAGATAATAGTATGGTGCAGATCTGGGACAGAGGGTGCTGAGGGGTGGAAGGGTCAATGGGGAAAAAGGGGGACATCTGTAAGACTTTCAACATTAAAGATAAATTAAAACAAAACAAAACAAAACAAAAAAACAAAAAGGGACTGCAGCCTGGGAACACAGAGATTCAGGTAGCAACCTAAATTGTGTTCCACTGAGACAAAGGGGAGGCCGCCTTTTATAGGGAAAATTCCCAACAGGTTCCCAATTAGGTCTGTTTTATGTAAATGTGGTATCCAAATTGTGCAGATTGGATGGGGCAGGTCTTAGTCTTTGGAAGAAAGACAAAGCCAGGTTTCCTTGCAGTGGTTGACTCAAATGGTACAAGCAAGCAAGGCATAGTGCAGACAGCCAAGAGTTCAATCTGAGGCTCCTGTATGCAGAATACATGAGGAGCCCCGGTCAGCCACTGGCCCTCAGGTGACCTTGGGAATTCCATCTCAGCAAATAATTCTTCCAGGTTCACATCAAATTAATCTTTCTCCTCAGGATTTCACAGTGACTTGTGAAAAACTGATACTGATGCAAATAATTATTTTTTTAGAAATCCAATTAATTTTGACCAGTGAAGATACAATTGATCACTGCTCTATTGTTATTGGCTAAATTTGCATGCATTTGTAAATCAACTCTAATGTTTTAATTCTCTATACATATGTGTCCTTTGAATTCTCATTTGAAGCAGCTTTTACATCTTGCTGGTTCCCTCCAAATTATGATGTTAAATAAAATCTGTGAAATATATTCATTTCGTAAGTATGTCATAATTTAACCTTATTAATATATTCAACACATATTCTAAGTTCTCATCAACAATAAAAATGAAAAAAATTATATTGCATGGATAGGATATTTTAAATAATTGTGTATAAAGATGCTCCATTTCTGTAGCTCCTATTTAGTGTCATGGACTAGGAAGATAAAAGAGAAGAAAAATAATTTTATTTATTTATCATTTTTGAAATTTAAAACATGAAAGACCCTTCTCTAAAATGGTAGGATTTATCAGGACTTCCATCCTGAAGTTCTTTGCACTTAGACAATTGCATTGTACTTTGCTATTGTGTGTATTATTTGAATGTAGGAAAGTTTAAAAACAGAATTTATATTCTTCCAAAATCTAACGGCACAAGATATTCGGGGCAAACCTGTCTTTAAATATTATAGCCTGAAGATGTTGCTGGTGGAAAAAGGGTCCTTTCATGGAGTCATAAGAAAAGAATTTCTGAGGATCCACATATGGGAGGATGAGATAGTTGTGAGATTTATTGGAATAGAAATGGAAGGCTGCTTCCAGAGTGGAACAACAGGTCGTTCCGTCATTCGGTTGATTTGCATATTAGCTTTTTATTATATAGTATCCTGGGCTTGGGAAGTACCAGGTACTCTTTCAAAAGAATCAGTCACTTTCCCAATTCATCACAGGCTTCTCCTGGGTCTTCCCCCTAACCAGTTTATTTCCTAGATGTTCCACGGTTTTGTGTCCCTTATCCAATGTGATCCTTTTCCCAAGCTAGACAGACAGGACTCTATGGTCCCCCTCTTGGTTCCTTCTGCTCATGCCTCATCCTGGAAGCACCTCCCCTGCAACATCTTGTCTTCTACTGGGCATGCACCCAGCAGGATTTCCCCTTTATTGTCTACTAGAGGCCCAGTGCATGAAATTTGTGCACAGGGGTGTGTGTCCCTCAGCCCAGCCTGCACCCTCTCCAATATGGGACCTCTCGAGGGATATCTGACTGCCCGTTTAGGCCCGATCCTACCGGGATCGGGCCTAAATGGGCAGTCAGACATCCCTCTCACAATCCAGGACTGCTGGCTCCCAACTGCTCGCCTGCCTGTCTTCCTGATCACCCCCTAACCACTCCCCTGACAGCCTGATTGATGCCTAACTGCTCCCCTGCCAGCCTGATTGCCCCTAACTGCCCTACCCTGCAGGTCTGTTCTCCCCCAACTGCCCTTCTCTGCAGGCCTGCCCCCCCTAACTGTTCTCCCCTGCAGGCCTGGTCACCCCTAACTGCCCTTCCCTGCAGGCTTGATCGCCCCCAACTGCCCTCCCTTGCAGGCCTGGTCCCTCCCAACTGCCCTCCCTGCTGGCCTAATTGCCCACAACTGCCCTCCTTTGCAGTCATGGTCCCTCCCAACTGTCCTCCCCTGCTGGCCATCTTGTGGCAGCCATCTTGTGTATTGGAGTGATGGTCAATTTGCATATTACTCTTTTATTAGATAGGATAGAGGCCTGGTGCACAGGTGGGGGCCAGCTGGTTTTCCCTGAAGGGTGTCCCAGATCAGGGTGGGGGTTCCCTTGGGGCGTGGGGCAGCCTGGGCGAGGGGCCTGTGGTGGTTTGCAGGCCGGCCATGCCACCTGGCGGCCCAAGCAGAGGCCCTGGGATCTGGGATTTATTTATCTTCTATAATTGAAACTTTGTAGCTGTGAGCGGAGCCAAGCCTCCTGCTTGCTCCATGGCCATAGCCATTTTTGTTGGGATTTATTTATCTTCTATAAATGAAACTTTGTAGCCTTAAGCAGAGGCGAAGGCAGGCCAGGGCTGCGGAAAGCTTGGCTTCCTCCATCACTGGGGGCAACTCAAGCCTCCTGCTCTCTCCAGCTCTGTGGCTGCTGCCATTTTTGTTGGGATTTATTTAACTTCTATAATTGAAACTTTTAGCCTTGAGTGGAGGCCTGGGCCTGCCAGGGTGTGCGGAAAGCTTGGCTTCTTCCATTGCTGGGGAAACCCAAACCTCCTGCTTGCTCAGTGGCCACAGCCATCTTGGTTGAGTTAATTTGCATACTCTCTCCTGATTGGCTGGTGGGCATGGCCTGTGGGTGTAGCAGAGTGATGGTTAATTTGCATGTTACTCTTTTATTAGATAGGATTCCTCCACACTATAGTATGGGCGAGTGGACTGGTTTGACTCTGGGGAGACTGGAAAGCTGGTCCTTCCTCCCTACATGGGGGAGGGAGGTGTGCTAATTCCCTTGGTGGGTCAATTCTACAATCCCTGTGGGTGTCTGCAGCTGTCACTTCCAGACTTAATCAGGCTTATTGTCCCATTCAGCCGCCTGGTAGATTAGGCTTAATAATATCTGATTCCCTTTGCTCCCTTCCTTTATTAATATCTAATTACCTATGCCAGTGGTAGGCAAACTGAGGCTCAGTTTTCCACTCTGTTGACTAATGAGTTTGCCAACCACTGACCTATGCTAACAAAGAGAGTAAAAGTAAAATTATATTGACAATATGTTTTTGTTCATTGAAATATACATATATCACAAGATAGCATGCATTCTTATTTCCAGTGTTTTCATTACAATTGCATTAGTATTCCTTAGATAATGAGCATTCTGATCATTTGGCTAAAAATCGAATGAGGTAACAATTTAATTGTCTGATTACTGTGGAGTAACTGCATCTTCTGGGGAATGGATTATGACAAAGTACAAATTTATTTCTGTTCTTTCCAAAAAACAAGCTTCAATTAAACGTTAGCACCCCAGGTGTTTTGCATCTCCTCAATGAAAACCTTATCACTGCAGCTGACACAAGAGGTATGTCAGAATTCCAGATGCTTCATATATTTCCTTCGGAATTCAATAAAGAAAGTTAAGGAAACTATCTGTATGAGAATTACTTTCTGCAATGGAAGGCATCCTGACACTGATTAATTGCCAATCAAAACCCATATTCACTGGAATGACAGCTATATGCATATAGCAAAGGCCAACTGAAGGAGGCCTGGATGACATTCCACTTACAAAAAATTTAATTTTCGGGAAGTAAATGCAGCATACTGAGATAGTAAGGCTTGGAGAAAAATAAACCAATATGGCCTAGAGGTATAATTTTATCTTCTTCTTTTCAAATCATTTCTCACTTCATATGTCTATGAAATTGATTTACATTTTTCCCCCAAATACAAGGTATTTTTATTGATCCACAGATCTTTTTCAAAACAGCCTTTAGAAATAGCTAAGATCTATTGTTTTATCTTGGAGTGTGGAGAGCAAGAATACACAGGCATGTTAAAGAGACAAACGAGATATTTTGGTACCTAAAATATAATGTGTCCTTGTAATTATAAGTTCTTTTGAGGGATGTGGGACTGACACCAATCTAGGGAAAAATATAACACTGGCACATAATCAAATGCTAGAATGTTCAAAAAGGGAAATTTCTGAGGAGGGTCAAAATAAGCCACTCCAAAATATGCCACTTTGGCATGAGGATTATTTTACCCTGCAGACAGTTGGTAAATAGTAGACATAGAAACAACCCTATGCCCTCTCCCTTTCTGCCTAATAGTAGGGCATACATTTCCCTTTGTGAATGCAATGTAAATTTCCATTTGTGAGGATGCCCCTCTCACACCAGAAAGACTGTAGATGGCTCTCAGATGAGTCTGCATTAACAAATCTAACTAAAAAAACAAAACAAAACAAACAAACAAACAAACAAAAAAATACACACTTAAGCAGTTATTTACCATGTACTCCTAGTCCTCTCACCACAATTTATATCCTTTTGTTAAAACGATATATAAGCCCCCTAGCCAAATCACTTCTTTGGTTTTTTCACTTCTTTTCTGTGAATCCTTGTACACATAAAAAATATTAACATTAAATACAATTTGTATGTTTGTTTGTTTTTTCCCTCCTCTTAAGCCATCTTGTGTCAAATTAGTTCATACCAGGGATAACAAAAAAAACAAACAAACAAAACAAAACAAAACAAAAACAACTGAAGAGGGTAAAAGAAAATTATTTCCTTCCCTACATTTTCATGCAACGCGATATATTTAAACAATTATTTTCTTTTTTAAAAAATATATTTTATTGATTTTTTACAGAGAGGAAGAGAGAGGGATAGAGAGTTAGAAACATCCATCAGTTGCCTCCTGCACACCTCCTACTGGGGATGTGTCTGCAACCAAGGTACATGCCCTTGACCGGAATGAACCTGGGACCTTTCAGTCCGCAGGCTGACGCTCTATCCACTGAGCCAAACCGGTTAGGGCAACAATTATTTTCTATTACATTCTTTTATCCGCTCTAGGAATATATGAAAGGAAAAGTCTGCAAGCGTTGTGGTTGGTTTTGGTAATGATGGAACTGCCGAGGGTAGTTTGGTGTGCCTGAAATGTAGTACACAGAACACCGGGATTAATTATGGCACACTCATGAGTTGGATCATGGCAAAACCTTATGCAGTTTGGTTTTAAGCAGATCTAGAGAAGTTTCCAGCCTGGACCATTTGCTCAACCAATACTTACTTACTTATTTAATATGTATTTACTAAACACAGTGTATTTGCCTCTCACTATCAGGTGCTGAAAAACAACAACAAATCAGACAAATTCACTGCCCCATAAGGAGTTTACAATAGATTGGAACTAATAATATTTGTAGAAAGGTGACAGTACTGTTTATAACAGGAAGTGCTAAAGGGACATAGAAGAGCTTGGCATTTATGTTAACAATCAGGAAATAGAGATGCCACAGAAAACTTCCAGTAATTTGAAGCATTTATTATCTATCTTCTTATCTGTATCTAAGACTTATTAGCACATGTTATGAATACAAGTTGCATGAATTTATTTTATCAGACCATGGTGAAAAATTTGCCTTAAATCTGGCACAACAGGTTTTAATCATAGGAATGCCAGCTGCATCACAAAATTAATCTGTAACTTTGCTCAAAGGGTGGAAAACTGTTACCAAGGTAAGCAAGAGTTCATCTGCCCAGGCACACAGACTAGAACAGCAAGAGTTTGCTGTGAAGAAAAAGAATTAGTGTATTAGGATTGGTACCATCCGGAGAACTGTGACTTCATGCTCCCAAAAACCTGGATCTCAGATGGCTGACAGACAAGAGGCTTTTTACAGCAAAAATCACATATCATCATGAGTAAGGAGTTTGGATTTGTGGGTGAAACTGATTGATCAAGAGTGAGGTAAAGGCAATAACATATAATTTTATGCCTTGGGCTCAGCTTTGGCTTCCCTCAGTTTGGTTTCATGGGGTTGTGGCCAGGAGGTAGTTCTGCATTAGCGCTCAGGAGCTGAAACACAACTTAGGGCAAGTTGATCTTTAGCTTAAGAAAACCCAAACCTTGTGACCACTAGTCAGGGCCTGGCCATCATTGCGTGCTGCCAGAGAGAGATATTAAATGTAAGGGAAAGGGCCAAGGCTCATGGAGCATGCTGTGAAGAAGCTGAACTGAGTGCCACGGCTACATGTTAAATATAAATTTTACACTAAATCAGGACCCTGGGTTTCAATAGGAAGGTTGTAGAACATGATGTCTCTAGGAATGTTGTCTCCTCCGTGATCTTGAACCTTCAGGCCCACATATCACTGGGATGATGGCCCTAATGTGGTTCAGAAGATGCCACCCCGAAATATGGAAACTTGCCATGTTGAGTATTTTAAGCTAAAGGAATCTGAGCAAACAGAGAAATAGGAAGGTCACTCTGACCTTCCCCTTGCCCTTATTCTATTACTAAACTCAAGAGGCTCACCACTTGGGGTGTTCATTCAAGAATCAGGCATGGTTGTCACAAGGTAGTTTTATTTACTTGCATCAAGTGAAGAAGACAGGGAATTCACATCCAAAATGCTGTCTCCTGGGAGGAAGGAAGGCTTAGCCACTGCTTATATACACTGTTAGTCAATTGCATGTTGATTTCTTCTTTGTAGTTGGCTACATTTATCAGGGAGGATTCTTGTCAAGCTCATCCTGTTTACAGCTACATCTGCAAAATACTGTGCTACATTTTCATGTTCAGCAAGAATGCATTTAGTAAGAACTGTCCATACCTTGAGACTCTTCATCTAACAGTTCCCTAAAAACAGGTCTTAAAACTTTCATGTGAGGAAAGGGGCATCCTTATCCCTGAACACAAAGACACCACGAAGAATCCTAGCAAGCCAGTTTGCTAAATTTTCCCCAGTCAACTACGCTTACTTCCACTCTCTGTCATATTTTATAGGACTACACACTCTTCATTAAAGCTATCATAAAAAATGCTCAGGCAGGTCTAGCAGTTTCTTTGTGTCTTAATTTACTTATGGCACCTCCTGTGCCACATAATGTTAAATGTGTTAAATAAATGTGTTTAAAATAAGTGTGTTAAAGAAATGTATGTGCTTTTTCCATGTTAATCTGTCTTTGTCAATTTAATTTTCAGAACCAGCCAAGAACCCTAAGAGGTTGAGGGAAAGTCTTTTCTTCCCTAAAGTACAATTGCTCTTAAAATAGTCAAGATTGTGTGTGTTGTCCAGAAAACCTGTAGACTAAAATGTTCTCTACCTGGAATAGCTCTTCCAATAATCCAAAGAATCGGCAGGTTTTCCTGTAAAGTATTTATAGTGCTCCTATTTCAAAATTTATATTGTGTACTTTGGGATTCTTTTGGGTTCTTTTTAACCACAGGTGATCCATAACAAATATATTTCATTTATAAAAATCCAAACTCTCAAAAAATATGTGCTACTTTGTTTAAAATACCTCTCACATGCTAAATTGAATCTTTAATGCAAATAATTAAAATGAGCAAACTCATTAGGCTATCCAATTTTGGTTATTTGAGTTTGTATAATTAATTGAAGATTTTACTGTATTTTACAATTACTCATTTTTTACTAAGTGAAAATATAAGAACCAACCATACATACTAATAAGAAAAAAGTATCATCCCCAAGATAAAACTGAAACAAGATAGAATATAAAGCAGGATATCTGGAAATATTTCACTCAAATTATAATTTTGGCAAGGTTGTATTAGATATATATTTTTTTATATTTCTTTTGTACATGGAATAAGAGACTTTTTATTCTATGTAAATCTGTTTTTCATCCCATAGATATTCAGAATGCATACATATATTCAAAAAGGAATTATAAACAAAGGTTGAAATTGTCTTTTATTATGAATAAAACTGCAGAGAACATATTTATATACAAATTGTGGACTGCATCTCTGATTATCACAATGTCTAGAGTCATGCTGTCTGCACTATGCATAAACTTGTGAATATAACTCTTATTTATTGCCTAGAGGCCCGGTGCACAAAATTCATGCATGGGTGGGGGGTCCCCTCAGCCCAGCCTGGACCCTTTCCAATCTGGGACCCCTTGGGGGATGTCTGACTGCTGGTTTCGGCCTGATCCCAGGGATTGGGCCAAAACCGGCAGTTGGACATCCCTTTCACAATCCGGGATCACCTGCCTGCCTGCCTGATCGCCCCTAACTGCCTCCCCCCCACCAGACTGGTTGCCTCTCAGTGCCCCCCTCTGCCGGCCTGGTCACCCCTCACTGTCCTCCTGCCAGCCTGGTTGCCCCATGCAGCCTGCTGGTCAGTTGTTTGGTCTTCCTTCCCTAACCCCGCTGCTGGCCTGGTTGCCCCACGCAGCCTGCTGTTCGGTTGTTACCATGAGGGTGTCGTGACCAATTTGCATATTACCCTTTTATTAGTATGGATTTCGAGAGAGTGAGGAAAGGTAGAAGAGAGAAAGAGAAAGAGAGAGAGAGATCAATTCGTTGCTCTACTTATTTATGCATTCATTGGTTATATATTGTATGGGGATTGAACCTGTGGCCTTGGTATATCGGGACTGTGCTGCCCAGGCAGGGCTTCTATACATAACTCTTTGACACCACCTATCATTATGATGGATTTCTTCAAGCAAGAGTTCTGGATAAAATGGATAAATAACTAAAAGGTCTGGATTATATATATTTTACTCAATTCTGCTGATAGCAGTGAGTGAGAATGGGTTTTGACAATTCTAAAGGAATTTTTATATTTTAAAATTATTTTATAGTTGATTTGCAAATAAAATACCTTGTATTAATTTTTATTTTTATTTTTGACAAACTTGATTTCTATTTCACATGTTAATGAGCTCTTTGTATTTATTTTCATGACTTTTTTCTGTTGTGGTATTTATTTTACTTTTATTAATCTGCATTTGTTACAAAAGATGAAACTTGGTCATATTTAAGGCCAATATTTAAACCATCTATTTTTTTAAACAAGTGCATAACATAAAAACTATGCTAATATGTTTTTCTGTTTGAATTTCTATATACGTGGTATCTCTCTAAACATCCCAAGATTTTTGCTGCCTTGGAGAAGCCAGAGTGGAGGTAAAAATGATTAAAAAGAGACTTCAAAAGGGAGATTTATTCAAATTTTAACATAAATTTGGATTTTTGATTTTTTAGCAAGACAGACACTATTTTGTAGCAAGAAAGGCAAGATTGTTAAGAGAGGATTTCAGAGAATTTATCTTACATTTACCCTGGATTACGGGGCTCTGCATGGTGTCCAGAAAAGAAGGTGAAGAAGAAGTCTGCTCAGGGTCAGCTATGCACTTTACCGAATGAAAAATCAGGTTCCCTTGTTCAAAATTACTCAGAATATCAATCTGATAAGGGCTCAATTTCCAAAATATATAAAGAACTCATACTACTTAACAAAAGGAAGACAATCCAATTAAAAAAATGGGCAAAGGACCTAAAAAGACACTTCTCGAAAGAGGACATACAGATGTCCAAGAGACATATGAAAAAAATGCTCAAAGTCACTAATCATAAGAGAGATACAAATTAAAATGACAATGAGATCCCACCTCACATCTGCCACAATAGCTACCATCAACTAACGACAAGTGCTGGCAAAGATGTCCACTGCTGGTGGGAATGCCAACTGGTGCAGCCAGTTTGGAAAACAGTATGGAGTTTCCTCAAAAAATTAAAAACAGAACTGCCATTTGACCCAGTATGTTCTAGGAAATACATCCTAAGAATCCTGAAACACCAATCAGAAAGAAATATACCCCCGTATGTTCATAGCAGTGTTGTTTACAATAGCTAAGATCTGGAAACAACCCAAGTGCCCATCAGTAAATAAGTAAATAAAAAAAGCTGTGGTACATTTACTCCATGGAATATTATGCTAAGTGAAATAAGCCAGTCAGAAAAAGACAAGTATCACATGGTTCACTCATACGTGGAATCTAAAGAACAAAGTAAAGTGATGACCAAAATAGATCCAGAGAATAGATCTATTCTCTGAAATAGACTGAGGAATCTCAGAGGGAAGGGGGGAGAGGGGAGAGGGGAGAGGGAAGAGATTAATCAAAGAATTTATATGCATATGTGCATAACCCGGACACAGACAATAGTGCAGTGAAGGCCTGGGAGGGGGTGGGAGCAGGTTCGAGGGGGTTTATAGGGGGAGGGGGAATGAGTGTACCTGTAACTTTCAACAATAAAGATGCATTTTTAAAAATTATTAAGAATATCAAACAGTGACAAAAGAGCATGAGTCCTTGCCAGTGTGCTCAATGGTTAGAGCACTGGCCAGTGCACTGAAGGGTCTCTGGTTCAATTCTAGGTCAAGGGAAAGTACCTGGATTGCAGGTTCACTCAATTTCACTTGTGATGTCAACAGGACCTCTTCATGCCCCCAAGGTGCCCAAAGAAGTTAGCTGAGCTGAGAGTTAGCAGGGCAGCTGAGACATCAGCTGTATTTGCCAGAGGTAGAGGACAGGGTCTCAAGGTCTGGGAGGTCATAATCAAATCTACTCTTGTTAACTGCTAAAATGTAACAGCATTTCCCAGAGAACTGCAACTAAACCAGATAAGGTTAGCATCTGCAAAGAAGAAATCAACAAGTAATTAACCAAATTCATTTGGTTATAAGCCTCCATCTTGGAGATAGACCTTGGGATGACCCCTTTCTCCCTCCCTTACTTGTTGCAAGAAAATAAAACTACCTAATGCAAACACATCTGTCCATCTTGGATAGAACACTCTATGCAGCGAACTCCTTGAGTTCAATAACAGGATCCTAAGCAAAGGAGAGAGTGGAGGAGTGAGCCCGCCAAGCTGCCCTGTCTCACAGCAGCGCAATGAGGGGGAAGAATCCCACAGCTTCATTTCCTGGTGAACGTGAAAGGCTCATGAGGAAAAAGAACAGACAATTCTGGTTATAAGGATTTGTCTGGCACAAACAGGTACTTTACATAACCTCTTGAATACACATAGTGGTACATTTGAAAAGAAATCAGATTCTATCAGGAACTTTATGATGTAGCTGTCTTCTGGATAACAAAGTAGGTGCAAGTCCCAGGGTAGAAAGCTCTTTGCTATGAGTAGTGTCAGTTGCCAACTTTACAAACGGAACAGCGAAGTCAGAGAAAGCTCAGTTTATTAATTTATTATAGAAAGAGCGCATCACCTTAAGAGAGACTTAGTTTCTTAAGGGCATAGGCGGGGAATAGCTATACACATAGGGTTTAATGCTTTGTCAGTTGAAGTCAAAGTGTTTAGTGGCTGAATCTGATTGCGAATGGACACTGTTTTTGATATAATGGTTTAGGATCTGTGGACAAAGGAAAGTGAGGGTCTTAACAAAGTTATGTTGCCAGTTTTCAGGTCAGGGATCTCTTTGCCCAGTTGGGCAAAATATTGCCCTGAGAAGAAAGCTGTCTACCTAAACAAACTGTTCTTCTTTAAAGAGGCTGGCTGAGCATACTCCTTTCAGAAAATGGGTCTTGGGAACATTCCTGAAGCAAACAAATTATTTACTGATTTACACCTTTATCTTCCTGGGGAACAATTTTCCAGAATCCATAAAAGTCATGTTGGTGGAGACAGCCTTCTTTTTTCTGTCCTGATAGTTCGAATTTGGGGCTACAGCTTCTCTTTCTTCTCGGCAGACTCAAAAGTAACATCAGAAACTGCTCCTTAGAAAGAGTAAGATTTGATCTGGTAAGATCAACAGACACTCCTACAGTGCCGAGTGGTCGTTCGCAGGGACAGCGCTGGGCGAAATTTTAAACAAAGTGCTACCACTTCTTTCAATACTTTGTAATTTTATTTCTCCTCACCCTCTTGGATTCCCACCCACGTTTTATTTATACCGTTTTCCTCGTGAGCTAGATACTTGGATACCCCTTCCCTAAGGTTTCCTATTAGAAACTGAATAGAAGTCAATAATCCTTCTTTTAAATTGGAACTCCTGGCTAGCCGTATATTTATTTGGGAGGTGTTGTATTGCTTTAACCATCACTTCAGAAAAATATGCACATACATATTTACTTGCCACAATTTGTCCTATGAAACAGAAAGTATAACATGCAGAATTCATGTCTTTGGGAAGGATAAATTATTTAGTAATACAGAAGTGTACTTTTTAGAAATATTTATTAACTGTATAATGGAGTGAATATTAACTCCCTTCAATATATTTTTTAAATTGATTTTAGAGAGAGGGAGGGAAAGGGGGAGAGAGAGAAACATGGATATGAGGAACATGGATGTGAGAGAGAAACATTGATCGTCTGCCTCTTGCACTTGCCCCAACCAGGGATGGAGCCAGGGATGTGCCCTGCCTGGGAACTGAACCTACAACGTTTTGGTGTACAGGGCAATGCTCCAACCAACTGAGCCACATCAGCCAGCACTCCCTTCAGTATTTTTAAGTTCTGTTTTGTGCCTTTTGTTTTCAGTTGGCTTAAATGAAATACTGAATTGGCGTTTTCAGACTAGTGTAGATTAGTTATAAAATTACAGCGCATCAGTGGCCTATTTAGTGCAATGTGGTGAGAAAACACTGGAGTGAGAGTGAGGAAATCTTGGTTTTAGTTTTGATTCTGCTACTAAGTGACTGTGGAACACCATATCACTTAATTACCCTAACTTCCAGTTTACTTATTTATTAATCGAAGAATTGGACTAACTGGTTTCTAAAGCTGCTGCCAGTTCATCTAGTATGGGCGATGCGAAAATGCGCAGCATCTCCTACGTGAGCCTAGACAGGGGATGTATTTTCTTTTATGCATTTGTCATTTGTTTGTGCTAAATTTAAAAGGTCACTTACCACAAATGGATGGTTTATCATTGTTATTTCTGCACATCTGTTTAAAATGTCTAAAATAGCATTACCCAGCAGTCCACGAATTTTTAGAACACTCTGGGAAAATAAGAAGCCTCATTTGCCAAGAACACATTGAGAACTTTTCTTAGATAATGATTATTTGGGAACTAAGCAGACACTGGTGATTAACACTTCAGATTAGCTACTATGGCTCTTAGCAGCATCTTAGTATAGAAAACCCATTATAGAGCCCGTTTTCTAAAGAGGGAAGAATTAACGCCAAATATTACTGATTCTCGGGTCTGGCTCAGTGAGAATGACATTGCAGTGGCTTAAAATGGTTTTGTAAAATTGTAAGGTAAGCGATATTTAAATGGAAAAATAGACCTACTGTCGTCATCATATAAATCTGCAATATTCAACCTGTGTGCCCCAATAATTTTTAAAACATGCAATACCTAACTGTTTTGTCAGGGACACTGACCTCTTTTCCACTAGATTGTAAAAACACACACAAAATGACAACAGCCAACAAAGCAATAGCTGTTTGTTGCAAATGAATCAAAATTATATCTTTTTTTTGTTAGGTTGGAAAAATATATAATTTTTGGTGTGTCACAGAATTTTAGTAATTAGTTTCCATGTGTTATGAGATGAAGAAGGTTGAAAATTGCTGCTATAAATGATTATCGTAAATATAATAAAGCAAATGTTTTAAAACAGAAGCAAAATTAAGCTTTAGATCTTTATTCTTCCACAGCCAGATTTCAGACCAGGAACAAAATAAAGGGAAGGGACGGGAGGAGAGAGGAGAGGTTTATCACTACCCACTGCTTTGCACTTCCAGGCCATCTTTTGTGTTCTCTTGTTTATATGTTTTCTCTCTTTATGTTTAGAGAAAAGGGTTGACTAGAACTAAACTCCCTGTGTTGTTTAAGGAATATGAACTTGTAAGGGCATAGAGACCTGAAGTCTGCACATATAATGTATGCTGGACTAATTCTTAAAAAAATGAGTTTCCTGCTCTGGATATCTAAATGAAACTCTCGCACTCTCTGCCTTGACCTTCTCACGGCTGCTGCCTGGACCACAACAAGGGAGAGTTAATGGTCAATGCTGTTGTGACAGGCATACCCACCAGAGTATTTCACTTCTGCTCTTTGAGCCAGCTCTGCTCCTGATAACCACAAACACTTCCAGGTGTGGCCCACTTTGGTGCTGATTCTGCTTTTTTTGTAGCAATAATCTCCTTCAGTAATTTTGTTCTTAAATTCCTCAACTGTTTTGGACTTCCAAGGATTCTCACAGTTTATGGGCCAATGAGCTTCCTCCTTGACTTTTTTGCTGTGATTTTGGATTTATTGTCTTTAAAAAAAAGTTATAAGGATCAGGGACATAAGGGAGACAGGCTGTAGTATGTGTTCAACTCACCATCTGGCAGTCATGGTAATCAGTGTAAGGTAGATATAAAGTGAAAGTAAGAATGAGGTTCAGAGCAAGCTAAAGAACAAATAGTCACACAAAAACATTAGTATCGTAAACAGAACTCATGTGTCAAGGCAAGGGGTTTAGAACACAGGACTGAGGGCAAAGTTCTATAATGGGTCAGATGGTTTTATGGGTATGCACACCCGCTATCTGGCTCACCACACCTCAAATCACGACTTCACCCAAATGAGGAATACTTTTAGTTAAACCACCTTAAATAAAATAATAAGATAAAATAATTTCATGAATAAGGAACAGTTATTTCATAAATAAAGTCACGTTTAAACTGCAAAGTGTCCTCTTGCTCTCTGGTTATCTGTGGTTCAAAGAAGAAAGGGAAGAAAAGAAGGAAAGTTTTCCTTTTTTATTTAGTTGGAACTGGGTGGGCTGATCATCCTATGTTTGCGAATCCTGTGCAATCAAACTGAGTCATCTACATGTCTTATTCAAGTTAGTGTGTAATGTGAGTTTGGAATCACTCTTAAATTCCCTCTGAAGTGTGAGGATAAAAAGAGAAGGTGACACTGTGGCTGGCTTCAAGTCTGGGATCCCTGAAAGGGACACACAAAGCACAGCTCCAGGGACAGTGCCACAGAGCAGCAGGTGGAGCCAGACTGGAGATGGCCCTCTGACTGCCACAGCCTTTGTGGCCTCAAGTGAAATGCTGAGGTTATTGAGAGGAAGAGTCAACTGGTCAGCTGGGGCTCCATCAGGGAAATGTGTTGTCTAAAAATGTGGGCTGGATCACTATAGGGGCTTAGAGAGAGAAAGCTGCCCTCTAGGGCAGAGCACATCCCCAGGGAGCTTCCACCCAAGCCCAGACTCTGACAGAACTCCGATTGCCCTCTGATCTTCGGTACCTACCATTGCCATCACTGTGCCATAGGTATCACTATCAGTCATAGGTATCACCTGAGACAGGATAAGCAAACCAGTGGCGACTGGACTACAGATGGGAATTGAATGAGAAATCAATCACTGCACTGTACAGAAATTAAACCTAGAAATGACTAAATTAAATTGACAACAATAGGCAAGCAAGGGCTCTGACTAAGAGTTTAAGAAAGAAAAAATAAATACTTTTTCTTTCATAACCAATTTTGTCACTGGGGCTGGAATTATTAAATACCTATACCTTTGTGTTACTTAGTAAAGTAGATGACAAACTGAAATTTCAGTTCAGCTGCTTGCATCATTACATCCAACACTGAATGTGTGATAATTTTTACAAATATAAGAATGCAGTGAGGAAGCCCACATCTGCCAGATTTTAATTGGAAGTATTTGGAGGTTTTTATGTGTCCTAATGCACAGTAGTGTGTGAGAACCATGGGCCATAAACTAAACAATGACAACCACAGAACCAATATAACTGGGGGATAATTCTATTTGTATTAACCATGAGAAAACCCAGCATATACTGAGAAGAGATGATTCTAGTGAAAGAGAGAGGGGCAATTTCGCAATTAGAACAAAGCAGCAGGTAGATAAAAGGTGAAGACTCGGCTTCCTGAAGATCGGCAGCTCATGCCCATTTTGAAAATTAATAACCCAGAGCTCCATTTTTCATTGTGTCTCAGAATGCTATTTTGTTAAATCATAAAACTATGTAAACAAAACAATTCTCTTTTCGGCTGCTGCCAATAACCGATAAGAATGGAATTTCTATTTCCATATGTGGTAGGCCTTCTTACATTAGTAGAAATGCATATGTCTACTTTGCATAAATTGAACCATACCTGTTTTACTGCATTAAAACATACATAACACAAAAATTGTCATTTTAAAGTGTTCAATTCAGCACCATCTAATACATTTACAATGTGTACAACCATCACCACTATCTAGTTTCAGAACTTTTTTTTTAATCATTGTAAAGGAAATCTCCATACCCATTAAGCAATTATTCCCCATCCCCCCTCCTCTATCCCATGACAACTACTAATCTACTTACTGTCCTTATGAATTTGTCTATTCGGATATTTAATATAAATAGCACTATACATTATAGGGTGGGAAAACGTAGGTTTACAGTTGTCAGTACATGAAACAGAGTTTATTCTTGAATTATTTATTATTGTAATATTTTCCACACAAATAACTGCAAATCTACGCTTGCCCACCCCTGTATATGGCCTTTTGTGATTGGCTTCTTTTACTTAGCATAATATTACTCAGGTTCATCCATGTTGTAGCATGTATTAGTACTTTATTCCTGTTCATGTGATTATTATCCATGTGTATATCTTCTATGGAGAAGTGCCTATTCAACTCCTTTGCCCTTGTTTTCCATTGGATTGCTTGCATTTTTGTTGTTGAGTCATAAAATTTTGAAAATGAAAGTAAAATTGAGATCATCTTCACACTCTAGTCTTACAAATGAGAAAACTGAGACAATGGGAAGTTATAAGACATGACCAAATTCACCCAGTTATTACTAAACGTGAGACTCAGAGGCAGTGTCCTGCCCCCATGTGTTCACACCGTCCTAGCCACATTATTCTGTATGCTACACAGACACCAGAGGTTTACCCCATAGCTGGATGGGATTGGGAGGACAAGGCTTAATATTGAAAGAATGATGACCACCTGAGGCCATCTTAAATATTTAGAAATATAAACACTTTTTCATTTTAAAATAAGATTTAAGGGTTAAGAATTAAAAGTATACATATAAAACACAACATCTAGATTCACCAAAATACATAGTTCGTGTGTCATTTGTGTTGAAGACAATTACCCAAAAAATGCAAATCATAAATGGGTTTTAGTGATTCCAACCTAAATACAAAGTTTAAAATATCCATCAGAAAACATCAATTAAACTGAGAGATCAATTTAGGCTATAACATATATAAGATATCCTCCTCAAGCCTTTTGTTTGATTTATATTTAAATCTCAATGTGTTATAAAGCATAAAAGAAAGGCACATAATAAATGAAAAGCTTGAATTCACTGTTTAAAAAATGGTTGCTACTTCTCTGGAGACTAGACTTCTTTGGGCGATGTAGTAAGCAGAGTGCAGGGAGGCCAGGCCTGTCCTGCTCGGGGCTCTAACCCAACTTTGCCATTGGGGGTCAGTCAGAGTGTGGAGGGAACATCAGAAACAATGAAGCCAAAGGTCGAAAGCCACTGAAATGGGAGATAAAAGATGGAGCTAATTAGATGCTTAGAAGGTCCTGAAACCAAAGCATGAAAGCGCTCAGCTGTTTCAGACATACAAGCAGAATGGAGCATGACCTTCGAGCAGGGGAGAGAAGGCAGGCACCAAGTCTAAAATTTCTCCGAGGTCAGGGATTACAGATGAAGGACTGTTGATGAAAACACAACAGGAGTAAATTGCCTTAGTCCCTTGTGACCAGTGCGGTGTATTTGCCCTGCTATGCTTTGCTGTACAAGAGAGAACATCCTTTATCTTCAGCCACCAGAAAACATTCTAACGTTTTCTCTCAGTCTCAGTGTTTCATAACTTTAACATGATCCAAATTTGTTGAGAAAGTCTTAATAATTATTAGCAGTTATTCTTCATTTTGGAGTTTTTAATAATTTCTCTTATAAAATTCTTCCTATAGATAATGCAGATCATTAGTTTTAAACAATAGGTTATATTTCCTAAATAAAAAATATGTTTCCATTTGATAACTCTCAATATGAAAACAAAACCAGGCATTTGTTGCAGAAATTAAAATATGAACACATTTCTTTTGCTATGGAGAGTGGTATAATGCATGCATATATTTTCTATGCTATCTTTTTGGGCATTCTTTTATTTGTAGCTTTAAGTAGTTGTCTTCTGTCCAATTTATAGGATTAACTCGAATTCACAGATGTTATTATGTGAATATCCCTGCCACCTTTCCATTTGCCATCTAAAATGTGGTATATAGAGAGAGGTATATAGAACATGCAATGCTTGGAGTAAGGTTTGCATGATGTGACAGTCTTTGCTCCTCAAAAAATAATGTAGCATATTGTATACTCTAATCCAATCTTTTATATTCCTTGCTGCATATAAATGCAATTTATTCAAATATGCAGCTTTCAAATAAGATAACTCTTGCCCGGCTGACATGGCTCAGTGGTTGAGCGTTGACCTATGAACCAGAAGGTCATGGTTTGATTCCCAGTCAGGGCACATGCTCTGGTTCAGGGCTCGATCCCCAGTGTGGGACATGCAGGAGGCAGCCAGTCCATGATTCTCTCTTATCATTGATGTTTCTATCTCTCTCTCTCTCCCTCTCCCTGCCTCTCTGAAATCAACAAAAATTATTTAAAAATTATATTTAAAAAAAGGAAAAGTAAATCCTGATTGTTTTAAAGTTCAGTTCTGTTTAATAGATATTTCTGTGACAACAGGAATGCTCCATTCCAATATACAGGATGGGATAAAAGTAGGTTTACAGTTGTTCCTATGGAAAATAATACAATAGTTAATAAATAACAATACCAGAATAAACTCTGTATTCCATGTAATCACAATTGTGATCCTACTTTTGTCAATACCCATAGTAGCCATTAGCCTCATGGGGTTATTGAGTACCAAAAATGTGACTGGTAAGATAACAAAACTGAATTTTTAATTTTACTTAGTATGAATTTAAGTTAAATACTTGCCCGTGGCTACTGGCTATTGTATTGGATGATTCAGCACAACTCACCTTGGCAGTTTCATTGACATTGCCAGTGACTGGATTCACTTCAGGCATGTGACACAGTGTTTGCCAACAGATGGGAAAAGAATGTTGCTGGCAAGACAATGGTTTCTTGTCCCATCAGATAATGTCCTACACAGCATTGTTGTATGGAACTCTGACAGTAAGATTATTGCACCATCCTATCTAATAAAAGAATAGTATGCAAATTAACCATCACTCCGCTACATCCACAAGCCACGCCCACCAGCCAATCAGGACTGAGTATGCAAATTAACCCAACCAAGATGGCTGCGGCCACTGAGCAAGCAGGAGGCTTGGGTTTCTCCAGCAATGGAGGAAGCCAAGCTTTCCACACACCCTGGCCAGCTCAGGCCTCCACTCAAGGCTACAAAGTTTCAATTATACAAGATAAATAAATCCCAGATACCAGGGCTTCCACTTGGGTTGCCAGGGGGCATGGCTGGCCTACAAACCACCACAGGCCCCCTAGCCCAGGCCACCCCACGCCCCAAGGGAACCCCCACCCTGATCCGGGACACCCTTCAGGGCAAACCAGCCAGCCTCCACCCATGCACCAGGCCTCTATCCTATATAATAAAAGAGTAATATGCAAATTGACCATCACTCCAACACACAAGATGGCTGCCCCTATGTGGTCAAAGATCCTGCCCCCATGTGGACACAAGATGGCTGCCACAAGATGACCAGCAAGGAAGGGCAGTTGGGAGGGACCAGGCCTGCAAGGGAGGGCAGTTGGGGGCAATTAAGCCTGCTGGGGAGGGCAGTTAGGGGTGACCTGGCCAACAGAAGAGGGAAGTTGGGGGTAACTGGGTCTGCAGGGAAGGGCAGTTGTGGGGGACCCAGGCCTGCAGGGGAGAGCAGTTGGGGGGTACCAGGCCTGCAGGGGAGGGAAGTTAGGGTGACCAGACCTACAGGGGAAGGCAGTTAGGGGCAAACAGGCTGGCAGGGGAGCAGTTAGGCATCAATCAGGCTGTCAGGGGAGTGGTTGGGGGGTGATCAGGCTGGCAGGCAGAAGCAGTTAGGAGCAATCAGGCAGGCAGGCAGGTGAGCAGTTGGGAACCAGCAGTCCTGGATTGTGAGAGGGATGTCCAACTACCCATTTAGGCCCAATCCCACTGGGGTCCCAGATTGGAGAGGGTGCAGGCTGGGCTGAGGGACAAACCCCCCCCCCCCCCATGCATGAATTTCGTGCACCGGGCCTCCTGTATATAATAGAAAGCTACCATATGGAAGATTCACAAACTATAGGGTGTAAATATCAAACCAATGTCTTGAAATATTTAGAACCATAAATGGTAACCAATGTTTGTATTGGTTTTGGTGCAGCATTTTTATCACCTGGACTAATTAACTTGTGTTATTTTTCTATATATTTGACAATATGAAAATTTATGTGTGAATTTTAACAATCTCTCACCTATTTTCCTGTAAGTTTCCTATGTTTTAGTAACAATATGAACTCAAATATTTTGGCAGCTCAGGTTTATTCCAATTTGACAGAAAAATGTGTTTGGGTTGGGAGGTAGGTCATGCTTGAGACAGAAATGTAGTCAGATGCTTTTTGACCATGGTTCATGGAAGCTTCACGACATGTTAAAAATTAGCACAACAAATTAAATCCTGAGATATGGCAAGACACATTATATCATGCAGTCTGATGAGAAAAGTGATAAAAAAAATGGGTTACAGATTACTTAAGTAGCAGAATGGGAGCTTTTCAGATTATACATTTATGTTAAGATTTTAAATTAAACCCTATCTTTATTATTACAACACAGGTCTGAACTGTGTTGGTCCATTAATGGGTGGATTTTTTCCATCTTGTAAACAGTTGACATAGAATTATGGTATGGAAAAATACAGTACTGTAAATATATTTTCTTTTTCATACGATTTTCTTAATAACACCTTTTCTCTAGCTTACTTATTGCAAGAATACAATATATAATACTTGCAACATACAAAATACGTGTTAATTGACTGTTTTTGATATTAGTAAGGCTATCAGTAGTTTAGGTGGGAGTCTTATGGCAAGAAGAGCACATTATCAAAATGGTGTGCCTACCTTGATAGATAAAATAAGGGGAAAATAAGTATATATATATGCACACACACATATACATACTAGAGGCCTGGTGCACAGATTTGTGCACAGGTGGTGTCCCTCGGCCTGGCCTGTGGGGATCAGGTCAAAACCAGCTCTCCAACATCTCCCGAGGGGTCCCAGATTACGAGAGGGCAGTTCTTGGGTGACGCACCCTGGAATCAGGCTCCCTCACTTCTGGTTCTGGGTGTGTCACCCCAAACTGCAGCTGCCAAGTCACTGCAGCTTGGCAGCTCCTGCATTGAGCATCTGCCCCCTGGTGGTCAGTGCGGGTCATAGGTACCAGTCAGATGGTTGAATGGTCAGCCGGTCGCTTAGCCTTTTATATATATATATAAAAGGATTTTCTTATTAAAGATTGGGACTTAGGGTTAAGATCTTGTATTATTTGGCAGAAGCATAAATTAATATCTTCCTACTGGGAGAACACTAATGATTTTTTTTTCATGGTTTGATTTGGATATTTATTGTGTAAAGTGAGATTTCATTTGTAGTTTCATTCAAATCCCCCAGGAGGCCATGTGGTATAAAGTGTAAATGTTTGGACTCTGCAGTCTGACAAGTTCCTGTATTTTTAAGCCCTTATATTCACTATTAAATATAGTTTATCTCTAAATTAGTTATATATGGACTCTTTAAATAATCATTAGTGACCATCTACTAAACAATAGTCTAGGCACTTTATAGTATCTCATTTATCCTCATAACAATCCTATAAGGATGGATACTGTTGCATTTTATAAATAAAGAAACGAGGTTTAGAGAGATTAGTTTCCTTGCCCAAGGCCCAGGGTAAATGTTAGGATCCAAATCCTATCTCATATATTCACCTTTTGAATCTTCTCATGAAACATGGATATTCTAACACTCCAACATACCCTGTAGTCACCACCACTGAAAACAAACACACAAAACGAAACTCCCTTGTACACCTTCATCACTTCACCTGCAAGAGGCTGATGTTCCTGCTCACCCCCACACTTACAGCAGCACCCAACAGGTCCCATTGTGATGTGCTTCCTGGTTCTTCTGAAAAGTTTCACCAGCGTTCTGATTTCATCATTGCTGTGGTTTATTTTTTTTAATGTATGTAAAGGGAAAAGAGGCAATACCATTCATTCCTTGTTAAGCAATCATACAACACACCAAGTGACAAAAGATAGTAACCGAGGTTATGCCAGACCAATGGGGCCTGTATCCTTCCATGAAGACATTCCTGCTGAATGTAGTTGTCAAAGAGGCTCCGGGGGGGACTGTTTCAGCCTCCAGCACTCCCAGGACTGCCTTACTTCACAGCAATAACAATAACTACAAGAAAAAAAAGAAAAACAGGGGGAGTTAAAAGTTATACTTGGATTTTCCACTGAGTGAGGTCAGTGCCCCGAACTTCTGTGTTGTTCAAGGGCTAGCTGTATTGTATAGGGCAATCAAAACCAGGTCCTAATATGCCTATCGTGATTAGTCATTGGCAGGGTGCTGCCTACGGAGAGTGTGTATTTGACTTACTTGCTACAATGGATACCAAAGATGCAACAACTCAAGGCTGTTATCTGACTGAGCTCTTTGCAAGTTTCATTCTTAAAGGTATATCTGAATAACACATCTCTACTACCTCCACATTAAACACCAGATTTTGTAAAATTTCACTTTAAAAAGACCATTTATAACGACAACAACAATATCTTGTAAGATCTTTAAAAAAGTAAAACTCTATGGAAATCATAATAGAATAACCGAATTTAGGCTATACCTACAATGATCATGTATGGCAAATGTCTATATACGTAATTACTCTACAAATTCAATGAAACTGTAGTTGATATCCTAGCAATATTTAATAAAATATTTATGAGATATCAGAGCTTAAGAATAGAGGAGACATTCATGAGGAAAAGTAACAAAATGGAGACACTGTGTCATGTAAATAAAAATGATAAAGTAATGCAATAAAATCAAGAACTTAAAAATAAACCCATTAATCCATCATATCTTAACAAACAATTAAGTGGGGATACAAATGAATATGTAAGAATGGCTTCAAAATTTAGTGTTACTGGATAAGTGATTTCACCACATACTGTTTTTAGAAAGTAATTGAAACTATACCTCAAACATACTTAAAAATCAAACACAGAGGGATGAAAATCTAAATGTGAAATATATTACTTTAAAACTTTAGAAAAAAATGCAAAATAATAATGTTTTATCAGTGGAAGAAGGTACTTATGAGTAAGGTGAAACACATAAATATAGCTAAAAATGGATGAATTTGATTATACTGAAATTCAAAATTTCTGTTGAACTAAACACACAATAAAACTAAAAGCAAGTCACAGATTAGAGAATAACTTTATAACTTGACAAATTTAAAAATAGTGTTTAAATGTAGTTTTAAAGCTTCACAATTTAGTAAGATTAAGAAAAAAATAAGAACATAGGCAAATGAAGAGACCAAAACTTTTCTGGAAAGTGTAAATATCAACTATCAATAAGCATATGAATAGTTGCTCAAACTCACTAGTAAGTAAAGGAGTAACTATTTCAAAGTCAGGATGTATTATTTTCAATCCATCCGATTCAGAAAAATACTACTTAAATCTATAAATACCAAGTATACTTGCATATATTTTAATGAGATTTTAAATGCACACAACCACCTTTGTCAATGTAAGGCTGAAGATGCATATACCTTACAAGTCAACAATTTCGCTGCTAAATTCATAAATTTTCACTCTAGCAAGAGAAGACATGCTCCAACATGTTAGTTATAGCACTTTCTGTAATAGCAAATATTATATTCAACCTAAATTTCCACCAACAGCAGAACAAAGAATTAAACTGTGCTTGACGGAGTAATTAGAAGTGACTTTTTTGGAGTCACTGCCAGTGTTTGAAGACCAGCTCTTCAACTCTGGGCCAAAATGCAGCTCTATGCTTTAGCTCTTTTATTTGTAAAATGGAGGTAAAAATTGTACCAGCCTCACGTTTTTGTTGTGAAGACTAAGTGATTAATATGAATTATATACTCACATAGTGAATATATAATTGTGAGCTAGTATTATTAGTATAAGTCATATGACAATACAACATGCAACAGGTAAAATGTATAAACTAAAACTATGTCTATTAATGTGAATGGATTTCAACAAATCACATTTAAAACATTTTTTAAAGAACAAATATGACCACTTTTACATAACTTAAAAACAAAAATAATACTATATATCATATGTGGATATGCACATGTATAGTAAAAGTATAAAAACATACATGGAAATAAATCTGTAACTGGAATATTTCATTTTATTAATAAATAGACCTAAAGAACATGATGTACAAGAGTATCTGACTGTGGCTTGACTATTCTTTATATTTTTATCAATGTTTGAAATACTTGGAAATTAAAGATAGTGTATTGTTAATTTACCTTTTTACCAAGAGCCCTGCATTTCCAAGACTCTTAATTTTATTTCCCTTCATTTTCAATTTTTAGCAATAGCTTCTATACTTCTTAAAAGTACAGTTTCTTACTTAAAATTAAATTGTGCTTAAAAAGTACAATTTGTTTAATTTTTCTTTTCTAATAGTTAGACCTAGTCCATATGTGTTATGATTGATTTTACAATGCAAGTATAGAATAATCCTATTTCTAAAATGTTTACACATTTTAATTAATATAAGTATGTTGATATGTATGAAACATTGGCTACAGACAGTTCATTATCCCATCAGAAGTCATATAGGGGATATGAAATGAGAGGAAAAATAGGGCATACTATAGCTACAGTCATTTCCTTCAAAGAATCCCATGGTGCCCATCTGTGCATATACCCCAAATCTTCAACATATTCTCATTTTGGTAGCCTTTCTGACAGACAAAATGGAGTTTCTATAGATCCTTCTTACAGTTTGTGATGAGGGGTTTGCATCATGCAGACCAGAGGTTGAAAAAAATTTTTTCTATACAGAGCAAGATAGGAAATATTTTAGACAATGTGATTCATATGACCTCTGTAACAACTATGCTCAGCTTTGTAGTTTTAGTGCAAATTTGGCATAGACAGCATACTCATGAAAGGGCATATGAGAAATCGGTGATTGGCTACAATTTCCAGCTGTGATTCAGAGTCTCTACAATGATATATTCAATCTTTCAGACCTCATGAGAGCCAACATGAGGCATTACTTTCCTCTTGGAAGATGTTGCAGAGTAGGTTATGACAGTGCTTTCCTCCAGAAACTCAATACTCAAGAAATACTTTTAAATTTTATTGATTTTTTTTAGAGAGAGAAGAAAGAGAGAGAGAGAGAGAGAGAGAGAGAGAGAGAGAGAGAGAGAGAGAGAAACATTGATGTGAGAGAGAAACATCAATTGGCTGCCTCCTGCAGGTGCCCAGACCCAAGATTGAACCCATAACCCGAACCTGTACCCTGACCAGGAATGGAACCTGCTACCCTTTGGTGTGCAAGACGATGGATGCTGCAACCAACTGAGTCACACCAGCCAGCATGAAACCCAATACTCTCTTAGTTGTTCCACTTTGAAGAGTGGCTAAGTGCATCCATATTAGCTATTGACATTATTAATTAATGAATAAAGACCAAGAGGAGAGTCTAACTGTTCCTAAGCCTGCCCAAATAAGATAGCAGCCTTCCTGGTCACTGATTAGTCTCTGCACTAAGCTTCTGACAGATTCTATTATTATTGCTACAGGTGGGAATATAGCAAAACACAATCCTTTCCAAGTTATTTGAGTAGCTATTTTTTTATTATTACTTGTTTGGTGGAACAACCTAAGATTATCTTGACCTTAGGGATGACTACAAATAGCCCTATTCACTAGTATCCAAAGACCTCAGTGCTGGTTGTCCCACCATTGGTTGAGTTAGGTTAATGGCTCATTAGTTACCCTGCAGCCCTTTAGGTGATTCTGAAAGCTGAAAACCTGGCCTTTCCCTCATCTCATTCTCAACTATGCTCATCTATCATCAATGTAATGCATCATCTGTGGGCCTGTGGCAACTTCTGACACCTATTCATGTAAAAAATACCATAGGAGAATACACATACTATGTCTGAGCTAGCAGAATAAAAATCATCGCTATTCCTTAATGATAAAAGCAAGAGTCTAAGTATATGGAAGGACCAAGACAAATAACATATTAACAGAGTTTATTACTGCACATTATAAAGGACATAATGTGCTTTCATAAAATTTCTATACAATGAATACAGCAATGGTTATGGTATTGGTAGTTTATCTCAGTCTTTATATCAATATTTTAAATCTAATGATGAGAAAACTAAAGAGCTGTTGACAAGCTTGATTACATTGTTCTATATTTATTTCATACTAGAGTACCAGTGCACCAAAATCGTGCACAGGTGTGGTCCCTAGGCCTGGCCAGTGATCGAAGCACAAGTGTCTGGCATGGAAGGGTAGGTCCCGGCTGACCTCTGGGCCCCTGTGCGCCCCCCTCCACCTGTGTCACAGCGCCGGAGTCCCCATGCAGAGATGTGGTGAGCGCAGCCAGATGCTGCAGGCCGAGGCTGGGCCGCCCAGTGGCGCTGCACAGAAGCCGGGGGGACAGCACACTCTTTCCTGGCTGGCCTCTTAGAACAGCTCCTGAGTGAACCCAGGGGGAGACCGACCCGCCCCTGTGATCCCAGCGGCTGTGGCACGGCTCACCTGGAAGAGGCCGCATGCGGGGCGGGCTCCTCAGGGGCACCTGGAACCTGAGTGTGGGGGCTTCCCAGGTGCGTGAGCTCTGGCATCCCAAGGGAGGGTAGCAGGGGGAGTGAGAGTGAGCTTGGCGGACACCCTGCATTCTCACCGCACCTCCGTCCCCATCACCCTCATCCGCAGGTAGCTGGTGAAAGGTTGCAGCCCCTGCCGGGGTGCTGCTGGAGGTTTGTCACTGCCACCCACTCCCAGTTCCCCATCCCAGCCCTGGGCCCAGCCATGATCGGGCGGTCAGAGCTTGCCAGCTGCTGGTGGTCATCTGCAGGGTGATGGGTCAGGGCTGGGTCCCCTGCCCGGCTCCCTCAGTGTCTGGAAGCTGGGCAGCAGTCCCACCGCTGCTGGTCGCCATCTGTGGGGCGATCAGTCGGGCCCCCACTCTCACCCGCCTTGTCCTGGCACTGCCCGCTCACCTGCTCCACCATTTCGCTGCAGTCCAGTTCTTGTCAGGGCCTATTGGGGCTGGCAGCACCTCCACTGCTGCCTGCTGCCTATAGGGGCTGCCAGCACCTCCACATTGCCGATGCCCACCATGTTCCATGCCGCTCCCTGGTCATTAGCGCATGTCATAGCGAGCAGTCTTACTCCCAGTCGAACTCCTGGTTGAAAGACAGAGGGAGGGGACAATTTGCATATTAGGCTTTTATTATATAGGATAATGGCCTTGCTACTTTCACCAAGGTGGCGAGATTTATATTTTAGAAGTTGGTTGAAAACCAATGGGGCTTCATTTTGATTACCAATTCATAGAATTCTCATACTGAGTCAAAAATATATGCAGTAAAAGTTACCATTATCTATCCATATCTAAACATTAGCCATTAAGAATGTTATGTATTATATAACAGCTATTATATTTGTACATTTACTATAAATCAAATATGAAACTAAACAATTTATCTGTATAATCTAAAAATTCTTATAATTCCCTTTTCAGACATAGCCCGTTCCTGTTTTTATTTTACAACCTATAAATCTGGGACTTAAAGATGTTCATAGTCATATCTAGAAACTAGTTTTTCAGACAGTAAGTCCATGGTCTTTATCATTTTTTCATGCTATCCTTATTAATATTTTAGATTAGGAAATCTATTAATATTTTTCTCTATTATTCAGATGTGAGGAAACAAAATATGCCTCTAAACATTTGTAAATCCTCATTCCAGCAATCGGGGCAGTGAGTTCTCAGACATTCAGTCTACATTATACCAGTTGAAATGTCAGCTGTGGGCTTACTAATAGAAAAACAGATAGAACAGAAAGAAGGGCCAATTAAAGCCAATAAGACCTGCTGCAGCAGCCAGATGGCTGCCCTTTCTTTGTATACCATGTCAGGGTATCCAGATTCTAATGTCCTTGTTTATCGTCCCACCAGCAAGGCTTGAGCGTAGTTGGCTTAGCCCTTGCCAGGATGATGCACTTTTCAACGTTAAGCCAGCTGGAAAGAGACACACACAGTTCTGGACCCCAACACTGTGCTCTGAGTCAGGCTGTGAGGAGAAGCCAAGAAGCTCTTTTTGCATTGTGACTTCTGGGCCACAAACTGGACGCCTTCCCTCTCAGCATTGTTAAGCTGTTTTCTCACCCACAGATATAAGCAATGTTTTTGAGCATGGACAGGAGGTATATTAACTGAACATGTCATTAGACAGAAAGAAATGGTTACAGGCTCATGATCCAACTTGTAGGTTATCCACATTTACCATTTCTTCTATTGCTCTATTCTGAATGCTCTTTTGACAAGTTATTTAACATTTCTCTATCTCTATCAGAGTGAAAATGCTAACTTACAAGAGGCCAGCATCTGTTAAAAAGTAATAATGAAAAGACCCTTAGACAGATGTATAGTGGAGAATTAACTTTACCCAGAAAGGTGTAGGCTTAATCCTAGTTCCTGGGAGGTAACTTCTAAACCCGTGGAATATCCTGAGTGAATAGAATGACTTTTTTACTCGTGGTGGGCCTCTTGGACATTTCTGGTAGCGTGTACTAACAAGATGGCTCGTGTTACACTCCTCAGATCCCAAGTAATAGTTTATCCTAAAGAAATGACCTACTGTAGGGACTGGCCTTTTCAGAAATACCAACCATGTGATTAGAGAGTTGGGAGATTGTGCCACATCAAATCTGCCTGACCTCCAGGGGCTGGGGCTAGAGATTGAATTGAACCAGGTGGACAATAATCCTACCTAACAAATACTCAATAAAATCTCTGGACACCAAAGCCAGACTGAGCATCTTGGCTTGGCAATGTTTCATGCACATATTGCTAAAAGGGTTACATATCCCATCCCTTAGGTCCTGGAAGCTTTGCATTGGAAACCCTTCCCCAAGTCCTATGCATACCCTATGTGCGTTTCTGCTTCATATTCTTTTGGAATAACAAAACTAACGGTAAGTATAGTGTTGTACTGAGTATTGTGAGAATAATTATCAAATGTGATGTTGGTCAGGGAAACCCCAAATTTGTAGCCAGCCAGTTTGAATTGTGGTGGCCCTGGGGACCCCCAAACTTATGAATGATGTCAGAAGTCTTGGGTGGGCTTGGCAGTGTGCAGGGCTGTGCTCTTTATTTTGAGTTCGGCACAGCTCTGGGTAGCAAATGACATCAAAATAAGATTCTTATAATAAAGATGTACAAATATGGCCATGGCCAGGTGGCTCAGTTGGTTGGAGTGTCACTCCATACACTAAAAGGTTGCAGGTTTGATTCACGGTCAGGGCACATATGTGGGTTGTGGGGTTCCATTCAGGTGGGAACCTGTATAGGAGGCAACCAATCATGTACTTTTATGTTTATTTCTCTCTCTCTCCCTTACTCTCTCTAAAATCAATAAAAACATGTCCTCAGGTGAGGATTTTTTTAAAAATGTACAAAAATGTACATAACCTTTTATATAGTAATTCTGATGCTAAAATTTTGTCCTAGGGTGGTAGGTCTGTAACTGCTGTTATAAAATTATTTTTAACAATACAAATGAGAGAAAAATAACAAATTAATTCAACCTTTTCTCTCATTAATATTTTATTTAGAATTTATTATAGCCTGGGTACTAGGTTAGGTTCCAAGGATAAAATATTGAAAAAAGTAGACATGTTCCTTGTAGGGGATAGTATTTTATTTATTTAAATGAATAGACAATATTCTATGATAACTTCTTGATTAGGAATGAACCCTCTGCCATTGAATCACATAAGAATGCTATCAACCCTAGGAGTACAGAGAAGGTTATTAAAATGAAACAAACAGATTAGAATAGAGTTATAAATAACAAAGTATCTGATTAGCAGTGGTACAGAAATAAATGTATTTAATCATTAGCCAAAACAATGATTTAAAATAAATACATATAATTAATTACAAAATAAGACAAGAGGTAGGCAATACCAGAGTTGGAAGAAAAGCTCAGGGATATCAAGGAGCCAGTGATATGATAAAATATGCCATCCTGCTTTCTGCTTTGCCATCTTTAGCATGCTGGGTTTTCAATCCTGGAAGGATGATTTCTGCAGGTCTGAGCTGTCGCATTCAAGAAAAAAGGATAGACTTGTACCATAGGTTTCCTCCTCAAGTTTTGTCTTTTTTATCAGGGGGCTATACTACCTATTTACCAGAATGATGATCTGTGAGAGGATGATAATGTGAAGTTCTGACAGGAGGGACTGGGATTTCCATGATTAACTTAATCTCATAATGATTCATAAGTTGGTACTGGTGGAAGGCCCATATCCTTTCTGAAATCAAGGGACTGCCACCCTTAATTTAAGTAAGATCATGGTAGGATTTGGCGATTGGGTAATTTTTAGTATCAGCCAGAAGAAATAACCTATAAACTAAAACATGGTGGATAAATAGCATTAGCTAGAAAAGTAAGGGGATCAGAGGTACAAAGTGATAAAAATTTTCTAGATAGGGAGAATAACACATGTAATATTTCAGAGAGCTAAATCTTGATAATTTTCCTAAATTAACAACAATTTGAGATAACAGTACAAAAGGTGATTATTGAGAAATGAGATTATAAACACTAAGAAAAAAATCAAATCATGAAATATCTCAAATTATTTACTTAAAATGGAATGTACTAATTAACCTCTAGGGAAGCACAGGACTTGGTTGGAAAGTCTGTGAGGAGGATTCTCCGAAAGGTCAGGTTCCTCTAGACCAGCTCTGGGCAAACTACGGCCCGCGGGCCGGATCCGGCTGTTCTATTCGGTTCTCTTGGTCTCCCCTCCGCTCCTTTACTTTGAATTTATATTAGTTCACACAAACACTCCATCCATGCTTTTGTTCCGGCCCTCCGGTCCAGTTTAAGAACCCATTGTGGCCCTCGAGTCAAAAAGTTTGCCCACCCCTGCTAGGGGAATCTTGCCAAAGGTGGCAGACTCTGCTTTGACTTTTCCAAACAAGTCTGAGCCCCCGGGTGTTTTACTGGAATCTTTATGTTTAGACTTCAAAATGTCCTTGCTTAAAGGACACTACAGATATATATGTTTTCTCAAGGATGCTTACCCTGCTGATAGTATCTAATAGTTAATTTTAGTACAAGCTGTTGTTACAATAAAAGCCTAAGGAGGCAGGCCAACAGGGTTGTTTGGTTCCTATAGCCAAACAGTCCCTTAGCCCTCTCTGTCACAGAAACATCATTCATTCATCGCTCAGGGTCTGCCAGTCAGCCCCAGCATTAACCAAAAGAATAACTAGAAATATTTATGAAACATGCATATATTTCTTGATAACATTAAGGAAAATAAACTAGATATATGTACTTTGGTGGAATGTATACACAATAAGTGTGATAAATATAATATACAAAACAGAGTTGAGAGAAGCTGGTGAGATTACGGCTGTGGGGTCATTCAATTATTTTAAACTAGAGGCCCAGTGCTTCATGAAATTCCTGCATGGGGAGGTCGGAGGGGGTCCCTCACACTGGCCTACACCCTCTTGTAATCCAGGACCACTATCTCCTAACTACTCGCCTGCCTGATCGCCCCTAACCACTCTGCCTGCTGCCTGATTGCCCCTAACTGCTTGCCTGCCTGCCTGATCACCCCTAACCGCCTCTGCCACAGCCCCCACCATTGTGGCTTCATCTGGAAGGACATCTGGAATGATGTCCAGCAGGTTGTTCAGCTGTCCAGTCTAATTAACATATTATGCTTTTATTATTATAGATATTTTTAATTTAGTTGATTAAATTAAAATGCTAATTTATTTCTCAGCAGCACATATTTTTGCCCCTACTATCAATTTACAAAGTAAAATTGTCAAGTAAAATTTTATTTTCTTCAAAGTTCAAGATGCCACATGTGGGTGTATAGATTGTGCACTGCATAACATTGCCCAAGAAGCAAGTGGTAGTTTTGATTTCTCTGCCAGTTGCCTTGGTGCCAGGTAGTACCTGCCTGAATATTTTCCATTTTTAGTTTCCTTAAAGTTATTGCTTGGGCTAGCCACAGCACTGCCCAGGTGGAAGGATACCTCATTATTTGAAATGAGATTTGAAGATATTCATTTTCCATATTCTCTTCTCTCTCAACTATCAGGGCTATTCAAAGGTAACTGTAAAACTCATGAACTTAAAAAAGAAGTGCACTTGAAGTTACACAAAGGCAGAATAGTAGCAAAGTTCTTGGGATAATGAATACCAATCTTCTTATTGGGAATTGGGAAATCTTTTAAAGAAACATTATATGTCAGGCAACTGTGGTCCCTTGAGTGACCTCCAGGGATTCCTAGAGATGCTCTTTGCAAAGATGTCTTTTTCCGTTGGTTATTAAACTATTTCATAAATTTCCCTCAATTCTTTATAGTGCTGTTTGACCTATGAAAAGGGTTTTGAAGTAGAAGTGTCTTTTCCCTTTTGATCAAATGAGAAGGGCAAAATGTATGGATATTTTTTTAAGAAAGGAATGACCTTCTTATTATGATGAATCATGTGAAGAAAAGGGCCAAAATCTAATTTATTTTCTGTTCTCCCTATTTAATCCGACTAATTTCAGTCTTTGCATCATGTCTTATTTGCTTTGGTTTAAGCTGGTGGCATGACCAGCTGAGTATAGTCACTGCACAGGGAAAATGTTTACTTGGAGTTCATGTAACAAAATAAGAGCAAAACTTTTTATGTAGTAGGATGAAAAACATCTTAGAAGATATAGACACTGTTGTTCCTGAAATAGGTGCTTTTTCTCCCCAAGGTGGGCCTTACCTTTTAAACCTGCCTTTATTATTCCTAGAGGGAAGTTTTAACCAAGAGGCCCTAATAAGATCAACTTCTTAGCTGATCTGAATTAGAAATTCATCTCAAAAGTCAGCAATCTGCCTAATGGCCTGAGCCAATTCTGTCCCCACGTGGAAGAACTCAAATCAATAATTGCTACATTTATTAAGTGCATACTATGTGCTATGGGATATTTAAGCACTTTACATGTGTTGACTCATTGAATACTCACAAACAGCATACGAAGTAAGGAATATTGCCATCTGCAATTTACAAAGGAGAAAATGGAGGCATTTTAAGTGATGGAGTTAGATTCAAACCTAGGGGTCAGCCAAGTCCTGACCTATTACTTCTCTGTCATGATAGCTCTGAATGATTGATTGAATATTATATTTAAGACAAAGAATCATGGAAATGTATAGATTGTCAATCTACTAACTAGTGCTTGAATTGCTTCTGCATTGACCTCACTAAGCATACAGTATCTCTAAGGATAAGAAACACTCTCTTGCATCTGGACATTTTATAAAATTGGAAATAAATTAATCATGGCTATGTTTAGACTGCCTGGTTGTCTCTGGCAAATATAAGAAGAGAAGAGGACTGATTGCTGGTGTCTATTCTTTATAATAAAGTAAAAAATGCCAGCAATATGCTATCCAATCAAATGTCTGTGTTCATGAAACACATTTCATACAAATGAAAGGTTTTGTTATATTATTTGCTGGAAACAGTTTTTCCCCAAGACTGCAAAGGTGTCACATGCTTCAGATTGCATTTGTGCAGTTTCATAAAAAGATTTAATGAAAACTCTTATTTTCATAAGAAAAGTATAAAAAAGGCTTTAAAACCCACCTGAAATATGAGGCGACCTACACATTTGCAGGAATAATGTACTCTTAGAAAAGCATGAAGAATTAATACTTAAAACTTTTTTATCACAGAAAAGGGTGTTGCTGCTAAGCAGATGTCAGCTGTTATTCCAACTGGATGAGAAATGTGTCTTGGCTTAAATACCTTCTCCATAAAGTTAGTTACCTCTCAGCAATAAGTCAATTGTTTCATAACAGATATTAGAGTGAGTAGGCGAAACAACCCCCCACATAGACACACACTCATAGTCTTATGAACTAATTTAAGTGTTTCATAATTCTAACTCCTGTTTTCATGTTCTTTTCTTTCATGAGGCCTATTGTAATAGACATCTAGTTAAACTGCCTGCAATCTCTGTCATGAAACGCAGCTTCCATACGTCTGTTTGGGTTGTTTCTGAATCCTATAGCTTACCTGATCATGTCAGAGCTAACAACTTTCAATGGAAGCTTGATTGCAGATAGGATCCCACATTTTAAAAATGAATATCAAAAAGCTTTGTGTTTACTAGTAGCTCTAAAACTCTCCAGTTTGCAGTATCTAAAGATTCTGAAGTTTCTATTTTTTTCACTTCACGTTTCATCCAAAAATATGAGGAGAGCAAGATAAGAAGGGCAGAAGATGGCTGCCGATGGGAAGGCAGGTTGCAAGATAGTGTGTAAGTGAGAGAATGAAAGGAGAGTGTGTGCACGTATGGGGAGTGTCTATTTGTGAATGAGGGACAGATATATTCCAAGGGACTGTTGGGGACTATCGGATCGTGCTCCCCTGACCAGGCAGCCCCTACTGATGCTGAAATCTCTCCTGGAGCAGCTGGCTCTGCTGCAGAGACCACGCCATCTTGAAGGGGAGAGTGGCTGTGATCAGAAGCCTAGCCTTACCTTCAACCAGGAAGAATTGGATACCTGCTGGGACCTTACAGCCACAACACCCAAGGACCAGCTGCAAACCCACAAATACTGGGTCTGAAGCAGCGTGAATATGTGGACTCAGAGGAGCTCTGCACCTTCTCACAGAAAGGTCAGCTTTCGCCCAGAGAAAGGTGAGGTCTGCGATCCAGGCTTGAGGGAGAAATGCATGCAGCAGGATCTAGAGGTTCAGAGGAAGTCTGAACCCCACAAAATCCACAGCCATTGGGGCCAGCATGGTCCTCGAATGTGGAAGGGGGTCCACAGGGCTGCTGGCAGAAGGGAACTCTAGAAATCAACCCATAGCTGGGCTGGGCACAAAAAGGCAACCTGAAGTTTTACCAGTATACCGGCTGCACTTGTGCCAGGGGAAAAAGATGTGCACAGAGATGTGCACAGAGTTGTGTGCACTGCCAGGGTGAAAAAGTCACAAGTTTGCACACTTACTTTGGCTCCTTTTTCTCTTTAAATCCTTGCTTTTGATTACTAAGCCCAGTGCATAGGATCACCCAATTAAAAACACTCTCAGAGACTGCAGGGGAAAGTAATTTTTGTGGAACCTGGGGATCAGAGCTGGGAGAAATGATCAGAAAACCAGCTCTGGGGCAGTCCATTCCCCCAAACCAGTATTAAGTATGGCAGGGAAAACAAAATCTAAATACTGGTAGAGAGGACTTATAGCCCCAGATGTCAATACAGAAACACTGCCACCCAGGGGTTGAATAAAAAATTGACTCTTATGTAAATACAGGCAGGCTGAGAAACAATGAAATACTGCCTGCTTAAAAACAGGATTGTGGTTTACAACACAGAGGAGTGGTGGAACGCAGAGAACTTCAATACTGTCCTGACTACCTGACAGGAAACAGGCATGCCAAAGGGACAGTAGAGGAAGTGAATGACCTTCACTACTGCACATTTTTATTTTTTATCTTTTACTTAAGAAACTAAATATTTTTTTCTCACTTGACTTTACCTTTTTAATTAATATATTTTTATTTTTAATCAGTATTATTACTACTATTATTTTACCTTTTGTTAAAGTTTCATTTTATTTTCTCTTTATTTTATTTTATTTTATTTTGGGATTAATGTTCTACATTCTATTATCATTTTTCTTTTAGCATCATTTACTCTATCTCAACTTTACCTTTATGCCAACACTCTCTTCCTCACTTTCCCCCTTTTGTTGTCCTGTTTCTCTTATCCTATTCCTGTTTTAGATTTTCCCTATTACTTCTTTTTGCCCCCTGTTAAAAATTCATCTTACTCATATATCTAATTTCCAATCCCCTGCTCCAAGTACATACACACTTCTCTCTTCTCTTTCTTCACTATCCACTTTTATTCTCTCTTCCCTTTTTCTGTTTGTTGCTTTTTAAATATTCTTTGTTTTATTTTGTTTGGTTTTGCCCCTTTTTCTCTCTGTCCTGTTGTTGTTTGTTTGATTTTTGATTTGACTGTGGTTTTTTTTTTTGTTTGTGTGATTCTCTCTCTCTCTCTCTCTTTCTCTCTCTCTCTCTCTCTCTCTCTCTCTCTCTCTCTCTCTCTTTTGCTTCTGTTTTTCCTCTCCTCACTTGTTATTAGTTATTGTTTGTAGCTTGCATTCATCTCTGGGTGTTAGTTGTTGGAATTTTTTTGGATTAGTTTTGTTCTTTTGAGTTTCCTCCCCATGTAAATAGTTTTTCCCCCTTCTTTTCTTTTCCTTTCTTTTCTCTCTTACTTTTTTTCATTTCCTCAATATCATTTTGCATTCTCTCTTTTATTTTTTTGTATCCCCTAATTCTCTTTTCTCTAGGGGTCACCTTTATTTAGGGTTATTAGTATCATGAATACATTTGTGTCCAGTGCCTTGTGCATTGTGCCTGTTGTGTTGTATTTTGTGCCTTTAAGTCATTGCAGGAGAGAGAGAGATACATAACCAGACACCAGGAGAGGAGAGATCATGGGGAGACAACAAAACAGTCTGCATACAAAAGAAAAGGAGGCATCACCAGAAAAATAAGTAAACAAAATGGAGGCAAGAAATATGTCAGAGAAAGAATTCATAGAAATGGTCATAAGGTTGCTGAAAAGGTTGGAAGACAAATTCAACAATATTTGTAAGAACCAAGAGGAAATGAAGAAGAACCAAGAAGAAATGAAAAATGACATCACTGCAATAAAGAACTCAAGAGAAAGCATCAACAGTAGACTAGAAGAAGTGGAGGAGTGCATCAGTGAGCTAGAAGACAAAGTAGGAAAAAATACACAAGCAGAGCAGCAGCTAGGAAAAAAACTTAAAAAACAGGAGGAGAGCCTAAGGGAACTTTGAGACAAAACGAAATGAAACTATATCCACATAATAGGGGTGCCAAAAGGAGAGGAAACTGAGCAAGGAATAGAAAACCTGTTTGAAGAAATAATGACAGAAAACTTCCATGATATAGGGGAAAAAAAAACAACTCACACAAGTCCAAGAAATTCACAGAGTCCCAAACAAAATGAACCCCAAAAGACTGATGCCAAGGCACATTATAATTAAACTGGCAAACACCAACAACAAAGTAAGAATCTAAAAGCTGCCAGAGAGAGACAGAAAGTTACCTACAAAGGATCCTCCTTCAGACTAGCGACTGATTTCTCAACAGAAACACATCAGGCCAGAAGGAAATGGAATGAAATATACAAAGTCATGCAAAGGAAGGGTCTGAATCCAAGAATACTGTACCCAAAAAGGCTATCAATCAAAATTGAGGGAGAAATCAGGAGCTTCACAGACAAAAAAGGACTAAAGGAATTTATTACCACCAAACCATCAATGCAAGAAATGCTAAAGGGTCTGCTGTAAAAAGAAGAAATAGGAAACAAAGAAGAAACACAGGCATAATGAGTAAAAATGGCAACAAACAAGTACCTATCAATAATAACTTTAAATGTAAATGGATTAAATGCCCCAATCAAAAGACATAGGGTAGCTGAGTGGATACGAAAACATGACCTGTATATATTCTGTCTACAGGAAACCCACCTCAGAAAAAAGGACTAACACAGAGAGATGGTGATGGGATGGATAAAGGTTTTTCAGGCAAATAGAAATGAAAAAAAAAAAAGGGCTGGGGTAGCAATAGTTATATCTGACAAATTAGATTTCAAAGAGAAGGACATAAGAAGAGATAAGGAAGGCCACGTCATAATACTAAAGGGAGCAATCCAACAAGAAGAAATAACTCTGGTAAGCATATACACACCCAATACAGGAGCACCCAAATACATAAAATGCTTCTGGAGGATGTCAAGGGAGAGATTGACAGCAATACAATCATAGTAGGAGACTTTTATACCCCACTACCACCATTGGACAAATCCTCTAAACAAAAAATCAGCAATGAAACATCAATCCTAAATGACACACTAGATCAGATGGAATTAATTGACATCTTCAGAACATTTCACCCCAAAGCCACAGAATATACATTCTTCTCTAGTGCACATGGGTCATTTTCAAAGAGAGTTCATATATTGGGACACAGTCAAAGTCTCTTCAAATTCAAGAAGATAGAAATCATATCAAGCATCTTCTCAGATCACAATGGCATAAAACTAGAAACCAACTATAATAAAAACAATAAAAAAATCAAACACCTGGAGGCTAAATAGCATGCTATTAAACAATGACTGGTGACTGGGTTACCAAATAATCAAAGAAGAAATAAAAAGCATCACAGTAACTAACGATAATGAAAACACAACAATCCAAAATCTATGGGACACTGTGAAAGCAGTTTTGAGAAGGAAGTTCATAGTTCTAAAGGCTTACCTCAAAAAACAAGAAACAATGATAATTATCTAACAATACAACTCAGAGTTAGAAAGAGACCAACAAGAAAAGCCCAGCGTAAGCAGAAGGAAGGAAATAATAAAAGATAACAGTGGGGATAAACGACATAGAGAATACCATGACTGACACCTGGTGAGTTCCTTATAGGGGCTCTTGCACTATTTGACAAAAAAACAAAGATTAACAAAACCAAGATCTGGTTCTTTGAAAGGATAAACAAGATTGATGAAACTCTATCCAGACTCACCAAGAAGCAAAGAGAGAGGACCCAAATAAACAAAATCAGAAATGAAAGAGGTGAAGTAACAACCGATCCCATAGAAATACAAACAATTATGAAAAAATACTATGAACAACTCTATTCCAACAAAATGGACAACCTTGATGAAATGGACATATTCTTAGAAAAATACAAGCTTCCAAAACTCAACCAAGAAGAATCAGTAAACCTGAATAGGCCAATAACTACTGAAGAAATTGAAACAGCAATCAAAAATCTTCCTGCAAACAAAAGCCCTGGTCCGGACAGGTTTACTGGGGAGTTCTACCAAGCATTTAAAGAAGAACTAAAACGTATCCTCCTCAGACTATTTTGAAAAATTCAAGAGGACAGCACACTTCCAAGCTCTTTCTATGAAGCCAGAATTACCCTAATCCCAAAACCAGATAAAGACACCACAAAAAAAGAGAACTATAGGCCAATATCCTTGAAGAACATAGATGTTAAAATCCTCAACAAAATTCTAGCAAGTAAGATTCAGCAAGACATTAGAAAGATCATACACCATGACCAAGTGGGATTTATTCCGGGGATACAAGGATGGTACAATATCCACAAATCAATAAATGTGATACATCACATAAACAAACTGACAGACAAAAATCACATAATCATATCAATTGATGCAGAAAAAGCATTTGACAAAATCCAACACCCTTTCTTGATAAAAACTCTCAGCAAAGTGGGAATAGAGGGATCATACCTCAACATAATAAAAGCCCTATATGACAAACCTACAGCCAACATCATACTCAATGGGCAAAAACTAAACCCATTTCACCTAAGAACATGAACAAGACAAGGATGCCCACTTTCACCACTCCTGCTCGACATAGTACTAGAAGTACTAGCCATAGCAATCAGACAAGAAGAAGAAATAAAAGGCATCCAAGTTGTAAAAGAAGAAGTAAAAATGTCCTTATTCGAAGATGACATGATACTATACATAGAAAACCTCAAAGAATCCATCAAAAAACTACTAGACTTAATAAATGAACTTGGCAATGTAGCAGAATACAAAATTAACAACCAGAAATCTATGGGCTTTTAATACACCAATAATGAACTCACAGAAAGAGAAATGAAAAAATCCCATTTATCATTGCTCCAAAAAAATTAAGATACCTAGGAATAAACTTAACTAAGGATGTAAAAGACCTGTACTCGGAAAACTACAGGAAATTGAAGAAAGAAATAGAGGAAGATATATACAAATGGAAGAACATACCATGTTCATGGATTGGTAGAATCAACATCATTAAAATGTCCATACTAACTAAAGCAATCTATAGATTCAATGCAATACCTATTAAAATACCAATAGCATATTTCAAAGATCTAGAACAAACTCTCTAAAAATTCATCTGGAATAAAAAAAAGACCCTGAATAGCCACAGCTATCCTGAGAAAGAACAACAAAGTTGGAGGGATCACAATACCAGACATCAAGCTATATTACCAAGCCATGGTTCTCAAAACTGGTTGGAAGTGGCACAAGAACAGATATATAGACCAATGGAACAGAGCAGAGAACCCAGAATTTGACCCAAGCCATTATGCTCAATTAATATTTGACAAAGGAGGCAAGAACATAGAATAGAGTCCAAACAGTCTCTTTAATAAATGGTGCTGGGAAATTTGGTCAGATACATGCAAAAAAATGAAACTAGATCACCAACTTACACCATACACAAAGACAAACTCAAAATGGCTAAAGGACTTGAATGTAAGATGGGAAACCATAAAAATCCTACAAGACTCTATAGGCATCAAAATTACAGACATAATGTCATAGCAATATCTTTACAGACACAGATCCTAGGGCAAGAGAGTTTAAGGAGAAAATAAACAAATGGGACTACATCAAAATAAAAAGCTTCTGAACAGCAAAAGAAACCATCAACAAAACAACAAGAAAGCCCACTTCATTGGAGAATATATTTGCTAATGTTATTTCTGATAAGCATTTAATCTCCAACATTTACAGGGAACTCATACAACTTAACAAAAGGAAGATAAACAATCCAATCAAAAATGGGCAAAGTATCTAAATAGACATATGAAAACATGCTCAAAGTCACTGATCATTGGAGAGATGCAAATCAAAACAACAATGAGGTACCACCTCACACCTGTCAGAATGGCTATCATCAACAAATCAACAAATGACAAGTGCTGGCAAGGATGCGGAGAAAAAGGAACCCCGGTGCACTGCTGGTGGGAATGCAGACTGGTGCAGCCATTGTGGAAAACAGTATGGTGTTTCCTCAAAAATTTAAAAATGGAACTGCCATTTGCCTCAGTAATCCCCCTTGTAGGACTATATCCCAAGAAACTAGGAACACCAATCAGAAAGGATATATGCACCCCTATGTTCATAGCAGCACAATTTACAATAGCTAAGATTTGGAAACAGCCTAAATGCCCATCAGCAGATGAGTGGGTTAGAAAACTATGGTACATACTACACAATGGAATTCTATGCTGCTATAAAAAAGAAGGAATTCTTACCATTTGCAGCAGCATGGATGGAACTGGAGAGCATTATGCTAAGTGAAATAAGCCAGTCAGTGAAAGAAAAATACCACATGATCTCACTCATTTATGGATAATAAAGAACATTATATCCTGATGAACAAAAATATAGATACAGAGGCAGAGAAGCATCAAAAAGACTGTCAAATTACAGCAGGAAGGCTGGGGAGGGAGGGGGGGAAGGTTAGAGATCAACTGAAGGACTTATATACATGCATATAAGCATAACCAATGGACGCAAGACACTGGGTGGGTGGGTTGAGGAATGTGCCAAGGGGGTAGGGTAGGGCAGGGGAAGGTCAATGGGGAAAAAAAAAAGAGACATGTACTACTTTATGTAATACTTTAAACAATAATCCTATCTAATGAAAGAGTAATATGCAAATTGACCATCACTCCAAGACACAAGATGGCTGCCCCCATGTGGTCAAAGATGGCTGCCCCCATGTGGACACAAGATGGCCACCACAAGATGGCCTGCAGGGGAGGGCAGTTGTGGGCAGTTAGGAGTGACCAGGCCAGAAGACAAGGGCAGTTGGGAGAGACCAGGCCAGCAAGGGAGGTCAGTTTGGGGGAACCCAGTCCTGCAGGGAGGCCAGTTGGAGGAGATCAGGCCATTAGGGAGGACAGTTAGGGGTGACCGGGCTGGCAAAGGAGGGCAGTTGGGGGAAACCAGGTCAGCAGAGGAGAGCAGTTTGGGGGGACCAGGCTGCAAGGGAGGGCAGTTGTGGGGAGGCCAGGCCTACAGGGGAGAGCAGTTGGGGGAGAACAAGCCATCAGGGGAGGGCAATTGGGGGGGACCAGGCCTGCAGGGGAGGAGAGTTGTGGGGGGACGCAGGCCTGCAAAGGAGGGCAGTTGAGGGGGACCAGGCCTGCAGGGGAGGGCAGTTAGGGGCAATTAGGCTGGCAGAGGAGCAGTTAGGCATCAATCAGGCTGGCAGGGGAGTGGTTAGGGGTGATCAGTCTGGCAGGCAGAAGTGGTTAGGGGCAATCAGGCAAAGGCAGGCAAGAGGTTGGGAGCCAGCAGTCTTGGATTGTGAGAGGGATGTCCAACTGCCCATTTAGGCCCGATTCCAGCGGTTGGACAACCCTCAAAGGGTCCCAGATTGGACAGGATGCAGGCTGGGCTGAGGGACACCCCCGCCATGCACGAATTTTGTGCACCGGGCCTCTAGTAATAATAATAAAAAGATAAGAAGGGCAGAAACTCTCCTGAAGGCTGCCAGGCCATGTGACTACTGTGAGTTAAAAGAGGTTAGGTGAGGTCTTATAGGCAGTGAGTCATGATCATGATTTAAAAAAATTATAGAATTGTTGAAAGAAATGGAAAAGCAGAAGAAATCAAAATATAGAAACATGCCACTGGAGCATTCATAGCAAAATATTCTATGGAAACGAGAAATTCTTTCTGAATTAACTGACAGTATATAAAGTTGAGATAATATGCCACTGCCTTTAGGTGATGTCAGAGAGGTCAGCAAGGCTGTCATTTAAAGTCCAAATAATGGGTTTAATACTTTAAAAATCTTTTTCTGCATGAAGCTGCAATGACTTATGAGGAAGTAAATGAGGATGAATCAAATGCCTGCATTTGCTTTGTGCACTAATTTGATTTCATCAAATAAGATTTAAATTTCAATCAAAAGAAGTTCTAAAATGTCAACTAAAAAGTATACACATCAACTAACCATTGTTTTGAAACCTTTTTCATATAAGTTTAAATGAAAGATTTATTGTCCTCTATGGAAAATATATTGATTTATATCAACACCAGCAATATTTCAGAGGTCCTGTTTTAATACACCCTCCTGAATGTAATGTATTATCAAACTTTATGATCTTTGCCAATCTTGGAGATGAAAAATGATAACTCACGGTTATTTTAACTTAAAATTTTCCTCCAATAATGAGGCTGAACATATGGGTCATTAGTTTGAAATCCATTTTTATTTATTTTCTGTGGACTGTAGCCTCTTCTTCTGGCCCTTTTCTTATGTAAGAGGACTTTTTATATAAAAAATATATCAGTTTATTGTCTACTACATGACTTGAACAAATATTTTTTTATTGTATCTGCCTTTGTTTTTTGTGTTGTTTTTTTTTGCTGTGTTTTGTCATGTTTATTGTTTTCTTTAATTTTACATGGTCAAGTTTATTATCCTTTTCTCTTTTATTTTTGGGCTGGGGATGATGCTTAAAATATATTTGACATTAATCCTATATAATAAAGAGGTAATATGCAAATTGACCCTCACACCATCACAAGATGGCTGCCTACTACCAGGCTGGCAGGGGGGTTAGTGAGGTATGACCAAACCACTGAACAAGCAGGCTGTGTGGGGTGACCAGGCTGGCAGCGCGTGGACAGATGGGGGTGACCAGGCCAGCAGAGGAGGGCAGTTGGGGGTTACCAGGTCAGCAGGGGGGGGCAGTAAGAGGTGACCAGGCCAGTGGGGGGTGGTAGTTAGGGGTGACCAGGCTGGCAGAGGGGGGCAGTTGGGGCAACCAGGCCAGCAGGGAGGGAGAAATTGAGGGCGACCTGGCTGGCAGGGGGAGTAGTTAGGGGCATCAGGCCAGCACGCAGAGGCAGTGAGGGGTGATCAGGATGGCCTGGGGGGGCAGTTAGGGGCAACCAGATAGTCAGGAAGGTGAGCGGTTAGGAGCCAGTGGTCCAGGATTGTGAGAAGGATGTCAGGCAGTTGTGCATCCCCCAAGGGGTCCTGGATTGGAGAGGGTGCAGGTTGGGCTGAGGGACCCCCTCCACACACACACAAATGGCATGCACCAGGCCTCTAGTATTATATTATGGTCTCTCATTTTTCTAGTACTGTTATGGTTTTATTATTTTATGTTTACATCTTTGATAATTTTTGAAATTTTCATGGTCTAATTTTTTAAATTTTAGGAAGGGGTTGGAAAACTTCAAACAATGAGCCAAATATTCACAGTAAGCCAAATTCAGCTGTGCCAACTAGATTATGAACTGTTTATGGCTGCTTTCAGACTACAACAGAAGAATTGAGTAGAGTGACAGAAATCTGCACAGCCAAAAAAATTTACTATTTGTCCCTTTAAAAATTGTTTATTGACATATGTAATACAAAATAATATCTATCTATCTATCTATCTATCTAATCTATCATCTATTTATCTATCTATCTACCTACCTATCTATTTATCTATCTTAGGAAATTAAACACTATTGATTTCACCTTTTATCTACTGATTTGAATGCTACCATTATAAATGTACTAAATCTTTAAACCTCTTTAGGAACCGAAGACCAATAGGCTATACATAATCACGCAAATTTCAGGTTAAATGGATCCTTTGCATTCACTTACATGCATGATTCCAGGGTCTTTCCTTCTAGGGAGGTGTTCTGACCTGAGTTCCAATTGTATGTGTAAAATTCACATTTTATTGAATCCTTTTCCTATATTAGGCAAATCCCATATGTTTATTATGGAGTTATATTGTCCTCCTTTGTATACTTTATCAGTAGGGAAATGTGCATAATGTGCTACACAGACACAACGGGAAGAATGCCTCTCATACAATCCTGTATTTGTTTTAACACATATTATCATTGCCATTATCTTTAAATTGAGAGAATTATATTTAGCCTAGATGTCAGAATAAAGGAGGAACCACTGTCCTCCAAGAAAGCACTTTTAAATTTTTTGTCACTAGTCTGATTGGATTGAAAAAGAACTATCAACGACCCTTTTGCTTGTTCCTCTTGAGATCGTGACATCTATTGGTGACTGTGACTTGAGTATCTAAATTTGGAGACAAAGTTATTATATAATGAAGGACCATTTTTCTCAGCACAAAGACGTTTTTCGTGAGATATTTCAGAAAAGTGAGGAAAAAATACCTAATATACATATACATGCATATATGTCTGCATTTGCATATATATGTATATATTTGTGTAAAATTCAGAAAAGTAATTAATTGAAGTACATATCAGTGACCAAAAATTATATCATCACTCCTAGTTACTAGTAGACAGGAGTATGTCTATGAAATTTATGGTTAACATGGGGGATTGGGACTAACCTAATTTAGGAATAACCTAAATTTAAATCTACCCATGACCTTGTCATCATCAGTTTTCTAAATTCAAGGTTCCAAGAATGAATCTACATCATAATCAAATAAAGATGTCTCTTAGCAATATTTGACCCACTTTCTTTTGTACATGAATCAGAATATATATATATATATATATATATACACACACATACATATATATTATATAATTTTTAATTATTTAAAATACTTAAAGAATTATTCAAATCAGTAGTATTCAAATCATTAGATAATTATATACTGTATATATACAGTATATAATTTTTAATTCTTTAAAATACTTAAAGTACACTTTAGTGCCCCTGTGACTTTTATTTATGGCAAACACACAAACAACTCAATGAACAACAATCCTCACCTCTGGGGGAAATAAATTACTTAAGTGATGTTTCAGCATCCACTCAATGCCCCACATGTTGAGAAAGTGGAAGACTGGTAAGTGACTGACACGATATAAGGAAAAGAAGTGACATTTAGTTCTTTAAATGAGCGGTGAAATCTGTAGTTTTCAGCTAGCCTAGGAAGTTTTAAATGGCTGCTCATTGTGAGGAACTCATTTCGAGTACATTTGAAAGGCAGAACATCTGAACATGCGGTGGCCTTTTCCCACCTCTCAGGAACTTTGATTGGGCCCTGACTGCGAAGGAGAATGCAGAGAAGTGAGTCGCCGCCGGTTTCTATAGCACCCTGGGGTCCTTTGGAAGGACTCCTTGTCGTCCCAACCTCAGTCTAGGAGGGGCTGGAACAGTGACTCCTCCACGCAGGGGTCTAAGATAAACGACCTCCGGAGTCCTCGCTCAGCCTCCGGAGTCTTTGATTTTGAATTGACGAAGTGCAAGCCGACTTTAAGCAGGTCATCCGACCAGCTCACATCCTGCCATGCGGTTGTCATGCACTAAATAATACGGCGCAGAGAGAGAGAAAGGTAGCAATGGACGTTTTTCAAAAGAAAATCTACATATTTTTATTTTTCCTAGAGATCCTATATTGTTCCTCCTCTGGGAAGCTGTTCAGAGCAGTAACACTTATTAGAGGATGAGCATGAGAATGAAATTATATGTGATTGTTATGGCACCCATTCACAAAGCTGCTGTGGAAAAAAAAAAAAAAAGAAAAAAAGAAGGCCTGTCTTTATAATTGGTTGGTGAGGGCAGGTTGCATTTGAGTTTCCAAAAAATAATCTTTTGAGCCAAATATTTTTATTGCAACCTGTAATTATATCATTGGATTTTTAAATGCATGGATTTAATTAACTCTGGACCTCAGAGACTGATGTTTTCTGTTCCTTAATTCCATTATTTACCAGCTTTGCAGCTATTTTTTTAATATATATTAATTTCAGAGAGGAAAGAAGAGGGAGAGAGAGAGAGAAACATCAATGATAAGAGGAATCATTGATTAGCTGCCTCCTGCACGCCCCCTACTGGGGACTGAGCCCGCAACCCAGGCATGTGCCCTTGACTGGAATTGAACTCGGGGACCCTTCAGTCTGCAGGCTGACGCCCTATCCACTGAGCCAAACCAGCTAGGGCTGCAGCTATTTTTTCTTTCACTTTCCCCACAAACCCTCTTGATCTACTACCATTTACATTATATACAAGAATATGATGTAGAAAAAAATCAGATGCTCCTATTATTGATATCTCTGTAATTTCTATGACCTCTGTAAGTATGCTTCTTTAACAACTTACATAATTTATGGAATCTTAAAATTTTAAGAAACCTTTGTGATCACTTCATTGCTTTCATTGGTAAAAATGGAGAATTTGAAATATTTCCTTGTCAGTTTTTCTATCCCATGTACCAAAGCCATTGTCTTTCATTTAATAACAAAAGGTATTTTTCACCTTTATTTCTGATTATTTTACCAACAAAATTTCTTATCAAAATAGAAGATTAGGGCAATTTCTCTTTCATAAGTGTTCTTCATAAAAGTTAAAAACTTTCTTCTCTGATAATACAGTATATATACTATATATATATAGTATATATACTATACACACATATATATATATATGTATTTTTACTGTAGGAATAATTTAAATGGCTGAGTCTAGTCTGGTGTTTTTCTTTCCTTTTTGTTATACCTTAGCAAGATTTGGCTTGAGTTGGGCTGCGCTCTGAGATTCTTTCTGAAGAGAGCAAAGCTCATGGCTCTGAGTCAGTATAAAACTCATTAGCACATTCATTTGTGGAGTCATAGGCTCTGATTTATTTATTTTTCTCTCACCAACCTCACTTGGGTGACTTTTTCAGGAATTTCACTAATATGAATACCATGGCTGACACCTGGTGAGTTCCTTATAGGGGCTCTTGCACTATTTGCCTTAATGAATATGTTCATGGGGTGGGATAGGATAGGCTCCCTCCCCATGGCTAATGTAAAAAGTATGTTACATTGAAGCAAATTTATACAAACCAATAAACCTGCAAAAGAATTGAAGTATTTACAGAGTAAGGAATATTTTTTAGTTTTATTGTAAACTAGTAGCCTTGTGCATGAATCCGTGTGCCAGTAGCTCTCTGAGGTGCCTGGCCGCTCTGCGCCCCCTGCCCAGAGGCTCTCCATGGTCCAGAGGCCCCTCCACGGCCGGGCGCGGAATGCTTGTCTCATTGCCAGGGCAACAACGCAAGCATTCTGCACCCTGGCCTGGCCAGAGGCCCATCTACAGCCAGGCATGGAACGCTTGCCTCGTCACAGGGGGAATGACACAAGTGTTCCTCCCCCCCAACCCCCAAGCCTCTCCGTGCCCACTGCACAGAGGTCCTCCGTGGCCGGAGTGGAATGCTTGCCTCATTGCTGTGGCGACAAAGCAAGCATTCCACCAGGCTGCTCACACTGCCTGCTCTCAGCTGCTGCCCCCACCCCCCCGCCCCCGGGACTGGGAAACTCCGGCGGGGCTGAGAGCACTGGGCACCGCCACCTTGTGGCTATGGGCGTTGCCATCTTTGTGATGGAGTGATGGTTAATTTGCATATTACCCTTTTATTAGATAGGATTGTTTTTAGAGAGAAGAAATTATAGTCATTTTGCACATTTATTGTTTTTTTTTTTTTGCTTTCTTGATGTAGACAAACTATTTCAAAAAAGTTGGGAATTTGTAATATAATAGTTTGAATAGCATAGTGTGAACAAAATAATATTTGGATTGTTTAATAAAACTGTGGCTTTATGTTTTTTTGAGAAAAATTTATAGATTTCATCTACTTAAAATGGTGACTCTGATTAGGCTTTGTGTTTTTTCATTTTCTCATTTTAACAAGTACTTACAGGTAATACAATTGTTTCTGAATTTACATTTGAAATATGTTATTAATTTTGTATGGTTAATAAGTTAAATACTCTGGTCAGAGGGGATTTTTGGTAAATCTCCTGCTTGCTGCAGATATCCTAAGCATCATTTCTTAGAATTCTAAATCCCATTGGTTAAGTGATGGTGAGAAATAGCAAAGGTGAAGAAAGCTGCCCCTCAAAGATAGGCAGTTATAAATCTACTCATAATATCAGAATAAGTAGCTTAAGCCTACTGCACTGAGATTACTAAATTTCACTTAAATAATAATGATGATTTTGAAGCAATTTTTTTTTCTAATCATATTTATTACTGTTGATAAATTTTAAGTGGAAGTGTTTAATCCATTTGAAGACTATTTTGAACAACATAAATGGCCAAGTTTTATCCTGAGTGAAATACAGAAAATGCATATTCATCCAACAGATTTTTTTTTAATTTTAAAAAAATTCATAAGTATCAAAGGCATGCTGTTTATCTTTTGTATCTCTGTAATAATCAGTATATACATATCCATAGAGAAGGCCACCCTCCTTTCAGAAGTATAAAGGTTCCTACAGAAGCATGGCATGTGTATAGTGACACTGCCAACAGAAACAAAAATCATTTTGTTACTATTTTAAGTATAAAATGCAATAGAAAGCTCAAGCATTTGAATATGTAAAGTGAATCATTCCCATGTGTATAGGCAGCACATTTGGCAAATGCTAAAAAACTGAACACTGATGATTTGTGATAACCAATGGTTACAACAAAGCTGTTGGAATTAATGCTTTAATTCATTCTTGGGAGTAAAAGCTTATCATGTTGGCCATGCATACTTGTTGAGTGTTTCTGTTCCAGAAGTCTTTTTTTTTTTTTTAAGATTTAAGAAAATTGATTGTAAGAGAAAAGTGGGGGGGGGGGAGGAAGGAAGATGGATAAAAACATTGATGTAAGAGTGAAACATCGATAGGCTGCCTCCTGCATATCCCCTACAGGGAATCAGGGAAGAACTGGACATGTGCCCTGACCTGGTATTTAACCGGCAACCTTCAGTGCACTGTATGACACCCCACCAACTGAGCCATACTTTCATTGACATTTTAAAAGCTATCCTAACATAAGAATATAGAGTTTCTTCTACTATCTATTACTAAATGCTTAAGCAGTGAAAAGTCCTCTCAGGACGAATGATCAATACACATCCATTCACCTCAAACCACTTGAGGGAAAAGAAATGAAACAAAAATATTTTAGACAATGAATAGAAGAAACTTGCACAAATAAATATAAATGAATTTTTTAGAAGAGTTATATTGCTACTCAAAACCACACTAAAATTTTAAAGAGAAGGCATAATCATCTGTATTCCATGAATGCTTTGGTTTTCCTCCTCGGGAATGATAACACCTGGAGAAAGAATCTTCTCTCATTCCACAAAAGACATTTATTAAACGCATGTGCATTAAAACTAAATACCTGTCAGACTCTCACTAAAAACTGAGAAGAAAATTGTGAGTAAGCATCCTGATGAGGCTTATACTTTAACAAAAATGAGAATGCAGTGAAGTTGATCCCAGTGAAAAATAATGCAGAACAAATATGCATCAAACTACCAATCAGCGGCTTTCCCTGATGAGTAAATTTTGAGGGGCTGTTGAAATGCCTTACAGCTAACATTAGCTCTTGGAGGAAATAGGACTGTGCCGTGATGTGAATCCCACCTGCCTAGCTGAGGCACTACAGGATAGCTGCTGAACTGAAATGAACTGAAACCACCAGAGTGAAAGAGAGGTGCCATATTGTTTTTGCCATAATGGATACGACATTTTTAGAAAAGATTTATACATATTTAACTAGTCAGCCTTCACAGGATTTTGTAGAATCCAATATTATTTTTATTAAGTCAGAGCTAGAGGTAAGAATATCGAACCAGTTTCAAGTACATTTGGGGGAAGAGGGATGTGATACAGGCTCAGAGAAAGCCAAGTCTAGTCTTGGGTCATTAAAAAATTGATTTCTCTAACACTCTTTCTCTTACTTATTCTATAAATCTGGGGAAACTAGTTTGCATGCAATTTTTTGCTCAGGTCTCCAACAAGGTGGCAGATCTTGCTTTATAGAGCAGAGCCAACAGCAATGTAAAGAACCATTTTAAATAGCCTGTTAGTGTTGCTAGAATTCTCTGTTCTTGGATAAACTCTGAATACATTTCATTCATACTCATTAATTAAATCATGTAATTGCTCTGGAGTCACATTCTCAGTAAGAGAAACAATAGAAATTAATTTATATCAGAATGGAGCCCTCTGGGCTCAAGAATCAAAACACCTCAGTTCATTTTGTTACTCTAGGAAAACATTTGAAGGTGTAGGTTTAGTTGAGATTACTGGCAAGAAAGACACCTTCGTTTTCTTTTCCTTTTTCATTCTTAAACAGAGAAGCAGAAGAGGATAGTCAATAGTTATAATTACAACTAGAGGCCCGGTGCACAAAATTTGTGCATGGGGGGTGGGGGAGAATGGGCGTGCGCGCGTGTGTGTGTGTGTCCCTCAGCCCAGTGTGCACCCTCTCCCATCTGGGACATCCCTCTCACAATCCAGGACTGCTTGGTCCCAACCGCTCGCCTGCCTACCTGCCTGATTGCCTCTAACCACTCTGCTGTCAGCCTGATCGACGCCAAACTGTTCCTCTGCCAGCCCGATTACCCCTAACTGTCCTCCCCTGATGGCCTGGTCACCCCCAATTGCCTTCCCCTGCAGGCCTGATTCACCTCAACTGCCCTCCTCTACAGGCCTGGTTGCCCCCAACTGCCCTCCCCTGCCAGCCCGGTCACCCTCAATTGCCCTCCTCTGCAGGCCTGGTTGCTCCCAATTGCCCTCCCTTGCATGCCTGGTTGCCCCCAACTGCCCTCCCCTGCTGTCCTGGTCACCCCCAACTGCCCTACCCTGCAGGCCTGGTCCCCCACAACTGCTCTCCCCTGCAGGCCTGGCTGCCCCCAACTGCTCTCCCCTGTAGGCCTGGTGCCCCCAACTGCCCTCCCCTTCAGGCCTGTTGCCCCTCAACTGCTCTCCCCTGCAGGCCTGGTCCCCCCCCAACTGCCCTCCCCTGCAGGCCTGCCCCCCCCGAACTGCCCTCCCCTGCAGGCCTGCCCCCCCCCCAACTGCCCTCCCCTGCTGGCCATCTTGTGGTGGCCATCTTGTGTCCACATGGGGGCGGCCATCTTTGACCACATGGGGACTGCCATCTTTTGTGTTGGAGTGATGGTCAATTTGCATCATATTACCTCTTTATTATATAGGGTGTTCTTTTTATCAACTCACCAAATGCCTTCTTATGCCATCATTGCCTTTAAAAGATTACAACCTTTGCAAATCCATGAAACATTTTTTTTTCTTTTTTCCTAACAAAGTATTTATCATTAATTTTGGCCTTCAAATACTGCACAAATTAGTAAAATGGTAAAGGTAGCCATAAATAAGGTTTTAATAGTCATTGAAAGAAAATTATTTTATTCAAGGTAAGAATGACTTTCTAAATTAAAAGAAAAGCGATTAGGCATAAGAATACAGTTTTTTTTCTGTTGTTACTGTATTAAAAATGAAATGTCAAATTCCATTTTTTCATAATTAATTAAGCAATTCATTTTAATCTTCCCTGAGTCCTAGTTCTTGAACACTTGCTGAGAATAGGTGAGATAGATAATGTAAAGCAGAGCACCTGGCACCACATAAGTGACACTAAAACATTATTTCTTTTCCATTTATTTCTCTTTAGTTCCTTCTGGTGGGGAACTCAAGAAGTTAAAAATGTTCCACTTTAGTTATATAGTCAGTAGGCTTGGTAATTAATGCAAGTAAAAAGCTATTGTTCCAGGAACGGAAATGTATGACCTGATCTACCCTGATTCCAGGAGATGAGCTAACAATTGTGCCCAGGAGGACTGAAAGCAATCAAGATGGCATGTGAGCCATTGTGCTCCTAGCATCCCTGCCCAGGATGCAGATAAAGAATCACTGGTCAGCAGATGAAGTGATGCTAGGAAAATCGCAGAACTGCAGTTTTTACCTGATAAACCTTTTCCCTGAATTCCAAACCCTTTACTGACACTTTTCCTTATAAAAAACATTGGCTTGAGATGAGAAGTAAGACAGTATTTAGGGTACATAACTCGCTCTCTTCTCAGATCACCCTTGAAGGTTCAATCCTACTTATTGGCTCTGGTAGTGACAGGCAGCAGGAACGCTGACTTTTCTGGTTTCACTTCTACCTAATTTGAACACTTACTCATATATTTAGCTAATTATTGTTACCTGTGTGTCAAATACTCTGTAAGGTACTTGGGATTCAACAGTGAGCAAAATAAAAATTTCATCACATTTGCTAGCGAAATTGACATCCACATCCTGAAAAGAAGGAACACAAGATGTCGAAACTTAATGGACTCTGACACCCTTTGTATTTGTAATATCTGTCAATGCCAACACAAAATGGTAAAATTATTGTTGAGATGCGTATTAATGAAAACCATTTGTCTGATGTAATTTAAATAAAATATTTAATTACCTGAATCAGCTTTTTACTTTATTCCTGACCATTTGAAAAATGTGATCATTTGGGAACAATACATTGTGAAGTGTATTGTTGCTATTGAATAGCTCTAGAGATTAATTATTCTATGTATGGGTATTCTTGGGGAGGGAGGTATGAAAGACGTAGTAGAAAGTTGAATGTTATATATGAAAGAGGCCTTGGATAACACTTATCCAGATGTAGACAGAGGCCTCATATATTTGAGTTGAGTCTCCCTGTGATCAAGCCAGTTAGCATGTGCAAACAAAACTACTGGCTACACTGCTCATTCTTTTTTATGTTAGTTGGTTGTTAGTTCTGAAAAAACAATTATTGTGTGTAATTGCATCCAGCTTTGTAGATTCTCCATAGATAAATTTATTTTCCATTTCAGCCAAATTAAATGTGAACCAGAATATATTTTGAAGGCTTCCTAATCAGATTTATTTTGTGTATTAAGAAATATTTTTAAGATCACAGCTTTTAAATTAATTTTTAAATGCTTGCTTTTTGAAAATGTCAGGTTTTGAAGCAAACTTGTTCTCAGAAACAGGAATGAAACGCTAAGATTCCCTGTTAAAGTGAAATGTTTTCACTGGGCTATTTGCAGATCTACCACAGTTACCATAGTAACTCATTCTTAGATGAGTAATAAAGCAGGGGGACTAGTTAGTGTATTGATAAATCTGACTCAATGATATTAGATAAGTCTTCACTCTTACCTAGGAGGAGATAGCAGAAAAATAGGTTTTTATCAAGGGCTGTAAACATATTGATCAGTTGTCTAGAACAGGGAAGCATAAAAATTGAGTAAAGTGTATTTTGCCTTGTGTCTGAATTTTCATTAGATTACTTCTCTGGTGTTAGAAAAAGTTATGATTTTGATTTAAATAAGGAGAAAGATTTCTATAGAGTATCTTCTGCAGAAATGTTCAGAATCCTGGTAAAACCTAGGAAACTTCCACTTATTGATACAGTTTTACAAGTGTTGATCAGATGTTAGGAATAATAACTAAGGATTTTATGAATCTACACTAACATTTGCCTCTTTTAATAAGACTGGAAGTTTCAAAGACGTGAACCTATTGAAGCAGGAATTTTAGGGGACATAGGCAGGCTTAGGGATTTTTTAGAAATTGGGGTCCATGGAAAAGCCCTGGGCTGCAGACAGGGAGAAGTACATTTCCATAACACAAGGAAGCCAGGAGCAGTTACGTTTCCATAAGACAAGGAGGCAGCAACAGGTATATTTCCATAAGACAAGGGAACTGGAAGTAGCCAAGAAAGGTTATCCTATCTAATAAAAGAGTAAGATGCAAATTAACCATCACTCAGTTATGCTACCAGCCAATAGGAATGAGTATGCAAATTACCCAACAAAGATGGTCACGCCCATAGCGGCCAGGCAGCGGCACCCAGCAGCTCCAAGCCCCGACATAGCAGCGCTAGGACTGTGGGGGGCTGGATTGGGGACACAAACCCGGATCAGAGACACAAACCTGCTGGGAGGCTGGCACCCTGTAGCCCCAAGCCCCACCATGGTGGCTCTGGGGCTGAGGGGGGGCCAGATTGGGAACACAGACCACAGGGAGGCCAGCACCCTGAAGCTCCCAGCCCCGCCATGGCTGCACTGGGGCTGCGGGGGGTTGGATCAGGGACACAAACCCACAGGGAGGCCAGCACCCCACAGCCCCAAGCCCTGTGATGGCAGCGCTGGGGCTGTGGGGGGCCAGATCCGGACACAAACCTGCAGGGAGGCCGGCACCCAGCAGCCCCAAGGCCAGCCACCTTGGTGCTGGGGCTGCTGGGGGAGTTTGGGAGGGCAGCGGAGACACAAACCCGCAAGAAACCTGTGGAAAGGGAGATAAACTATCATAACTTTATCTCCCTTTCCACAAGATGAGAAAACTGCCCCTGGTTTATTTAGTGATGTGGCCCACACCTTTCTACAAGCACAGGGTATGTTATGACCACTCCCAGAAAGGTCTTGTCAGAATACTGTCTCCAGGGAATAATGCTACTGTGGCAAATAATCTAAGAGAGGAAACAAGCTTTTGTTGGGTTTATTCTGAAGGTGAGAGAACATGCCACCCCAACATATGCTGTGTTGTTATACTGATGATCTTGACCCGCAGATGCTTGAAAATCAGCAAATGCGTGCAGAGGCTTTCACTGAAGTCTCCTGATCTGCTTAAAATCGGACCCCCCAAAAGGAGTCAAATGTCATAGGTCCCCTTCATGGGAGAAGTGTCATCAGGTAGAGAAGACTGACTCCTATCACAGGATAGGTGAGTAGAAGTTGACATCCCACCCAAACTTTGTTACAAACTATTTCCCCCCACCCCCATTCATCTTTCCTAAAAATCATTTACTCTCCTCTAAGAGGCCTATATCTCCCGTCCCCTTTCCCTAGGAAGAAGGTCTTTAAATCTGCATTCTAAGCCACCTTGGGGAGTTACTCATTTTTCCCTGGGATCTCCCACATATACACGAGGTACACATGTTAATGAACTTTTGTTTTTCTCTTGATGATTTGCCTTTCATTACAAGGGCCTCCACTAAGAACTCAGAAAGGTAGAGGAAAACTATTTTTCTTCCTCCATAATTCTATCTTGGGAAATCAAGGTCCCAGCTGAACAATGAGGTTGGCTCCAGTACCAAGCAATCCTGGCTGACGGGAGGGAAGCTTCTAGGGAGAAATCAATGATATTGGCATCAAAGTGGGATGGAGGGCACACATATGGTTGCTGGTGGGAGTTTAAAGTGGTTCAACATTTTTGGAGGATGATTTGGCAAATTTGATAGAAATGTTCAAGGTACATCCAAAAGTCTTCTAGGAATCGCATCTGCTGAGATAAAGCAGAAGCACATAAGCCCTGGTCAGAACCCAGGATGCTACTGCGGGCTCCCCTTCCACGATAGGAAAACCTGGGAACAACCTGCATTTTTAGGACAAGGTGGCATCTATACTAATAAAAGGATAATATGCTAATTAGACCAAACATCTTCTGGATGACCTTTCATATGTCCTTCCGGACGTCCTTCCCGACAAAGCCATGTTGGCAGGGCCAAGGCAGAGGAGGTTAGAGGCAATCAGGCAGGCAGGGAAGAGCAGTTAGGGGGATCAGGCCAGCAGGGGAGAGCAGTTAGGGCGATTAGGCTGGCAGGCAGGTGAGCAGTTAGGAGCCAGGGGTCCTGAGGGGTCCCAGATTGGAGAGAGTGCAGGCTGAGTTGAGGGGACCCCCTTCCTGTGCATGAATTTCGTGCACTGGGCCTCTAGTATTTACAAAATAAAGAGAAGGAAGCCCTTCATTCAGAAGGAGAGGAAGAAAGCCCAAAGGGAATAGGAAAACAATAAGGAAGAAGGAGGGGAGACCCATGTGAGGTTCAACCTTTGAGCTCAGGAGTTACTATAGTAACCAGTCTACAGGAATAGTGACCAATCAGAGGGGATGTCAAGGCACCAGGATATGCAGCCTTTATAAGCCATGGAGAAAGGAACCCAGTGAGACCCTTTCCCCCTCCTCATGTGGGAGTCCATTCTGTGGGACTCTTCCCTCTCCCCATGTAGGAGTTTGTACTTGTCCTTCACTAAATCTCCATCTTTGCTATATCACTTTCTGTCCATGGATTCATTCTTCAATTCTGGTAGACAAAGAATCCGGGTTCCAGTCCAAAAATTTGGTATCACTATTGAAGGTCAGATACTTATTAATCTGTTGAAAAACTAGATGGGTAGTAAAAGTTTAATGTGGTGGTGGGCTGGCAGGCTAAACAGTCACCTCAGACTGGTGATGAAAGAAAAATTGAATTTATTTAAGAAAAAGGGGGTGGGTGATGGGAATTTCCAAAAGAAAGGGCTACACAGACAAAAGGGGGCCTTGGAGACAGGTTCAGGGGGTTAGCCGGGGTAGAGCTGCTGTTGCAGAAGACCAAAGAAAACCAAGGATGCTTCAAAGAAGAGGAGGGACACTGTTTAATACACCAGTGGACTCAGAGAACAGCCTTCCAAATCTGAGTGAAGGAACACGCATGGGGCTTTCCTTTATATTTCCCTGTGGTCTTTGTCCCGCAAACATGGATTATGCTTCCGGTCCTTTTCCCAGGCCTTGCAAGAAGGCCCCCAGGTGTTGGGGGTCTCCAGGCCATATATGATGGTCTGGCCTGGTGCCAGCATTAATAACCCTCCCTCCAGGGCAGTGCACTGTTCACAGTAACAGGTTCTGCAAGACCAGTATCTGGGAAGGAGGTAGGGACTTAATTATAGGTTATCAAGAATGTACACTGAGCTTGCTGGCATGGATTCAGATCACTATCCCCCAAATATCAGGGTTACATTGGAATTAGCCCTTTTTAGCTTTCTCACTGCAGCTGCACATTGCTCCCCTGATTGCAAATCTCGAGGGTTCCCTTAGAGGTTGGGTATGTGCCTGTGCGAGAATGGCACAGGCATGCTCCTTGGAGGGAGAGCACACACTAGATCCATTGTCCTGAGTGTATTTATCTCTCTCTCTTGCTGGTGTAAATCTTAGGGGAGAGTCTCAATAGAACACTCATTAGCTTTCCAGGTGTGCTCTTACAGGGTCCTGGTCTCCACTGACTGGTCCATGCTCAGGCAGGGGGTCTTTAGTCAATGTAGCTGCTCCTGAGGCAGCCAAGGTGTCACTTGTCTGGTTTTGCTGCTTTTCTGGGCCTGGAGCTGAAATACAGCTGAGGCCTAGATGTTATCTTTAGGGAGGAAAAGGTCAGGGGTGTGCTAGGGGAGGATAGGTTACCCTCAGGGCAAGGTTCATGTGTTCTTAGTTTTGCCCCTTGCCCCTGTTGAGTTTCTGTACCTGGCCCATAGTCCTTGCTCTGGGGATCTAACAGGTAGTTGTTGTCCATCATTTAAAAAAAAATTTATACTAACTAACTAGCTAACTAAAATCAATTGTTTCTGAAATTTACCTTTAAAACTCATGTCTGTGCCTACATATCTGTGCCTGCATTTGCTACAGTTCTTTCTGCTCATAGCACTTCTTTTTTACTAGAACTAGGAACAGGAAATGAAACATTTAAATATGTTTGCTGTTTTTCTACAAACCTCACTTCCACTATAGGGAATTTTGTGTCCATAATTGGACTTTATTTTGTACCTCATATTGGACATAACATATAATTTCCATTTTCAAACAGGATACTTTTTACTTTTATCAATTTAATTATGATTGTAAAGTCTTTCAGCATTAGGTCTTTCTATATACTTTTAGGATGACCTGTTCTGTAATTATTTGTGTAAGACTCATCTATCTACTAGAGTTGAGACTCCAAATAGCTATGAACTCTATTCTCAAGCCCTTCATCATAATAATCATAATAATAATAACACTAGAACTTAGTAGATCTCAATATGATATTTGATGGGTAGTGTGGAGGTGGGGAATAAGTTCTAGGATACTGCCATGGACAGCATGGTTCTTCATGAAGGTTAATGAATGTCAACTGATGAAGGACTAACCATAGGTTTTACCATTTTATATAAAACTGTATTTTTGGCAAAGCAACAAACTTTAAATTCATTTTGATTATTTTGCTTATTTTCTAAAATATAATTTAGAATATGTGATTATTTCTTAAGTACAGTACACATTTTATGTCACTATATGTAAAGATAGGGAGATAGACTACATCAATGAATTCTAATTACATCAGTGAATTCTAATTCATCTTTGAATTTCATCAAGCAAATTAAAAAAATTTAGAGAACTAGACTCTAACAATTCTATCTCTCTTTGTATTTGTTTATATATATATACATATATATATATATATGCACTTATTAAAAAACATTTTAATATTAAAAAATTAAGAAGGGTCTAGCAAAATTTAGTTCAGTTTTGCTACTTTGAACTTCATATAAAACTCATTGCAGTATTATTATTATTAGTTAATCCTCACCTGAGGATATTTTTCCATTGATTTTTAGAGAGAGTGGAAGGGAGAGGGAGAGACAGAGAGAAACATCCATGTTACAGAAACACATCAATTGGTTGCCTGCCACACATGACCAGAAATCTAACCTGCAACCGAGGTATGTGAGAATTGTGCCCTTGGCCAAACTCTTCAGTCTGTGGGTGGACACTCTACCACTGAGCCAAACCGGCTAGGGCTTTATTTTATTTTTTATATGCCTGCAGCTTGGTGAAAATTTTATGAAAAATGCAAATTAAAATCTGAATACCACAAATTCTAACCTCTTATTAAGAAAAATAAATTTCTAAATATTTTGTAAACCGTATTTTAAAAAAATTTACATTATGTATGATAGCTTTGGAAAAGGTCAATGGCCATATTTTATATTAACTGTATGTCTTTCAAGATATAAATCAATTGATTTCACCTAAATTGTCACTTTCTTTAACAATATCCTTAAAAGTTAATCAGATGTTAAGGATAATAACTAAATGTAAGGGTTGGTTCCATCATTCTTTACTATTTCAAGACCTCTTCAAGGGACACTAACAAAGAAGAAGACTTAAATTTATGATCAGGTAAGTTGACTGAAACACAGATCTTTGAATGTCTTCCTCTGGTAGGCTTATGGGCAAATTATACATGAGCAACCTAGACCAAAAGTTAAATATATGGCTGTAGGGTCTGCTAATGGGATTTAGAACATAACTCAGTCATTTGCAGTATAATCTTTAAAAGGGAAATTATATCTTTACAGACAGGGTTAAATGAGAATTAAATGATGAACTAATGTATGAGGAATTCTTAGAATGGTTATTGGCATATAATGTGTTTAATAATTGATAGTATTAGTACTACTAGTAATAGTCACTTGTACTTGGGCAACAGACTTTTACCTCTCTATATATGTCTCTCTTCCTATAAAGTAAAGATACCACTATTACCTATTTATAAGTTTTTAATGAAAATTAAGTAAAATAATACATATAGAGTGCTTAGCAAATTGTCTGGCACATATAATCAGTATATGTTAGGTCTATTTTATTACCATCAGTCCATAAATTCTTCTCTACCACACTGCTGACTGTCCTAATGTTGTGAGCGTCTTTTTTTTTTGAGGTTCTATATTTTTTTCTTTTAAATGAAAAAGTTGTTCCATTCAACCCAAGTTCAGCTTTATAAAAATGATGGGGGAGGGAACCTATTGTGTGTTTGATTTGCCGAGGTCTCCAGATCCTTCTGGGGAAAGTCCTGTGCACGGGCAATAGCATTTTCTCACAAAAACCCACCTGTCCCTGATTCCCCAGCCTCCTTTTTTATGAACGATTCTATGCCAACTGTTGCTACTTTTTGGCTCATGTTCAAGATAAAAATTTTATTGATTCAGAAGCCTCTTTCTCATAGTTTTAAAGAAGTGTCCAGATCTCAATGTGTCAGTCTATGATTTTTAAAACAAAACTACTCTGTACCATACACCTCCTAATCTATTTACTTTTGAATTTTCAATTTCTTTTTTATTCATGGTCTATGGATGCAGTCATTGACAGACAGACTACCGATGTATTCCTCATAACACTTAGAGAGTTGGTGGCTCTATTTCTCTTCCCTTTATCTGCAAGAGAAGCCACAGCTTTACTGTTCCTTGAACTACGGATGTCCTATGCTTAGTTTCTCCTGTGGGAACTCATTTGTTCTTTATGTGTCCCTACTGTCTGGGTATTTCCCTCTCTAAGTTTTTTAACCTTTTAGCAGTTTAAATAATCTTGAGCTGATCCCTTGATTTTATAACCCAGGCAAATTTTATGCCCAACATATAACCTCATATTCTTAAACTTAATTCTTGATTACCCCCTTTGTTTTTGTTCCTAAACCCAAGAAGAATATTTCAGTTCAACTTAGAACCTCTCTCTTACCCTGATGCCAACCTGAAACAAAACTCTGCCTCTTGGGCTTCCATAAAAAGTCCAAGTTAGCTTTATGTGATGACATTTACTTGGCAGGCGCATCACATTGCAATGCCTTTGTCCATCATCTCGCATCCTACACCATGCATTAGTGCCTCAAGCCACTCTTTCTGCCAGTGTCAGAAGCCATCCCTCCCCAATGAATCTCATCAACTATACACAGCCCCCTAGAAAGTTCAATCCCTTATATTCCTTCCCTCATCTCACCCTCCTATAATCTAGGAAGGTCAAATAATTCTCTACCCAGACAAAGAGAAAATTATGCCCTCCTCAGTTAAAGCCTCTGTTAACCAGAAAGCAAGCTAACCAATTAAGTTTCACAGGTATTCAAATGATTATTGCTCCTGTGTTGTTTAAACACAAGCATGTCCCTCTTTAGTTATACATTATAGCACAACCAACAACTGAAACTTTCTATTCAGCATTCTTTTTTTTAAATTGAATAAATATTTATTGTTCAGATTATTACAATTATTCCTTTCCCCCCCCATAGCTCCCCTCCACCAGGTTCCCACCCCACCCTCTGCCCTTACCTCCCCGCCACTGTCCTCATTCATAGGTGTACAACCATTGTTCAGCCTCTTCCCACCCTCCCACACCTCTTTCCCCCTGACAATTGTCAGTCCACTCCCTTTCTATGCCCCTGATTCTATTATATTCACCAGTTTATTCTGTTCATAGATTTTTTTATTCACTTGCTTTTTAGATTCACTTGTTGATACATATGTATTTGTTGTTCATAATTTTTACCTTTACCTTTTTCTTCTTCTTCCTCTTCTTAAAGAGTACCTTTCAGCATTTCATATAATACTGGTTTGGTGTTGATGAACTCCTTTAGCTTTTTCTTATCTGTGAAGCTCTTTATCTGACCTTCAATTCTGAATGATAGCTTTGCTGGGTAGAGTAATCTTGGTTGTAGGTTCTTGCTATTCATCACTTTGAATATTTCTTGCCACTCCCTTCTGGCCTGCATAGTTTCTGTTGAGAAATCAGCTGACAATCGTATGGGTGCTCCCTTGTAGGTAATTAACTGTTTTTCTCTTGCTGCTTTTAATATTCTCTCTTTGTCTTTTGCTCTTGGCATTTTAATTATGATGTGTCTTGGTGTGGTCCTTTTTGGATTCCTTTTGTTTAGGGTTCTGTGCCCTTCCTGGACTTGAGGTCTATTTCTTTCACCAGTTGGGGGAAGTTTTCAGTCATTATTTCTTCAAATAGGTTTTCAGTATCTTGCTCTCTCTCTTCTTCTGGCACCCCCATAATTTGGATGTTGGTACGCTTGAAGTTGTCCCAGAGGGTCCTTACAATATCTTCAAATTTTTGGATTCTTTTTTCTTTTTGTTTTTCCGGTTGAGTGTTTTTTGCTTCTTTGTATTTCAAATCTTTGACTTGATTCTTGCGTTCCTCTAGTCTGCTCTTAGGTCTCTGTATAATATTTTTTTATTTCAGTCAGTGTATGTTAGTCAAAGTCTGCTTATGCTCCTTCATATACCCTTCCCACCAGCCACTCCCACTGTAGTCAAGGATAGCCTAATAACAATCAGATGAGATATTGGACTCCACTATGAGCAGGCACAGCTATCGAAGCTGTTCTCTTTGTTTATTTTGTCTTCCCATTTCTTCTTCTCTCCTTCCTGGTGCTCTCTACCTTTCTCCCAGCATACACTGCTAATTTATGTTAACCTCTCTTGGAAGCTTTCTTGGCAAACCTGGTGATGGAGAATGGCTTTGCATAAATCTGCATTCTATGTCTTACACCAGGTGTGGGGAACATCCCAAGAAATCATTTGGTCTGGCCCTGCCAAGGCATTAGGGGTGAGTTAATTAAATGTTGGACCAAATACAGCAGGCTAATTTTTAAGTTGATAATTTTGTATGGTCTGCTAATGAGGTTATAAATATCCAAATGGCCCGTGGCAGGAAAAAGGTTCCCTACCCCTGTCTTAGGCTATGAACCTGAGGCCTTCAAGCTCATTGTTTGTCATCGACTTAGAGGAGGGAAATTAATAGAATTGGATATAAATAGTCTAGGTAAGCCACTTCTAATTTATGCAAATATTTAAATGTGAAATTTAATCATAAACATTTTGGTATTATCAGAAATCTTTTTATCTAAACTCCTTGTGCTAAACTTGTGTTCTGTGACCTTCAGTCTATCGGTCCCTTCTTCAAATTTGTCTAAGAGGCGTTTGCTGAAAAAAAAAAAAAAAAAGCACAATCAAACTATGTCTACTGAATTTTACTTCTAGAAGTGATTTAAATGGATACACCTAATAGTTACTATACCATGGTTGTCACAAACCAAAATAATAGTAGCAGTAATAATAACAATCAAAGATGCATCAGTAGAATGACCTTCAGATACTTGGTCCCCTCTCTGTGACTATTTTATAACCACTTGGTTCATTAATAGCATGAAATTCAACAAGTAGAGAATTCTAGACATATCATCAATATATTTTATCAATAATTCTTTATGACATATGCCATGTTTTGGTAATAATAATTTATCATTTCTAATAGGCTTTGTAAATGTACTCAGAATTTACTGACATCAAAACTCTAGCTTTAGAAGTAGGAGGAAGTATTAAAATAACATAAGTAGATGAGTAGCTGTTTTCCAGTGTCTATAATAGTGTCATCTATTTTGTATTATTTTCAAAGACAAGAACTATGCCACTTCTCCCCCACTCACCGCCTGCCCCTCGCTAAGATCTCAGAGCCTCAGAGCTTATGGCAATACAGATTGAATCATCCCAAGAAACAGAGATGTGTTGACAGAAGATAGGTTTTGGTGTTTGAAACATGTGGATTCAAAATGCTGCCTCACCACCTTCTTCTTTTTTTTTTTTTTTTTTGTAAACTAGGAGATACTATCTAACTTCTCTGAGTATGAGTTTTCTCTGTAAGATAAGTTCATCCCCATCTTGGGTAGTTGGAATTTATAAGAAAGAAGATGATGCCCTAACTTGTTTGGCTCAGTGGATAGAGCGTCCGCCTGCAGACTGAAGGGTCCCAGGTTCGATTCCGGTCAAGGGCATGTACCTTGGTTGTGGACACATCCCTGGTGTGGGGTGTGCAGGAGGCAGCTGATTGGTGTTTCTCTCTCATCAATGTTTCTAACTATCTATCCCTCTCCCTTCCTCTCTGTAAAAAAATCAATAAAATATATTAAAATAAAAAGAAAGATGACATGCCATTTATTGTTTTGGGTACAGAGTAGGCCATCAATAGACAGCTAATGTTCTCCTAATTTCCATGGAGTGCACATCTGGGTTTGGTAGCAGTAATTAAGTTTGTTCCCATCTATTATTCACATTGTTCACCAACAAAAGAAAAAGCAATTATATTCTTCCACAGCATGCATTTCTATTTTATTCTCTCAAGAAAGAAAAAAAAAAAATACTTAAAAAAAAAAAGCCAGAAGAGCACTGACTCAGTTGGTTGGAGCATGGCCTTATATACTAAAAGGTGACAGAGGGTTTGATTCCTGTCAGGGTGCATACCTAGGTTGTGGTTCAATCCCCGGTAAGGGTGTGTGCAATCGGGATGTGTACAGGAGGCAATTGATCAATGTTTCTCTCTCACATCAATGTTTCTCTCTCTCTCTCTCTTTTCCTTCTAATCTCTTTAAAGTCAATAAAAATAACAACACATATCCTCAGTTTAGGATTAAAAAAAAAAAAAGCCATAAGAGAAAAGGAATATCTAACCAAGAAAGAAAAAGAAGACACAAATTACTAATATTGAAGCACCCATCTTATATAAAAACTGCTGTTTGAAATTTTAACCCTGCTATTTTGGCTTCTGTAAACACTTGCTTGCTTAAATAATAAGGAAAATAAGACTACTCCCATTCCAGAGAGGCTGTGGACTATGCCCCAGACAGAGTTGTCAGTGCTGACACCAGGCCAGGCCTTGAGTTATGGTCTCATGGCCCCTTCCCAGCACATAGGCCTTCTTTCCCAGAAGCCCGGAAGTCTCATTCCAAATTTGGGAGACAAAAGAGCTAGGAAAAGTATAAATAGAAAAGGTTTCCTCCATGTGGGGGGGGGGGGCAGAATTTGAAAGGCACATTTTTCTCTGGCCCTGCCCTTAATAAAATGTAACTCCCTTTCTCTAAGCATGGCTTGTTTTTTTTCCAGTCTTCTGTAACAATATCAGAAATAAAAGAGGAGCAATCACTCCTGATCTTAATGATATAAAAAGGACAATAAAGGAATATTATGAATAATGTATATTCCAAATTTGACAACTTAGGTAAAATAGACCAATTTCATGAAAGACATAATCTACAAAGATAAATAGACAGTCCTAGCTGGTTTGGTTGCATGGATAGAGCATTGGCCTATGGACTGAAGGGTCCTGGGTTCAATTCTGGTCAAGGGCACATGCCTGGGTTGCGGGTTTGATCCCCAGTGGGGGTGTGCAGGAGGCAGCCGATCAATGATTCTTTCTCATCATTGATGTTTCTATCTCTTTCTCTCTCCCTCTCCCTTCCTCTCTGAAATCAATAAAAATATATTAAAAAACAAACAAATAAACAAACAAAAAAGAGAAATAGATAATCTGAATAGGACCATATCTATTGGAGAAATTGAATAAAATTAATGACCAGGCCCAGATGTATTCACAGGTGAATTTTACTACACATTTAAAAAATAAATTATGAGACTCGAAACAAAATGGCGGCAGAATAGACAGATGTGTCCTGAGCCTTGTCCCGGAGCAGATAGAGGGAGCAGCTGAAACGAGTGGAATCTAGCCTGAATTGGCGAAGGAGGCGCAGCTAGTGAGACAGTTTGCAGCCAGCAAGGGCAGAGATCCCCCCGATAAAGGTAAAGTCAAAGATGTAGGCAGTAGAATCTGCTGGACCTCTGAGCCCAGGTCAGGGAGAAACTACACAGCGCCAAGCCGCGTCCCTGAGGACAGGCAAAGTGTCTGACTGAAAAAAAAAAAAAAAAGAAAAAAAAAGGGTCCACGGGACTGCGGGAGGTAGGGGATTTTAGACCTTGGAGTCTGGATTTGGGATCTGAGCTCTAAGGCAGCCCTGAAGAGCTGCCGGACTGCACATTGCTGGCAAGAAAGGAACTTGCAGAGACGTGGTCCCTCCTCGCACTGGGGCCTGCGCCTTTCTCCACTGAACCTGGTTCGTAGGACCCTTAGGATACAGACGCTTACCTGTGGTTGAGGTGCAGAAGAGTGAGTGGGGTTGTGGAATCTGGGGAGAGTAGGCAGCGGATGGTCCAGGAGAGGTGGAAGCGAGTCTGGTGCTGAGTCATATCTAGGCCCCGTCGCCATATTCTCCTGAGAGATAGCCCCTCCCTCCAGTCTCCAGGCAACCAATATAGCCACACCCAGATCCCACACTGATTAACACCATGAAATCTCAATACTCCCTGAGGCCATACGATCTGCCCTAAAGAGAAATCTTTAGAAGTTAAGCACCTCAATTACACAGCTACACTGCCAGAGCCCTTCAGAGTGCTTCAGAGTGCCTCGCTGGCAAACTTACCACGGGTGCTCCTGTGAGCCACCACTGGGAGTAAGTGCCCATCCACCACAGGTGCAGCAGTGAAAGCTGAGTCTGCCCACCCTATAACTACAGAACTCTGGGCATCACAGTCACACCTTTCCAGAGTGCAGGCTCCCTGAGCCACATCACCCCGACAGACAGTTCCTTGGTGCCACTGTGAGTTCCCCCTGGGCACGTGTGATTTCAATTAAGGGTGCAAGACAGCAAAAATTGGGATACTCCCCTCCACAGCTGCTGACTTATAGACACCGCAGTTGTGCCCCTCAAGCTCGCAGGCCTACATCAAGAGAACCCAAATAGCTCAAGTAGGGAGCTACACTAGATTACCAAGCCCAGGAGAACTGAGAGATTACACCAGTAGCACCATCACCAAAAGAACCTGGGTAGCAAAGCAATTGGATCTACAATTAAAACATTACAGGAAAACATGGGGAGACAAAAAAGCAACTCCCAAAGGAAAGAAAAAGAGGAATCATCAGAGAGGGAGTTAAATGAAATTGAGGCTAGTAGCTTAACAGAGAAAGAATTCAGAGTAATGGTTATAAGGATGTTTAAACGGATGGATGACAAATACACACAACTCAATGAGAACTATAAGGAGCTGAATGAGAATGTCACCAACATGAAAAGAAACCAAGAAGAGATGAAGAATGACATAGCTGCAATAAAGAACACATTGGAAGGCTTAAACAGTAGACTAGAAGAGGCTGAGGATCGCATCAGCAAATTAGAAGACAAGGTAGGAAAAAACACACAAACACAGCAGCAACTGGAAAGAAGACTTAAAAAGCAAGAGGAGAGCCTAAGGGAGCTTTGGGACAACACAAAACAAAACAATATTAGAATAATAGGGATACCAGAAGGAGAGGAAGAGAAGCAAGGAATAGAAAACCTGTTTGAAGAAATAATGACAGAAAACTTCCCTGATATTGGCAAGAAAAAAACTATGCAAGTCCAAGAAGTACATAGAGTCCCAAACAAGTTGAACCCCAAAAGACCGACACCAAGACACATCATAATTAAACTGGCAAACACTAACGACAAAGTAAGAATCTTAAAGGCTGCCAGAGAGAGACAGAAAGTTACCTACAAGGGCTCTCCTATTAGAATATCAACTGATTTCTCAACAGAAACACACCAGGCCAGAAGGGAATGGAATGAAATATACAAAGTAATGCAAAGCAAGGGTTTGAATCCAAGAATACTATACCCAGCAAGGCTAACATTCAAAATTGAAGGTGGAATCAGGAGCTTCACAGACAAAAAAGGGCTAAGAGAGTTTATCACTACCAAGCCAGCAATGCAAGAGATGCTAAAGGGACTGCTGTAAAAAGAAGAAAGAGAAAGGCAAAAAGAAACAGAAACACTAAGGAAAAATATGACAACAAACATGTACTTGTCAATATTAACATTAAACATAAATGGATTAAATGCACCAATCAAAAGACAGAGGGTAGCTGAATGGATAAGAAATCATGACCCATATATTTGCTGTCTACAAGAGACCCACCTCAGAGCAAAGGATTCACACAGACTGAGAGTGAAGGGATGGAAAAACATTTTTCAGGCAAATGGAAATGAGAAAAAAGCTGGGGTTGCGATACTTATCTCTGATAAAATAGACCTCAAAGTAAAGGCCGTAACAAGAGATAAGGAAGGCCACTACATAATATTAAAGGGAGCAATTCAACAAGAAGATATAACTCTGGTAAACATATATGCACCCAATGCAGGAGCACCCAAATACATAAAAGAACTCCTAGAAGATATCAAGGGAGAGATTGACAACAATACAATCATAGTAGGAGACTTTAATACACCACTGACATCACTGGATAAATCCTCTAGACAAAAAATCAGCAAAGAAACAGCAATTCTAAATGACGCACTAGATCAAATGGACCTAATTGACATCTTCAGAGCATTTCACCCCAAAGCCACGGAATATACGTTCTTCTCAAGTGCACATGGGACATTTTCAAAAATAGACCACATACTGGGTCACAAGCAAAGTCTCCCCAAATTCTAAAAGATTGAAATCATATCAAGCATTTTCTCAGACCACAATGGCATAATATTAGAAATAAACTATAATAAAAACATTCCAGAAAATTCAAACACTTAGAAGCTGAATAGCATGCTATTAAACAATGATTGGGTGATCAACGAGTTCAAAGAAAAAATTAAAAACATCCTGGAGACTAATGACAATAAAAACACAACAATGCAATTGCTATGGGACACCATGAAAGCAGTCCTGAGAGGGAAGTTTTTAGCTCTTACAGGCCTACCTCAAAAAACAAGAAAAAATGCTAATAAATGATCTAACTCAACAACTCAAAGAATTAGAAAGAGAGCAACAAGAAAAGCCCACAGTGAGCAGAAGGAAGGACATAAAGATCAGAGCAGAAATGAATGACATAGAGACCAAAAAAACAATACAAAAGATCAACAAAACCAAGAGCTGGTTCTTTGAAAGGATAAACAATTTTGATGAACCTCTAGCCAGGCTCACCAAGAAGCAAAGAGAGAGGACCCAAATAAACAAAATCAGAAATGAAAGAGGAGAAATAACAACAGAACCCACCGAAATACAAAGGATTGTTAAAAAATACTATGAACAACTCTATTCCAACAAACTGGACAACCTGGAGGAAATGGACATATTTCTAGAAAAATATAACCTTCCAAAACTCAATCAGGAAGAATCTAAACATCTCAATAGGCCGATAACTATGGAAGAAATTGAAGCAGTCATCAAAGAGCTTCCGGCAAACAAAAGCCCGGGGCCAGATGGCTTCACAGGGGAGTTTTATCAAACATTCAAGGAAGAACTAAAACCTATCCTCCTCAGACTATTCTAAAAAATTCAAGAGGAAGGAACACTTCCAAGCTCCTTCTATGAAGCCAGCATCACCCTAATACCAAAACCAGATAAAGATAACACAACGAAAGAGAATTATAGGCCAATATCCCTCATGAATATAGATGCCAAAATCCTCAACAAAATTCTAGCAAATCGAATCCAGCAGTACATCAGAAAGATCATACACCATGACCAAGTAGGATTTATCCCGGGGATGCAAGGATGGTACAATATTCGCAAATCAATAAACGTGATACATTGCATAAACAAATTGAGAGATAAAAACCACATAGTCATATCAATTGATGCAGAAAAAGCATTTGACAAAATCCAACACCCTTTCTTGATAAAAAATAAATTATACTAATTCTCTAAAATATCTTGCAGAAAATTGCCAGAAAGGATACTTTCTCACTCATTTTGTGAGACCAACATTATCCTAATACCAAAAGAAGATAAAGACATACTATAAAAAATATATTTACAGGAAATATAATATTTCTCATGAACAGGTACAAAACTCTTTAACAAAATAATAGACATAAAATTCAACAATGTATAAAAGCAATTATAGACCATGACCACGTGGTATTATCTCATATGTACAAATCTGGTTCAACATTTGAAAATCAACTAATATAATTAATCATATCAACAGGCTAAAGAAAATTATATCATTAGATGTAGAAAAAGCACTTGACAAAATCCAACACCCATTTGTAATAAGAACTCTCAACAAACTAGACATTGAAGGGAACTTCCTCAACTTCATAAACAATTCCTTCAAACAATATACAGCTGATATCATACTCAGTAGTGAGAACTAGATGCTTCACCCTAAGTTTAGAAACAAGAGAATGATGTATCCCCTTATACTCTTATTCAACATTGAACTAGATATTCTAGTTAATGCAATAGGCAAGTAAAGCAAATAAAAGGCATAGAGATTGAGAAGGAAATAAACCTTTTATTCACAGACAGCATGATTTGCCTATGCAGAAAATTCTAAAGAATTTTCAAAATACTCCAGGAACTAGTAGGTGAGTATACAATGTTTTAGAACCCAAGGTTATACAAATGTTAATCACTTTCTTATACACTGAGTGGCCAGATTATTATGATCTCTGAATGCATAATAATCTGGCAACTCAGTGTGCGTGCGTGCGTGCGTGTGTGTGTGTGTGTGTGTGTGTGTGTGTGTGTATTAGAGGCCCAGTGCATGAATTTGTGCATGGGTGGGGTCCGGCCAGCCTGGCTAGGGGGAGGGGACATAGGCAGTTGGCCGGCCTACCTGCTGGTGGAACTCCTGGTCAAGGGGACAATTTGCATATTAGCCTTTTATTATATAGGATATACACTGAGTGGCCAGATTTTTATGCGTTTAGAGATCATAATCTGGCCACTCAGTGTATATGAGCAATGAATAAGTGGAAACTAACATTAAAAACACATTAGCATTAATACTAGCACCCCCCAAATAAAATATTTAGGTATAAATCTAACAAAATATGTTTAAGATCTACATGACAAAAGCTACAAAACTCTAATAAAAAAAATCAAATAACTAAATAACTGGAGAGACATTTCATGTTCATTAATAGGAAGTCTCCATATTGCTAATACCTCAATTCTTCCCAACTTGATTTATAGGTTCAATGCTATTTTATTCAAAATCCCAACAAGTTATACTGTGTGCTAGTATAATGATTAATTCTAAAGTCCATGTGAAAAAGACAAAAGATCAAAATTGCCAACATAAGATGGAATAACCTGACTTTAATGTTTACTGTGAAGCTAATCAAGCTAATCTTAAAGTAATCAAGAGAATGTGGTATTGGCAAAAAGGCAAATCAGTGGAACAGAATAGAGAGCCCAGATATAGACCCACACAAACCTAGTCAACTGATCTTTGTTAAAGAAGCAAAAACAATTTAATGGAGAAAGGATAGTCTTTTTTCAAACAGTGCTGAACAACTGAACACACACACATACACACACAGATCAATCTAGATGGAGAACTTATGTCCTTCACAAAAACTAACTAAAAATATGTCATTGACCTAAATATAAATCACAAAGCTATAAAACTTTTAGAAGATAACAGCAAAAATTCTAGGTTACTTCAGGTTTGACTATGACTTTTTAGATACAACACATAAAATAAAGCATGATCCATAAATGAAGTAATTGATAAATTGCATTTCATTAAAATTAAAATTCCTGCTCAGCAAAAAAAAAAAAAAAAATGGTTCAGGGAATGAAAAGACAAGCCAAAGACTAGAAGAAAGTATTTGCAAGACATGTATCTAATAAAGGACTTGTATCCAAAATACTACAAATAAAACTTAAAATTGAATAGTAAAAAGCCAAATACCTGAATTAAAAAATGAGTGTATGATCTGAATATACATGTAGCCAAAAATATATACACATGAAAAATAAGTATGTTTAAAGATGCTCAGCATCATATGTCACTTGGGAATTGCAAATTAAGCAACAGTGAGATACTACTATACACCTTGGAAATGGTTAAATCCAAAAAATCTGACAAAATAAAATGTTGGCAAAGATGCGGAGTAACAGGAAGACTCTTTCCTCGATTTTGGGAATACAAATTGGAACAGCCACTTTGGATGACAGTTTGGCAATTCCTTATAGAATTAGACAATATGATCCAGCAATCATGTTCCTAAATATTTAACAAATAAGTCAGAATTTTGGCCACAAAGCACCTATATATGCATGTTGATAGCATCTTTACTTATAGTCTCTAAAAATTGTAAGCAACTAAGATGTTTTTGAAAAGGCAAGTAAATAAACAAACTGGTATCTATACATAAAAGCCTAAACGACCATTAGGACCAAAGAACCAGAACAACCGGTTGACCAGTCACTCTGATGCGCACTGACCACCAGGGGGCAGACTCTCAATTGAGGAGCTGCCCCCTGGTGGTCAGTGTGCTCCCACAGCCAACCTTCCATGGCCCCTACCCACAGCTGGCTGATCCCACTCCTAGGCCTCGATTGCCAGCCAGGCCTAGGGACCTCACCCATGCATGAATTCGTGCACCAGGCCTCTAGTCCTATCTAATAAAAGAGTAATATGCAAATTGACCTTCACTGTAAGACACAAGATGGCTGCCCCCATGTGGTCAAAGATGGCTACCCCCATATGGACACAAGATGGCAGCCACAAGATAGCCTGCAGGGGAGGGCAGTTGTGGGCAGTTAGGGGTGACAAAGCCAGCAGAGGAGGGCAGTTGGGGGTGACCAGGCCAGCAGAGGAGGGCAGTTGTGGGGGACCAGGCCTGCAGGGTAGGGCAGTTGTGGGGGACCAGGCCAGCAGGGAGGGCTGTTAGGGGTGACCAGGTCAGCAGGGGAAGACAGTTGTGGAAGACCAGGCCTGCAGGGGAGGGCAGTTGGTGGGGACCAGGCCTGCAGGGGAAGGCAGTTGGGGGTGGACCAGGCCTGCAGAGGAGGACAGTTGTGGGGACCCAAGCCTACAGGGGAGGGCAGTAGGGGGGGACCAGGCCTGCAGCAGAGGGCAGTTGGGGGGGAGCAGCCCTGCAGTGGAGGACTGTTGGGGGGGACCCATGCCTGCAGGGGGGGATAGTTAGGGGCGACCATACTGGCTGGGGAGGGCAGTTGGGGGGGGGAATCAGGCAGAGGCAGGTGAGCAGTTGGGAGCCAGCAGTCTTAGATTGTGATAGGAATGTCCAACCACCCATTTAGGCCTGAGCCCGATCCCATCCCTTAAGGGGTCCCAGATTGGAGAGGGTGAAGGCTGGGCTGAGGGACAACCAACCGCCCATTTAGACCTGATCCCGATCCCATCCCTTAAGGGGTCCCAGTTTGGAGAGGGTGAAGGCTGGGCTGAGGGACAACCAACCGCCCATTTAGACCTGATCCCGATCCCATCCCTTAAGGGGTCCCAGATTGGAGAGGGTGAAGGCTGGTCTGAGGGACAACCCCCACCTTGTGCACAAATTTCGTGCACCGGGCCTCTAGTCTATATATAAAAGATAATATGCAAATTGACCAAATGGTGGAACTACCAGAACAACCACTTGACCATTTACTATGAGGTGCACTGACAACCTCTCAGTCCCTTCCCCCGGCCATCAGGCTCCCATCACCTGATGGCAAATGGGGAACCAGAGGTGGGTGGCAGGGGACACGGGCAGTGCCAGTCCAAGGCCCCTGCCCCACCAGTCACCCCCCACACAGAGGGCAACCCGCAGCAGGGCAGGGCTGCTGAGCTGGCAGGAACAGCCGACCTCTTGGTCCTTCCCCCTGGCTGGCAGGCTCTGATTGCCTGATGGAGAATGGAATGGGGAACCGGGAGCGGGTGACAGCGTGGGGTGGGGCCAGCTGCTGGCAGCTGGGGAAGATGGCCCTGATCACAAGCCAGGCCTAGGGATCATACCTGTGTACGAATTTCGTGTGCCGGGCCTCTAGTATTAGTATAATGGAATATTCAGTGATAAAAAGAAATGACCTGTTAAGCCATGAAAAGACATGGAGAAAACTTGAATGCATATTGCTTTGTGAAGTAAGCCAGTAAAAACTACATACTATATGGTCCCAACTTTATAACATTTTGAAAAGGCAAAACTATGGAGACAGTAAGAGATCAGTGTTTGTTAAGTGTTTGGGGAAGGGGAGCAGGGAGGTAAAGCAAAGAGGTAAACAAAGAGGACTTTTAGGGCATGAATTGACTGTGTATGACACTGTATGATAGGTATGTGACATTATGCATTGATCAAAACCCATAGAACTGTACAAGACAGAGTGAGTACTAATGAGATTTAATTAATAATAATGTATTATTATTGGTTTATCAATTGTAACAAATGTGCTACACTAATGCAAGATATTAATAACTAGTGTCCTAGTGCACAGATTCATGCACATTGAAAGGAAATTAATTAGAAGAAATATTTTAATATTGCTATTCGCCCTTTCTCTATAATAGAAGTATCAACAAATTCACGATCAACAATGACAGATTGAAACACACATGTGCAACTGGTGCCAGCAAGAACTTTATATGTATTGTGCATGCGTGAGTCATCTTAGCCTTTTATAGAATAAACTTGCTTAATTAGACCTGCTTTCTGATTTAGCTAAACTTTTTCCACCCCAGTGAAGCACCCCAACTTCTCTTTCAGGTAATTGTCAGCAACATAGCAGTAAATATCAACACAAAAAAGATTTTTATTGTAGATCATGCAGGGAGAACAAAAGGTAAAATATTTAACTGTAGCAGTGTTTGACTATATTCTGCGCAGTGAGAAAACCTGAAGTCAATAGTGGAAATTGTTTAGAACAGCTTTTTCTATCAACAAAAGCTGTTCTAAACAAGTTCCACCATTTCTTACTTCTTTTCAGTTGGGTCAAGTTTCTAAACTTTCTAAATCTCCATTTTCTGGCTAATGAAAAGAAATTAGGATTCTACCTAGTCTCCTATCTACCTACTCCAGGACTTCTGTGAGGATCAAATGAGATGAGGCACAGGAAAATGCTTCACAAACATTTGGTTAAAGTGTAACATGTTTGCACCTGGCTATAAAGCAAGTTCTGTTCCTGGGCTGAAGAAACTCCAAGGAGGCTAGTCGCTAGGGAGAGGAAGCTGGGCGTTGCTACCTGACATCATGACCCAATGCCCACAGCGACTGTTTCCAGGCTGGACTGGGATGTGGGCTGCATTTTGCACCATGGGGCCTTGGCAACATTGGCTGAGATTTGGTGGGGTGTTGCTCCAGCGTGGTGGTGTGGTGGCGTAGCCTATGTCCCACTTGGGGGAAGCCTAGTGTTGGTTTGTGGGTGCTAGATCCGTGGTGCCGTTTCTTCTTAAATGGCCAGTGAGTGTCATAGCAGCTCCTGCTTTGAGCATTTTCCCCCTGGTGGTCAGTGTGCGTCATAGCTACCGGTTGGACAGTTGGAGGGACACCTAGGCTTTTATATACATAGATAAGCAAAGCCAAGAGAAGGGAACGAGAGGAAATATGGGAACTATTTGCACTATTTGTTCAATTTTCTATCAACAAAAAGCTGTTCTAAACATAAAGACGATTAATTTTAAAAATAACAAAAACGAAGCAAAACAAACAAAAGCATAGGGCTTTATCCACAGGTTCCAATTGTTAACATAGCCTACTTTCATTTCTTCTGAAGAACATGACTTCCTCATCATGACAGTTACAACAGTTAATTAATAAGTAGTCTGATGAACATTAGTTAATGGAAGACCAATAATTTGAAGTCAGTAGAGTATGCAAGGACTCTGACCACCCTCCCCCCCAAAAAAAGAAATTATAAGGAATTTCATTTTTAAAAATATTTGAAATCTATTAAGGCAAAGAAATGATTTCAACTCCACTGTAGCTTGAAATTAGTGCTAAATAATTGGTGGTAGGACTGGTTCAAAGACAAAGTCTTTTTGGAGACACAAAGTGAACCCCAACGTTGTGTACATCTGTGCTGGAAGTCTTGGAGACCTTCGGTGAGAGGGATGCAGCTCACAGGGTTAGTTTTCCTGTCTGCATGAGGATATCCCTATCATTCTGAAACAAAATTTAATTAGATGAGCATCGTTATGAGATTCAAAATAAATATGTATGTACATAAAAATGTGTATGCCTAGAGAGGCTATTTGCTTTTCAAAGTGACTCAACCATGTAAGCATGCCTCTGGAAAATAGCAACAATTTGATAAGAGCTAGGTGCACCACCTTTTATTGTTACCTAAGGCATGAGAACAATTGTCAGGTTGGAGATCTTGCCACAATGCCCTAAGTGACATTAGCTTCTGACTTCTGTCAATCATTGATAGCAAATGAGATTCCTTTTCATATTGTTCAAGAAGAGTCAGACTACATTATTTCATAGGTACGTTGTATATTCTGATAGAGGAGCCCTCATAAATATGGCTCTAGTATGTATTATCAAGTCACCCAAATATCACTATTATCTGTACAAAAAGAGCAAGAGCTGGAATAAAGCGGATTGATTATTTGGCCTTTCCCCTGACCCCTAGCCTATAAATTATGATTTGCTTAATGATGTCCTAGTTTTCACAGAGGTAGCATTAGTTAAAGGCATCATATAAACCTAACTTAGTTTTATAAAAATAGTCTGCAATAGAGTTGACATCTGACTTCATTATTCTTCCAACTTCTCTAGTCAGTAAGACCAATTACATTTTTTCTCAAAGGAATATAAACTCTATTTTAAGGACAGGTAAAGCATACAAGAATAAGTGACAGATAGTTTGGATGTTTGTGCTATATATCCTAAAAAGGAAAAATTACAATATATTATCTCTTATTTTTAAAAGTTAAATAAGAAAACATATAACATTTAATCCACTCTTACCAGGTATGAGGCTCCTTCACATAATTTGTCACCTCTAGATCCTAATAGCATTTCTGTGTAAAATATCACCATTTCACTACTAAAAAAGCTCAAGCCTAGAAAGGTTGAATATCATGAAAAAAGTTTTTCAGCCCTAACCGGTTTGGCTCAGTGGATAGAGTGTTAGCCTGCGGACTCAAGGGTCCCAGGTTCAATTCCGGTCAAAAGCATGTACCTTGGTTTCGGGCACATCCCCAGTAGGGGGTGTGCAGGAGGCAGCTGATTGATGTTTCTCTCTCATCAATGTTTCTAGCTCTCTATCCCTCTCCCTTCCTCTCTGTAAAAAAATCAATAAAATATATTTAAAAAAGAAAAAGGAAAAAAAAAAGAAAAACGTTTTTCAGAAAATGGAGTGGGAACCTGATCTTAACTGTGAAGTCCAGGTCATTTGAATAAACCACCCTATCTCCAGTTGCCAATGAATTCACAGCCTTCTTGCCTTTATATTTCTCAAGATCTGGTCCTCATTCCCTATCAGCCACTGCCTTTGGACTTATTTTTTTTCTTTTTCTGCATTCTTTCATCTTACAAGGAGGATGGAGTTAAGCCAGTTAACCTTGCTCCATTTATTCCCTTTAGAGGGGTGGCAGGTGAGGACATGCCCACCCCTGGGAGGAGAGAAACAAAAGGCAGTTGACCAGGGCTAGTGATACTTGATAGGGGGAAGAGACTCACCTGGGAAATACCCTCAACGGGATCTCTCTGGCTACCTATTGTCTTTAGTAACTAAGACACAGAAACTGAGGCGTGGCTCCAAAGAGATGCTGTGTAACCTCTACAACTCTCTTCCTGCTTCCTGAGGAACTCCACGAATCTCACTAGAGATCTCATCTTTTCTGGGTCTAAACAATTGTCAGGTTGGAGATCTTGCTACAATGCCCTGAATGACATTAGCTTCTGACTTCTGTCAATCATTGATAGCAATGAGATTCCTTTTCATATTGTTCAAGAAGAGTCAGACTACATTATTTAGTAAGTATGTTGTATATTCTGCAAGAGGAATATATCTGACTATATATCTGACACAGGTAGGAAGCACCTAAGGAATCTGCCTTTGAAATTCAAGATTGTTTTCTGCTTTGTGTTAGTCTTTTGCCATTTTTAAAAATAAAGCTTTATGTATATCTCTAATTTGTGTCTGAGTTGACAATCTTAATCTGTGTGTTACCCACAAAATTAACTATTGTTTGCATATCCACAATTCATAAAGTATGATTGGGAAGGACTAATGGATTAGGAAGTGGAGAGCAGTTGGTCAGGTACTATAACTATGTGTCTGCATCCCTGCTTCTGTGTCATCTCCTTAGACCAAGGCCAGATCTTTTGAAATGCTTCTATTGCAATTCTGTAAGGCCGCAGCCACTGGATCGCAGCAAAAGAGACCGATGGTGTATCGCTATCAGCAGATGGAGGAAGAAAATGAACATTGTAGAGTTAAGCGCCAAGGGAATTTTACTCAGGCAGGTTAGAGCTATTCAATTATATTATAGTGGGAATTGGATTCTGCCAAATATGATATGAGTAGACTGCTCACTACATGGCTTACCCTCAACAGCTTATTTCTGAAGGTCTGGTCCTCAAGTCTATTGCAAAAAGTTTCAGATTTCTAAGCCACAGCGGGAAACAATGATCTTGGGAATGAGAAATACTAAATATGTAAATAGAACTTAGACCAGCTTAAAATGTGTTTTTAATAGCATATTTGCTTATTATTTTACATTTCAGACCAGCTTAAAATGTGTTTTTAATAGCATATTTGCTCATTATTTTACATTTTCTAAAATAACATTAAAGTGAGCTCAACATTCTTGGCTCCTTTATCCTGGGCTCTGAATAAGCACAGTGATAGCTTTAACATTTATTATACTATCAGTATCATTTGGATCCTCTGAGTAACAAATACCAGGATGGAATGAGATGTGCAAGATGTTTATTGGGAGAGACATTAGGTAATTAAGTTTAGATGAGGTCATGAGGATGTAGTTCCACGACAGAATGATGGTTTTTATTAATAAGTAGAAGAGAGACCAGAGATTCTTTCCATTATGTGAGGATAAAATGAGAAGGCATTTCATTTGCAAGCCGGGAAGGGGGCCCTTTATCTTCAATTTTCCACCCTCCAGAAGTGTGAGAAATAAATTCCTGTTGTTTGAGCGACCAGTCTGTGGTATTCTGTCATAGCAACCTGAGCAGACTAATACAATCAGGTAGGAAGAGCAACAGGCTGCAACAAAGTCCAGAAAAAGTGTCCTTAATGGTGATGGTAAATCACCAAGCAAGATTTATCCATTAGAAGAATCCCTCGCTGGGCAGCAGTGGGCCAGTTTGGTAACTGGTGGGCTCAGTCTTTAGCTGGGAAGAGCCTAGGAAAAGAGTAGTCATTGATTTTTGTATGGTTTACTTTTTCTTTTGATAATCAATGATAATTTATTGTCTCCACATTTTCACTCCTGTATTTTTTTTTTTTATCCTATGTGTGTTAAAAGAATCGGAGATCCTGCAGTGATGGTATTTTTCACAAGAAAGCAATTCCCTGTTCTCTGCCAATCAAGTAAGGTGATATGCTGGTAACTTTAACTGATCAGGAATTGAGCATGGGTTGGGTTGCAGTTCTAATATGATTCTATCTACTCAGGTTTCCCCCCTTTGAGTCAGCCACAGCCATCCTGGGTTTTTGTTACATGGGGTTTTGTTGAGTGCAATGGTTTCTCTCTCCTTAGTCATAAATGTTTCCAAAAGATTCAGTTCTGCTCTTTGGAAGTTTAGAGATCGGCTTCTCAGTCTTCAGCCAGAACACCATGGACTCTGCCTCATGTGTCAGATGGACTTTATGTATTTGAAGCAGTTCCCCTCTTCTAGTGGGACATTGATTCCTAAGCACCACAAGATCACAAGAGATTCTACACTGCCCTTTTAGATGTCTGAGGCCTCGCTGTTCAGCTTTCTGCTCTACTGCAGATCTCAGCAGATTTCTCCTGGAGAAAGCCAGGTGTGCATGTGGGGCTCCTGTAGTTAGTCTGTCACACCAGCTTTCACAATCATCACAAACCCCACGGTTTCTTTTTCCTAGCAGAGTCCCTCTACTTAGGTGAAGGCTAATCCTCAGCCCATGCTGACAAATGGTCCCAGTGAAGGAAGTGCTTGGCCATTTTCATCTCCTCTAGCAAGTTGAATTTCCTTTTTCTAGATGTTTTCTGATGGCTTTTAAATACAATTTTGGTGGCATTATCTATTTTTCTCATTGTTTCAGAGAAAAATGGTCTCAGTAAATTTATTTACTTTATTCTGTTAAGCTTTCTGGATTCTGAGGCATAATTAGAAGTCTCTCTATAATTAGAAGTCTCTCTCTCTCTCTCTCTCCCCCTCTCTCTCTCCACCTCTCCATCATCATATAGGAATTGCCCATGTTTTCTTCCAGTATTTCATAAGATTTATTATTTTTACATTAAAATTTTCACCTATTTGGAATTCATCCTTATGTACAATGTAAGGCATAGACCAAAATTAGTTTTCCAATGGCTATTCCAGTTGTCTCAGCACTATCTATTGGAAAAAAGCACATTTTCCTACCTGACTTTAGTAGCACTTTTATATTGTAGTAAGTAGCCATACAAATATTGACTTTTTGGGGCAATTGCTATTTTTTTTACAGTGGCTTTGTTGTTTAATAAAATCACCCACTGTATTTTAATTTTGAAGCTTTAATGCATATACCAAATATCTGAAAGGTGCAGGCTCTTCCTCATTGCTCTCTACTCCAGAGTTCCTTAAGTTTTGTTTTTCATTAGTTTATTTTTCCATATGACCTAAGCAGTTAAAAGAACAAAAATAACATCTTATTGGCATCTCATTAAACATAAAGTGACTTAAGGAAAATTGAGATATTTATGATGATGAATCTTCTTATCCAAGAATATTATATTTGTTTCCATTTGTTTGGGAATTATTTTGTGCCCTTTAATAGTGCTTTAAATATTACATATATGCAACTTTCACTTTTCTCATTTACTATATTTCTTGGAGTTTGATTTTTTAATGCTGTTGTTATGGTAAATGGTGAATTTTCTTTCACTTTATCTTCTAAATGGTATATAGACAAGTAAGTTATTGATGTCTTGTCAATTTAATGCCTCATAACTAACTTGTTATGATTTCATGTCTATAAAATTATAGAATCTAGTAATAAAAGTTTTAACTCTTTCCTTCTACCCTGTCTTTAATTTCAAATTTCTTTCACCTGTCTGAATGCATTGTGTAGCAACACTGATAAAAATTTATAAATTAATAGTGTCATGCTCCTATTTTAATCCCAGTGTTGGGGACCACTTTTCTTGTTTCTGACTAAACAGTAAATGTTCTATTATTTTCTCATTAACCAGGCTGGCTAGACAAGTGAGATAAATATATTTTATAGTTTTATAAGAATTTATATATTTCTATTTCTTGAAAATTATCTTTACTTTTTATTATTTAGTATTACAAATATATAAGGTACACAAAACATAGCTATACATACTAGTGAAATAATTACAACAAAATAAAACCTATATAATATCATCATAGTAATGAAAAAGAAAAAGGAAAAGTAATCGCCAACTTTTTAAAAAGCATTGCTCATACAACTTCTCAATCACATTTCCTTTGTTCCTAAAGTTAAATATTATTCTCCATTCTACCTGTACAATTTATTATTACTTATAAGTAATTTATAAGGTTTATTTATTTCACTCGACATTAAATTTGTAAATTTTATCCATGGGGTTGCATTCATTTTTATTGCTCTATAAAATTGATTATATAAATTTACTACAGTTTGTATACCTCATTTACCGTTGATGGATATTTTGGATATTTTCAATTTGAAGATATTTTTTAAAATGCCACCATGAATATTCTTATATAAATTGCCTTTGTAGACGTGTGAATGTTGAGGACACATCTGGGAATAGAATTGCGGGATCATAGGAAATACACATATTCACTTCTGTTGGTACATTTAAATATATAATCTCCCAAGGTGGTTGTAATATTTACTCGCACCAGCAATTTATGAGGATTCCTACTGCTTCATGTTCATGGCAAAACTTGGTCTTATTGAGTCAACTATAAATTTTAAGGCTAAAAAATGGCTTGAAAATGAAAAGTCACATTAAATAATGATACAAAGAAAATTGTCAAGATTATATATTTATTTTGTATGTATCTTAATCATAGGAAGTAAATATATATATATTTACATATATATATATATGTATATATATATATATATATATATATATATCTCTTTCCAAGAATACATCTTAATCATAGGAAGTAAAAATTGACAGAATTAATAAAGCTGATGAATTAGCCAGCATATGATGATATTTTAGCTTACCCTTCATAAACTAATAGATTGCAGGGCTTAAAAAATGAGTAGGAGTATAGAAAATTTGGATAACATAATTAATAAGTTTTATTGAATAGACATATATAAAATCCTGTTACTAAAATATTGACTTACACATTTTTCTCAAGCACATCTGGAATATTAACAAGTGAATTTAAAGTATCATATATACATGCCTCCAATCTAAATACTACATAATATATAATAATAATGAAGTAAAACACTTCCTAAGTGTAAATATTTTTATATGATCAAAGTATGAATTGAACTACAAAAGCAGGAAATGTTAGCAGCAAATAGTTCTCAGTTCCAAAATTCTGATTCTTTGGTGCTGTTCTCAGTGGTGCCTAATATTAGTAGTTCTTAATGTATTCTTTCAGAAATGCGTAATTTTATATGTATTAAGAAATAATATAACAGATTATGTATTTTTATTGACTCTTTTTTACACAAATGTATCATACATAATGATTATTCAACTTTTTTTTACTAAAGATCTAGTATATCTATATCATCTACATAGACACAATCATCATATATATATATATATATATATATATTTGTTGATATTTCAAGATATGCTGGATCTGAAGTGAAAAAGGAAGTTGCACAATGGGTCACATATATGTATACACACATTAATCGTTTTATAGCTGGGTAGATTTTCATTACACATTTGTGCCATCATCATTTAAGCGAAGGTTCTGTAAACCCATTTTGCCAGTTAAAATTTTTCTCTCTAAATCTAGAAAATAAATACATTAAGGCACAGAATCAAGGGGACTGCCTTTACAAACTAATTCCAGTGTGAGAGTTTAGATAAGCTATTTACCTGTGATTGTGTGTCAAGTAGAGTCTATGTGATACTTGAGACAGGACAAGACCATAATGTGTTGCATTAATTCCCTGCTTAAACTTTTCATTGAATTTCTAACACAACTTGATCAAACACAAACTCCTTATAAGATTTTTCAAAATAAAATCTGGTATGACTTTGTTCTGAATTCATGATAATCCTGAACCACATCCCTTCTGGACCAATAAATACTATTCCCCTGGGTGCCCCATCCCTTTCTGCTGCCTCCAAAATTGCATGTGCTTTTCTTGCTGTGTGGACTGCCCACTGGGAAACTTTCCTCTTGACAGACTCCTACACACTTTTCATGCACACTTTTCAAGTAACCCCTGTAATGTCACCTGCATCAACTCTTTGATGTTTCCTCCTCCAAAGCTTGTCACCTCCTCTGATCTGCTCCATTATTATACTGTATTATTTCATTGTAATATCTCATTATTATAATTTGAGCTTTGTAAAAAATTACTTATACTCCTCCCTTTATTCTAATTCCTCACAACATGGGAAATGCCTCTTATTAATCTCTGTATCTGTATTGCCTAACACAGTACCTCACTAAAAAATTAACAGGACATGATATGGAATGAATGATTGAACACATTTACAATTCTAGTGGAATATTTGTTCCTCAACGTCCTGCTCTTTCTTCAACTGTTATTGATTGGGTGGTTTCTTTAATCAATCCTAAAACAAAAACAAAAAAATCAGATTTCTGTAAAAAGCTTCTTACACTCCATACTTTAATCATAATATAAATCAAAACACTTCTGCAATACGCACTTTAAAAAAAATTTAAATTCTTTACTGTTTAAAGTATTACATAAGTCTCTTTTTTTCCTCATTGACCTCGCCCCAGCACATACCCTCTCCTCACACCCCCTACCCCGTCTCTGTCCATTGGTTATGCTCATACGGATGCATACAAGTCCTTTGGTTGATCTCTTACCCCCCAACCCTTGCCTTTCCTCACAGGTTGGACAGTCTCTTCGATGCTTCTATGACTCTGGTTCTATTTTTGTTCATCAGTTTATGTTGTTCATTATTTTTCACAAATGAGTGAGATCATGTGATATTTATCTTTCTCTGACTGGCTTATTTTGCTTAGCATAATGCTCTCCAGGTCCATCCATGTTGTTTCAAATGGTAAGAATTCCTTCCTTTTTTTTTGCAGCAGCAGCAGCGTAGTATTCCATTGTGTAGATGTGCCACCATTTTTTATTTATGTATTTATTTATTTATTTATTTATTTATTTATTTATTTATTTATTAAATATATTTTATTGATTTTTTTTTTTTTTTTTTTTTTTTTTTTTTTTTTTTTTTTTTTACAGAGAGGAAGGGAGAGGGATAGAGAGCTTGAAACATCGATAAGAGAGAAACATTGATCAGCTGCCTCCTGCACACCCCCTCCTGGGGATGTGCCCACAACCAAGTTACATGCCCTTGTCTGGAATTGAACCTGGGACCCTTGAATCTGCAGGCTGACTATCCACTGAGCCAAACCGGCCAGGGCGATGTGCCACCATTTTTAATCCACTCATCTGCTGATAGGCACTTAGGCTGTTTCCAAATCTTAGCTATGGTAAATTGTGCTGCTATGAACATAGGGGTGCATATATCCTTTCTGATTGGTGTTTCTGTTTTCTTGGGATATAGTCCTAGAAGTGGGATTACTGGGTCAAATAGAAGTTCAATTTTTAATTTTTTGAGGAAACACCATACTGTTTTCCACAGTGGCTGCACCAGTCTGCATTCCCACCAGCAGTGCAGGAGGGTTCCTTTTACTCCACATCCTTGCCAACACTTGTAATTTGTTGATTTGCTGATGATACCCACTCTGACAGGTGTGAGGTGGTACCTTGTTGTTTTGATTTGTATCTCTAAGATGATTAGTGATTTCGAGCATGTTTTCATATGTCTTTGGCCTTCTGTATGTTTTCTTTCAAAAAGTGTCTATTTAGGTCCATTGCCCATTTTTTGATTGGGTTGTTTATCTTCCTTTTATCAAGTTGTATGAGTTCCCTATAAATTTTTGAGATTAAACCCTTATTGGAGATAACATTGGCAAATATGTTCTCCCATGCGGTGGGCTTTCTTGTTGTTTTGTTGATGATTTCCTTTGCTGTACAGAAGCTTTTTATTTTGATCTAGTCCCATTTGTTTATTTTCTTCTTAGTTTTCATTGCCCTAAGAGTTGTATCGGTAAAGATATTGCTACAACAAATGTCTGCTATTTTGCTGCCTATGGCTTCTTGTAGTATTTTTATGGTTTCCCATAAAGTCCTTTATCCATTTTGAGTTTATTTTTGTTTATGCTGTAAGTTGGTGGTCTAGTTTCATTTTTTTGCATGTATCTGTCCAATTTTCCCAACACCATTTGTTGAAGAGACTGTCTTGACTCCATTGTATGTTCATGCCTCCTTTGTCAAATACTAATTGAGCATAGTGGTTTGGGTCAATCTCTGGGTTCTCTGTTCTCTTCCATTGGTCTATATGTCTGTTCTTGTGCCAGTGCCAGGCAGTTTTGAGAACAGTGGCTTTGTAATACAGCTTGAAATCTGGTATTGAGATCTCCCCTACTTTGTTCTTCTTTCTCAGGATTGCTGTGGCTATTTGGGGTCTTTTTTATTCCAGGTGAATTTTTGGAGAGTTTGTTCTAGGTCTGTGAAATATGCTGTTGGTATTTTAATGGGGATTGCATTGAATCGATAGATTGCTTTGGGTAGTATGGACATTTTAATCACTTCCCTTTCTCTCCCTCACTCACTCGTACTCTCTCCCTCCCTGCCATCCTCCAGGCCACCCTCTTGGAATCCTGCTGTACACACTTTTATTCTTCAAAACAATCTTTGGTTATTTTCTTTCTTAAAATGCTAATTGGTCCCCATACCCTATAAACCAGAGTTACTTTTCTCACCTTACTATCAAAGTAATTCACAGTTTTCTTCTGGAAGGAATATCTGACCATCTTAAAGGCATTTGCCACTCCAGTTTGTACATTCCCTGCTCTACTTGCTCCGTGCTGTCTCTGCAATGCCTTCTGATGACAAAATAGCTTACATTCTCCATGCAGTGAGATGCTTCTTTCTCCACACAGCTTTCTCTTATAAATTAAAACCTGCATTTCTCAATGCCAATACAATTCTGTGAACACTGTGTATATTTAGTTAATTTAAAATAATAAAAAATGTCATTTTGATCATTTTATAGAATGCTACAGTCACTTGGCAACACTTACTAAGAGTCAAAAATATTGTCTTAGGACAGCAATCTAGCCCAAGCAACAAACAGGCTAAAGGAATAAAGGCTTATATTTAGATGTTTAGTGAAGTGTTTATTGTAATAGTAAAATTTTTAGATAAAGCTCAAACATCCAAAATAGGGACTGTTAAATGCCTATATATATTTAACAGTCCCTATTATATATATATATATGTATATATATATATACATATATATATATATATATATATATATATATATATATATATATATACTAAAACATTGTTTGTTCTTGAAATATGTACCTGTAGGATTTATTTTTTCCTATTTTTCTTTATTTTTCAAATATTCTAGAGTAAATGTACACTTCTTTTATAACTAGAAGAAAATCCAACTGGCAATTTAAAAATAATATGAGAAAAAATGATGTCATAGTAAAAACACACAAAACAATCTTACTCATATTTTTTTGGCCTTAATAAATAGATACACAATGCGTCCTTATTCATACTGTATGAAGAGATTGTCATCAACATGCATATTCTATGGGCTGTTTTCTGTAATTATGTAGAAACTGCTTATCTCGCACTTTCATTGTGATTTCCTAGGGTGTGCAGTGACAGTGGCAAAAGCCACCTTCATAGTGAATTAACTCTACATTAAAAATTGAAACTAGTGACTATATTCAAAGACCAAACAAACATTTTCCAGTTTTCTTTCTTTTCTTTTTCTTTACCTTTCAAATATTATTCAGTTATTTTGTAGCATCTTTGTCAAATCTGGTTTATTTTAGAAGAGTCCAAATGTGTAGAGATAATTTATGAGTGGTCTTTATTTTAAAGTTACAAAATCAGCAAAGAAAAGCCTAATTTGGTATCTAGCTATTGTTCAAAGTTGAAGCCCCACAGCTTTTGAGATTTTAGAAATCGATTCTTGCAACTTTAAGAATTCTACTTTAAAACATGTGTAGTGCTTGTAGAAAGCTTGCAAAGTAAACACTCATCCTTAGGCATACTGTTACTCAGTTACTCAGCTGAGAGTTAATTGAGGTTAATGAATTATTGAGAGTTATTATTTACTAAAAGAAAACAAATCCCATGTACACAATTATAAAAGCCATTGATACTTTTTCCGCATACTTACTAAGAAAGAAGTTAATATGTTTCTTGCCATTAAACATAAGTTCATTTATATTTGTGTACTCTTCTTGTTCTAAAATAGATTAACTTCTGCCAATACTGTGTTCCAGTTATAAATTTCTTTGTTAGGATGTTATTGTTTGCTGTAAAATTCCATAAGATACAGAGCTGCTAGGCTGGGATTTTGCCACCTCCAAGCAGTATATTCCAGATGGCAAATAGAGGAATTGCTACTCTATTATTGAGGAGAAATAGAAATTTGGTACTCACTGAATTTCCTTACAATTAGATTAGAGCCCTGTTATTACTTCTGGCCAATGAACTGTGAGCAGAATTGATGTGTCACTTCTTGGCAGGTATAGTTAAGAACCTCCCACATCTCTCTTCCCTGCTCCCATAACCTTGGAGGCGATATGCTTCAGATGGCAATGTTAAAAGTTGGAGAAAGCCTAGCTGACTTACACTAGATTGTAGGAGTTTGACTCACAGGAGACTAAACCTAACCCCAATACATCTATGCTCTATAATTAATATGATCTCAGGTATTACTTATTCTAAGTGGTACACATTAAGGTAGTGACACATTGTTAAATTTAACCAAGGCTTTGCCAAGAGATTTGATTAGAAAAGTACATTTTAAGACAAGATGGAATAATTTCTCAAAATCTGATGCGAATATACATATTGTACCAATTTTTTTTTTTCATTTTTAATACCCTGTCATTAAGAGTCCTGAACAGAGGAAATAGAATATAATAAAATAATATGGCCCTCAGATTTGGGTACAAATGTAAATAGAAATAAATGTGTCCCTAGTTTGATGTGTAGCTAAAACAAAATACCAAAGAAGGACACTATTACAACCCAAAGGGAAGGAAAAGCTTTTGCAAAGTAAATGAATACAAAAACTTAGGAAAAAAAAATAAAAATAAAAAAAAAAGAAAAGAAAGAAAGAAAGGAAAGAAAGAAAGAAAAAGAAAAAACGAGGAAATTAAACTGGAACTCATGTTTTTTCCTCTGGGTAGGATGCAAAGGTGATTTCCTGGGTTCTTGTCCAGGTGGATTTGAAGAATGAAGCCACGGACAAAAGGCGGTATAGGAAAAGGTGGAAATCTATTGAGAAACAAACACAGACTCCCACGTGGGGGGGGGGGAGGGGGGGGAGAGAGACCCACCAAGTCCCTCTTTTCTAAAGTTTATAAAGGCTGCAGTCCTTTGTGTCCGGATATCCCCTCTGATTGGTCACTATAGCGGCTTCAGAGCTCAGACGCCATGTGGGGTTCCCCTCTTTTTCTCCCTTTTATTTTTCTATTCCCTGTGGCCTTCCTCTTTACTCTGAAAATGTCTACCTTTTGGCAGCTTCCAGCCCTCTTATTCTGTGACTGTACGTCTTTAGGCAGCTCCCAGCTTTGCAGCCCTGTGGTTCTACCCAATGGACCCCTTAATTCCTAAAACTCCCTAAACCTGCCTTTTTTATCCCTAAAAACTCCTTTCAAAAAGACCAGTTTTTTTTTTTCCATAAATAAAAACCTTCAGGATCAGAGGAGTCTAGAAATTGTCAAAGATTATTCAATTATGAACATATCAGAGTGCCTGACACATGAAGCTCATGATACTCAGTGCAGATGAGAATCCTGCGAATCAGTACACGCCATGCTCCCTTGAAGTAGCAGGTGGGACCTCTGGCAAAGTGATGACATAAAACTCGGAGAGAGAACAGATGTGCAGTGGGAAACACGCTGTTTTTATCGTCATTCAAGTTTCTCTTAAAGTAAATACAGTCATTCCAAGCTTTTGAGCTCTGGCTGGAGAAGCGCCGCATGGAGGGGCTGGAGCAATTATGAGTTTCGTGGGAAAGGAAAGAGGGGGAGAGGTCTCTGTGGAGCAAATCTTGAATATGCAGATTAAATTATCTGCAAACAGCAGATTGAAACCTGTCTGAAATGGGTTCCATAGTAACAGACTTCTATCATATACACAGCCTGGTCTTTGAGCAAACCTGATTTAAAGGGAATAAGAAAAATTAAGTCATTTTAAACTCCTCTAAAAAAAAGTCATTTTAAGCTTATTTTTTCAATTCCCCATGAAATACATGCAATGCTACAACTTTTCACCAAACCCTCAATACCATCACTCTCAATTTTTTTAAAACATATTTTTATTGATTTTTTACAGAGAGGAAGGGAGAGGGATAGAAAGTCAGAAACATTGATCAGAGAGAAACATTGATCAGCTGCCTCCTGCACACCCTCTACTGAGGTTGTGCCCGCAACCAAGGTACATTCCCTTGACCAGGATCGAACCTGGGACCCTTGAGTCCGCAGGCCGATGCTCTATCCACTGAGCAAAACCAGTCAGGGCTTATTAATTTTTTTAGAGAGAGAAAGGGAGAAGGATAGAGAGATGGAAACATCAATGAGGGAGAGAAACATTGACCGCTGCCTCCTGCATGCCCCCTACTGAGGGCTGGAGCCCACAACCCGGGCTTGTGCCTTGGCGGGAATTGAACCAGCGATCTCTTGGTGCGTGGGTCAATACTTAACTACGGAACCATGCCAGTCAAGCCTCTTTCTCAATTTAATATGAGTGGTTGGTTTATTTTAACTCTGCATGACTAGTTCCATCACTCTGTGGACAGCTAAATGGGAAAGTTTTAGTGGCATAGGGAAAAAAATTACAACCACCCCACGTTTGAATTTGAACTTTAGTTCTATTTGTTATTTGGGTATCTTGGGTAAGCCTCTTCCTAATTAGTTGAAGGTTATCTTTCAAACAGAAATACTAACTCCTTACTTTTAGTGTCGTTGTGAGAATTAAATGCAGTCAGATTTGTAAACTGTCAGCCACACACTAGGATCTCAATATTAGTTTTCTTCTCTTATGCAAAAGGCACCAGGAGTTAAGCCATGAAGTATTTTAAAATTTTGAAATTTGATTCTATACATGTATGTATTCAATGGATTATAGTCCTTAGTGAGAGATACTTTGGGTATTATAGTCTTCTTAAGGTATTTTAATATTTTATCAGAAATTTTATATTTAATATCAACCATGCTGCTTTTAGAGACTTGTTATATTTAACTTTTAAAATAGACATATAAACTTTTCAAGATGAATTCAAACACTGTTCTATTCATGTCTTCACTTGGATGTCTAATAGATAGAATACATTTGAAATGTCTTTTCTACCCCAATAAAACTCTTCCCTCCCCACAATCTTTGTAAATGTGAACTCCATCCTACTATTAACTAAAAGCAAAACTTATTTTTCCCTTTATCTAATGCTCCCAAACAAAACCAAAAGCTTATTTGTTCAATTCCCCATGAAATACATGCAGTGTTACAACTTTTCACCAAACCCTCTGAGCCCACTTAAGTACAAGTCATCACTGAATTTCATGTGATTGTTGCTACTGTCCCCTAAGCAGTCTTGCTTCTACTTACACGCCCCAGGTAATCTATTTGCAAAATAGAAATCAGAGTATTATTTTTAAAGTATATCAGGTTACCTCAGGCCACTGTTGAGAAGATTTAAAGCTTTCCATCTTATCTATAATAATAAAAGCATAATATGCTAATTAGACCGGATGACTTTCTGGACGAAGCCGTGGTGGCGGGGACCGAGGCAGAGGCAGCCGCTGCGACGGCAGGGGCCTGAACACCTTGCACAGATTTCGTGCATTGGGCCTCTAGTTCAGAAAAAAAGCTGTTGTCATTACAATGGCTTAAGAGACCTTTAATGATCTGGCTCCTCACTAACTCTAGACATCATTTTCTACAAAACTCTCCTCTCCTTTCTTACTCCAGCCATAATCGCCTCCTTGATGAACCTCAAAAGAATGCGGTCTTCATCAGTAAACACCAGAATGCTCTCCCCCAGGTTTTCATATGGTTTACCCCCTTCCTTTCTCTACTCAAATATTGTCATCTCAGTGAAGCCTCCCACCAAACTTTATACAATAGCAACAAAAATAACCCCACCCTGGAACCCCATCTTCATGAACCTACATTATTTTTCTTCAGAGCGTGTATCACTATATAATATATGGACTAGTCACTTGTTTATTTATTTACTGTCTTCCTCCCCTACATTATATTAGTTCACACCTATTTTGTTTATGCTATATCCTCAGTGTATAGAACAGTGCTTGGTCCATATGATCTCAAAGAATATTAGCCAAAAAGAAAAAGGAGGAGAGCTGAGGATAAAATATTTTATTTCCTCCCTGGTGTGTTTGGCTCCTGAAGAGAAATGTACTCTGGAGGTCAGGATCCATTTCTGGCTCAATCTCTCTAAGATTTTTCTGCCCTGTGTCTTACAGAGAGAACGTGAGAGTATATTTACTGTTCTCATAAAACCTCAAGACTTTTCTCCCCAAAACATTTACAACAGCTTGAGCCTTGAAGAAAAATGTAACCTTAGTGGTTTGCTCAGCTCCTTGCTAATTCTGCAAAGCACATCCCACCCCATGAAGCGGGCACTGAAGGTTACAAGCCTGGATTACCTCATTGGGCAATAAATTTCCTGTCAAGTATATTGTGACTTTTGTGTCCTTAAAAACTTAAGGACCAGTAGTTAGTTACTATTCTGTGAAATTTTTATGGAGCCCTTGGGACTTATTTATCTTGTCAACGGTAATCGATATTTGTAACGAATTAGTGCACACAAATATAAATGTGATATCAGCAGAACAATACATATTATGAAAGCAAGCATTAGAAATAACTAGCTTATCTTTCCTTCGTGTCCTAAAAGAAGCACTATTATTTGCTGAGTGCCTACCATATGATAGGCAATTCACAAATATTATCTTAATTCTCCAGCAACCCTGTGAAGTATTAGTGTTTCTGCTTAATGGGTTAAGAAACAGGCTAGAGGAAGGTAAGTGTTCGATCCAGGATTATACACAAAGTACACATTAGCGCTGGGAGTCAGTCCAGCGTCTATCTGAATTCACAGCCTGTCAATGCTCTTGAACATGCTCTCTCCTCTTGGGAGTCTTGCCTTGAAACATTCCTTTAAACCCCGTGGAATAACTGGCCTGACTTTGCAGGAGATGCTCTGAAAGTACATTCTGAACTTGCATTGTTTTATTGTTAAAAATGAAACAATGTTACACTAATATAAAACAGATTACAGTAATCCAGAATCGGATTTCCCTGTGTGATAAATTAGGTTCAAAGGAATTCCACTTGCTGTCACAGTGGTATCAGCAGCATCACTTTCACTTTCATCACCCCTGAAATGTGAGAGTATGTAAATGAGTGAGGACTTACTAGTACCTCTCATTATTATAGAACTAGAGGCCCGGTGCACGCAATTTGTGCATGGGGGGGGGTTGCCCCTCAGCCCAGCCTGCACCCTCTCCAATATGGACCCCTCAAGGGATGTCCGACTGCCCGTTTAGGCCCGATCCCAGTAGGATCGGGCCTAAACGGGCAGTCGGACATCCCTCTCACAATCCAGGACTGCTGGCTCCCAACTGCTCGCCTGCCTGCCTTCCTGATTGCCCCCCTAACCACTTCTGCCTGCCAGCCTGATTGATGCCTAACTGCTCCCCTGCCAGCCTGTTTGCCCCTAACTGCTCTCCCCTGCAGGTCTGGTCACCTCTAACTGCCCTCCCCTGCAGGCCTGGTCACCCCCAACTGCCCTTCCCTGCAGGCCCAGTCGCTCCCAACTTCCCTCCTCTGCCGGCCTTGTCATCCCTAACTGCCCTCCCCTGCAGGCTTGATCGCCCCCAACTGCCCTCCCTTGCAGGCCTGGTCCCTCCTAACTACCTCCCCTGCTGGCCATCTTGTGGCAGCCATCTTGTGTCCACATGGAGGAAGCCATCTTGTGTGTTGGAGTGATGGTCAATTTGCATATTACTCTTTTATTAGATGGGATGAGGTTCCTCAGAGTTCATGCTGAACCAGAGAATGAACTCTATGTAGCCCTCATTAATTGTAAAGGTTATTGCAATCATTAGTTTCTGTCAATTCACAATTGCTTTAAGTGAGTCGAAGGCACTTGAGTTTCCCAGGGTCTGTTATATCTACATTTGTCTTACCAGGTAATGCTTCATCATTCTACCTGGCAGCTGTTTGGCTTTCCCCATACGTAGCACTTGGCAGTACTAGGAGGAGGAGTAAGTCTTTTCTTTCAAAACAGTCAATTATCTCCTGATCTTTTCAGTATGACGGGTGTTTCCCTACGGGGACTTAATAAACCTTTTAAACGCAATGGTTAGCTCTTAATTTGAAATTCCTTCTTTCTGATATAATTTATGTAAGATATAATTTATATGTATAGGCTATATCTCAGATATAAACAAAACCTATCAAGCATTTTTATGCATATTATATTTATCTTTACTGCAAGCTGTCCGTCAGCATTTTACTGAGAAAAATGCCTGCCGGTCTAATAGATTGTGACTTGGTCAGAGTTGCAGGGCAGACTGACGGCAAGTATTCAAATTCACGTCTGGCTGCTCTAAACTTGCATTCTCTGTCCTTCACTCATTGTCACTATGACTTGACTTTATTTTTTATCCATCAAAATAAAACCATATCATTTTGTTCCATTCATAAGACTGGAGCAAGGCTACAGTTAAATGAAAAAGACTTCTATTTTTCTTTTTTTTAAATGGAAGGTGCAGTCACAAGGAAGCTACCAGCAGATTAAAAAAGGGAGAACCAAATTTATTAGGCTGCTTACAGAACATCTGCTTCTGCTCAGTTCCTTTCTTCTCCCTGAAAACTGCAATCCCATTGCGGTGCTAACAGCGCATTCCAGTGGGAGACCACATTTGGCGAATGAAACTCCTAGTTAAAAGCCTTCCTTTGTGAGAACAAACTCTCATTACGCAATAATGCCCTATGAGCAGGTCCCTGTTCTCCACACTAACTCCTGCCTCTTCCCAAATTACTATTTTTATGGGTTTTGCAAGCACAGCAGAAGGAAGACTCCAGGTGAAGAAATTCAGCCTGATCCATGTGGTTCTGAGTGGTAATCGCAGGTAGGCAATGAATATCCATGACCAGCATATTGCTACCTCCTCTCCCCAGGAAAGTGTGAAAGTTAAACTTAGACAGTGTCACATATTCAAAGGTATGGAAATGAATTTCTTAGCATAGCAGAAGTTTTGAGAGAAAATAACTTGACTAAGGTACATTCAAGTTTCTAACCTGGGCTAGTATATCATTTGAGGCCAAATATGAGAAAGTTCTATGCATAATTTATTGTATTTTTACAATTCCAAGGCTGGATAAAAGCATGAGAAAAGTAGGAAGTACAGAAGATAGGAACTGTCTACAAGAAAATATCAAGGAAAACAACATTTTGAATGAACTTCATTGAGGTATTCTTATTGGGGAAATTGGAGTATCTCCTTCCCTAATGGATGCTGGGGGTGGGGTCCTTATGATAGCTTGAGAAAAAGAATTTTCTGAGACTTTCATGGGAAGATGAGTGATTTTTACTTGTTGAAACTATATCCCTGGGTTTCCATAGTCCTATTCCAGTCACAGAATAAATGTAACTGGGCTTTCAGAAAGCTAAAAGCAAAGCCAGTGTCCAGAGTTTCAGTTCTATGCTGCATCCAGGTCCAGTTCAGCATCAGGCTAGCAGCAGTCCACTAGTCTGTTGTGTGTGCAAATGCCAGGAAGCAGGGGCGAGAGAGCCCCACAAGCCAGGAATTAAGCACAACAGGACAAGAGTGAACTCCTCTGTTCAGGGCATTAAATATCTCATATTTCTTGTCCTTGCAGTAGCCACACCCATTCTGGCCAATGATCTGTTCCAAGGAGTGACTAACAGACAAGTAAGTACCTTCCCCATGTCACCCCAACTTTACTGGGCATGTGTCTATTCTCCTCATTGTCCAGTCCCTTCCCCCAGCATTCTGCAGGGAATAAACAGTGGCTCCTGGAGAGTTTAAAGCTCTAGTTTCCTGGTGAAGCTGCCCAAATTACCGTTCTATAATATTTGGCCTTCTCTTTGCTCCTTTCCTGTTATTAATCGCTAGGTTAATTACAATGGTATCAGTGTGATTTATGTACAGTGTACTGCATTGTGAGGGCACAATTTGATGAATTCTGAAAGATGTATATACTCCTGGAACAATCAAGATACATAATCCTATGTAATAAAAGCCTAATATGCAAATCAACCAAACAGCAGAATGACCAGTCGCTATGACATGCACTGACCATCAGGGGGCAAATGCTCAATGCAGGAGCTGTGCCTAGCACGCAGGCCCAGGCCAGCCAAGGCGGGTGTGAGTTGGGGCCCCCTGATAACCTTGCCAGTCGCCCCACAGATTGGCCCTGATTGCTGGCCAGGCCTAGGGACCCTACCTGTGCACAAATTTCATGCACCAGGCCTCTAGTAGTTTATATTATCCCAAAAGTTTTTCTCATACCTTTTGTAGTCCATCCCTCCTTCTGCAAACTGACACAGCAAAATGTCCATTCAGTTTTGTCACTATAGATTACTTTGCAGTTTTTATACTTCTATATAAGTGGAATTGTACAGCACACATTCTCTTATGTCTGACCTCATTCACTCAGCATCTTATTTTGAAATGTATTTATACAGTTGTATCATTAATAGTTTATTACTTTTGGTTGTTGTGAGAATTCAATAGATAGATATAAAATATACATTTTTTGTTTTACTTCAATACATGGTCACCATTTCATGAGTTATTTCACTTCTTAGATATCAAGAACAAAGATGGAGCATTTATATGTGGTTTTGTGTAATTATATGTTTAAACTTACAGGGGGGAAAGTTTAGGTGTAAAATAACTAGATTAAAGAAGAGCTTAACTTTTAAGAAACTGCTAAATGATTTTCAAAAGTTTTTGTACAATTGTAAATATCTACCAGCATTAAATGAGAATTCTCATGTTCAATATCATCGTCAATACTTGGTGTACTCAGGATTTATAATTTTAGCCACTCTAATAATTGTGTAGTTGTGTTTTTTCTTTAATTTTTAAAAATATTTTTAATTGAAATGTAACATATATATAAAGGAAATGCAAGAATGGTAAGTAAACAGCTGGATGAATTTTCCTAAAGTGTACACATAGTGAAACCACTTGCTAGGTCAAAAAAAGAATGGAGAGTGTTAGGTTGCATAGAATATAATTTCTTGAGGTAATATAAAGTTAAACAGAGTGAGGGATTGAAGATTATAGGGGTGCTATTTTAATTCAAGTATAATTCAGGGAAAGGCTCTCTAAGGATAGTACAGGCCAACTAGGGACACAGATAAATAGAAATTTGAAGTCTGGTATTCATTTAGTCCAACTTCATACTCAAAGCAAATAATCATCAACACAACAGCCCAGAAAATGGGTAAACCTTATTCCTCCTCCAATGGTAGGGAGTTTGCTACCTCACAAGGTAGATTTTTTACTTCTTAGCAATGTCTTGTTATTTATCATGCACTTTTACACAGTGGCCTGTGCTTGTGGTCACTACTTATTGCTTCTATATCCAACCACTTAAACTCTATGGGACATTTTCTTTCCCTCATAGTCTCTCTGTGTTTTTTTTTTTTTTTTAAACAACTAATATGGCTTTAAATGTCTTCTGTTGGTCAGACTAGTCACATAACAGGTTTCCAAATCCTTGCTATTAGTTTCACAGTCTGCATTTTATTTGTGTCTCTCTTACTAGTAAAATTTAACACAGATCCATATACATAAAACTAGGTATAGCCAGACCACTGCAGCATACAGTAGGATAATTACCTCCATTAATCTGGTCACTAAATACCTATTAATGTAGCAGAAGCCAGCAGTAATTTTTATGATAATCACATTCTTCAGTTGATCCTTATTTTGTGATAGCATAATACGGTGGTAAGGCCATAAACTTTGGAATTATACAAACCTATTTCCCTGCTCTACTAGGTACTTGCTATGGGACAAATATTTTAGCTGAGTTTCATTTCCTTCCCAGTAAAATGGTGATAGTACCCAATACCTTATAGGGCTGCTATATGGATACGTTTAGAAGATGTATGCATTATGACAAACATATGGTGGTGGCTAAATAAATGTTAGTGAATTTCTCCCCTGCTTTAATACAGATACAAACAGCTGCAGTGAGTGCTCAGACAGATATTGATAAATAGGTTAACAAAACAAGGCCAGGCTCAGAGCGTTGGAACAGGGCATCAGACGGATTCCACCTGCCTGACACTGACCTATAAATCACTGCCCTGGGCCCGGGCACACAGCAGGTTCACATCCATCCGGTGCGCTATCAGCTGGCCCACATTGCTCTGGCCTGTCCACAAGGACAGCTGAGAAGCTTGTCAAATGGTTTTCTAACATCCAGATGCATTGCGTCTAGGTCGTCTTTTCTCCTAGCTGTCTGGTACCTGCATCAAAAAAAGGAAATACATTTAGTCTGTCATGTTTCCTTTACTGAGATCATGCTGAACCCGAATGTTCTGTGCTTCCTTTTGCAAGTGCTCACAGACCATCCGTTCTGTAATCTGGGAGTTTTCATTAGGTGGTATAACTCTCTCCATCCTTAGTGTTTACCGTTTTAGAAAGTGAGGAATTTATTCATCAGCAGGTTTCTGGTTCCTGGTCCCTTCTCCTGGTTTCTTTTTAGAGACTTCACACATTCTTCACAGCTTCTGAAGCTAGCAGGCACTTTCAGATGAAAGTTTTTCTTTTTGCAGAGAAAGTAGGAGCAAAATACAAGTGCTGTCCCTTTGCTGGATATCTATTGGCTATTAACATTGCCCCTCGAGCTCTGGGCTTATTATTTTCATGTTCATTTTATTCTAAACACAGCTTTCTAAGCCTTTTCATTGTTCTTATGTTTTGTCATGGTTCATTCTAGGTATTTACCTTCTTTGCCTACCTACTTTTACATTTCTACAACACTACTTTGTGTTTTTTTTTTTTTTTTTTTTTTTTTCCTAGCTGTTTGATATTCCTTCCTTTTGAAGTCAAAGCTCACTGCAAAGCTTTCAGTGGCCAACATGATTCCTTTCACTCTAGCTCCACTTTCTCATGCTGTGGTCACTTGTGATGACATCACCTGCTTTTATTTTATTTTCCCCTAGCGCGAGACACATTTCCTTTGAGCCTTAGTCCCTTACAAAGCCTCTGCCCAGGGGATTGCACCTTCTGTTTCTCCAAGAATCTTGACATTTATTCTTCTAAACTCACAATATTGCTCCTGAATAGAAGTAGCATCCCCTTGCCCGGATATTAAAAGTTCTCAAATGGCATGGTCGTTTCTTTCTTTTCTAAAACGAAGGTTCCCTTGGCTTTAATTTCACCAGTGAATTCTTCTTAGTAAGATATCTGTATATAAATCCATTGCTTCATCAGCATACTGTAAGATGAGAATAATAGATTATAATAATAATATTTATTGGAATGGAATGTTCCCTTTGTGCCATAGATGCTTTAAGCATTTAACATATACAGCATTTCTACGTATCTTCTCCCCTCCCCCTCAGAAAGCCTCTATGAATTGTACTCTAATTAGTTATGCTTCTTTCGGTCAATTGAACCTCAGCAAGTTTAAACTTCACACATGTTCTTGTTAAAGAGTCAATCATATTTTAGACCCTTTACTTTTAATAGGATAAGATTATAAATATTTGAAGCCCCACATAACCTCTTTTCTTTGCCCCTTGTATGGTTTTTAAGCTTGGAAAATATTGCCCATATTTTCTTTACCTATTTTACAGTGTCTCTGTGTGTTATAACATATTATTTTCTGTTTTGTCACATGCACAACTGCAGCTCATTAGATAGCTATCCATGTATTACTTTGGTCTAGTGGTCTGACATACATTGTCTCATGCAGACAATCATATACTGTTTTCTAACTCTGGGTCTAGATACTTCTTGCCTGATGCTCATTACACTACATTTTATAATACCCAATACATCAGGGAGAAAACACCTTAAACTATTGACCAGTTTTTTAAAAATCATTGTTCTCATATATTTCCCATATCTTCTCCTAGATGGCTATATGTGAATGAAATTTTTATTAAATTTTTAAGTCATCCTCATGAATTACATTTATATTATTATGTAGTCACTAGTATTGCTTCTATTTTAACATATGGTTTATCTGATATTAATATAGTTGAACTAACTTTATTTTGGTATGTACATTCTTATTTATACTATTAATCTTTTATGTATATCTCTTAAACATAGTGCACAGGAGAATTTTGCTTCAGCACTGTCTGACAATTGCTTTAACTTTAGTTCATTACATGGGTTGTGATTGCTTATATTTTTGGATTTGTTTCACCCCTCATGCTAGTTTCTACTGACCTATAATTTATAAACAATACTAGAGGCCCAGTGCATGAAATTTGTGCACTTGGAGTGTGGGGGGGTGTCCCTCAGCCCAGCCTGTACCCTCTCCAATCTGGAACCCCTCGGGGGATGTTCGACTGCCGGCTTGGGATCAGGCCTAAACCATCAGTCAGACATCCCTCTCACAATCCGGGACTGCTGGCTCCTAACTACTCACCTGCTTGGCTGCCTGATTGCCCCTAACCACTCTGCTTGCCAGCCTGATAGCCCCCTAACCACTCCCCTATCGGCATGATTGACACCTAACTGCTCCCCTGCCAGCCCGATCACCCCCAACTGCCCTCCCCTGCAGGCCTGGTCACCCCTAGCTGCCCTACCCTGCCGGCCATCTTGTGACAATGTGGGGGCAGCCATCTTGTGACATGAGAATGTGAGGGTCAATTTGCATATTACCTCTTTATTATATAGTTTATATGGTGGGGAAAATGTAGGTTGATAGTTGTTTATGTGGAAAATAATACAATAATGAATAAATAATAACACAAGAATAAACACTGTTTCATGTACTCACAACTGTAAACCTACTTTTGCCCCACTTCAAAATTGATTTATAAGCATTTCTTATAATTCTAGACACATGTCTTTGAAAAATACATGTGTTGTGAATACTTTAATACTTTTCCCTTCTCCTGTCTCTGACTTTTCATTTTCCTAGCAATGACTTTTAAAAAAATTTTTAGAATCATTTTAAATTGATGGAAAAATTGCATACTAGAGAGGAATCCCATATAGCCCACATCTAATTTCTCTGATGTTATTTCAAATTTATATCCTATTGTTGCTTAGTGTTTTAGTCTTATTTTGTTGATTATAGTTTGATACTATTATTAGTTTGATACAGTTTGATGCTATTATTACTATTAGTAGCAGTAATATCAGTCAACATTAGTTTATATCAGCTTGAGATATAGTAGAGGCAAATCTGTTGTTAGTGAAGAAAACCAATTTTAGGATCTTCTATGCATTTAACATGAAGCATTAGTGCTAAATACATACTGAAGGAGCAGTATTTAAAAAAATGCCTTAAACAATGTCAGAATAATTTTTGATATTTTTTTGTCATTGTTGTTGAGCATCCTTAGTTTGAAAAATGCAAAACAAGCAAACAAAAACATATTACTCTGCTCTGGCCAGGTAGCTCAGTTGCTTGGAGTATCACTTCATACACCAAAAAGGCTGCTGATTCAATTCCTAGTCAGGGCACATATGTAGGTTGTAGGTTCGACCCGGGTTGGGGTGTGTATGGGAGGTAACCAATTGATGTTTCTCTCTCACATCAATTTTTTTTTCTCTCTCTCCCTTCTTCTCTCTCTCAAAATTCAATAAACATATCCTCAGGTTAGGATAACAAAACAAACAAAACAAACAAACAAAATATCCCTTCACATAATCCCTGGCTAAATTACTGAAAGTGGTCCTGAATATGTAAAATATATTTTAAAAGACCAATTAAAATACACAATAAAATTATTGCTCTAGAAGATATAAATTGTTTTAGTTTTAGAAGATAGTTAGAAAGGGGGATATCAACTTCACCTAATTGAAGCTCATAATTTAAATCTATACTATCCAGAGAAGAAACCAAGAATCTGAGAAGTTTACCCATCAAATGCATACAACTGGTCAGTGTCTGAGAATAGTATTTAATCTTTAAAAGCCATACCCTTTTTGTGGTTGTATTTATGTAAGTTTTTACTCTAAGGTAATTGTAGACTTACAGAGGAGTTGCAAAGATATAGAGATTTCCAGTATGGATCCCCGAAATGAAAACTTACTTAACCATAGTATAATTATCAAAACTATGAAATTAAATTGAAATAATACTATTATCTAAACTATAGAATTTATTGAGAGTTAACCAAGTTTTTACTAATGTCTTCTTTCTATTCCAAGATACATTCCAAAATCTCATGTTGAATTTAGTTGAGATATCTCTTATATTAGACTTCTCAGCTGCCATGACAAAATACCACAGACTGAGTCATTTGAAGAGCAGACATTTATTTCTTACAGTCATGAGGCTGCGAAGTAGCAGATCAAGGTATCAGCTAGGTAGGTTCCTGTTGTGGGCTCTCTGCTTGGCTTACAGAGAGCAGGCTTCTCAGGGTGTCCTCACATGATATGGACACTAATGTTATTTGATTAGGGCCCCCTACTCTTACAACTCCATTAATCTTAATTACTCCTAAAGGCCTATATTTACATACCGTCATACTGGGGTTTAGGGCTTCAACATTTGAATTGGGAGAGAAATTCAGTTCATACTATCTCTTTTAGTCTTCACCAATGTCATAATTTCTTAATATTTTCTTTGTTTTATAACTTCACACTTTTTAAAAAAAAAAAATAAGTTTTTATTGATGTTAGAGAGAGAGAAACATCAATGAGAGAGAAACATCTATCAACTGCCTCCTGCACGCCCCCTACTAAGGATTGAGCCTGCATCATGGGCATGTGCCCTGACTGGGAATTGAACCTGAGACCTCTTGGTTCATGGATCAACGCTCAACCATTGAGCCACATTGACCAGGCAAACTTCACACTTTTGAAGAGTACTGGTGAGTTATTTTGTAGAATGTCCCTCAATTAGTCTCATGTTTTATCATGATTAAATTCAAGTATTTTTATTTATTTATTTCTGGAAAGACTACCACTAATACAATATCTTTCTACTGTATTATACCTAGAGGTACATTATGTCCATATGATGTGCAACTTTATCACTTAGAGTGGTGTCTCCCTGTTTTCTGCACTGTACATTTGCAATTCCCCTTTTGTAATTAATAAATATTTACTTTGGAGATAGTTTGAGACTACACAAATATCCTATTTCTCCTTAATTTTTTCTTTCACTAATTTTAGTCCTCATCCATTTAGTCAGTAATGGAGCAATTATTACTATGGCATTCTAATGGTGATTGCTATTTCCCTATATCTTGTACAGTTATTAATTGAAATTCTTCTTTATAGCAGGGTTATTTCTTCTCTCACATTTATTACTATAGTCAGTCATTTATTTTTATCAGTATGGGCTAAACTATTTATTTTATGTAGGGTGGAGAGTAAAATCAAATTTGATTGGTACTTATGTTGTTTCTCGCATTGTTCCAGCTTTGGCTGTTGGGAACTGTTTCCGGTTGGTTTCTGTGCCCTTTTGACCTACTATTCTATTGGGTTTTGAACTCGTCTTTACTTTCTGCCTACAAGATTGCTCTAGACTCAACTGTATTTTCTCTAGCCAAGATTTGGAGTTAGTCATTTCTCCAAGAAACTTTCTTATTTTTATTGGAAAATAATATTTAGAATCTAGAATCTGAGTGCTGGGTGTGCTCATTGCTTGCTCCTTTCAGTCCACAGCACTTCTAGGCCCCTCGCAGGAGATAGAGCTAGATAATATGTGTACATACATTAACCCATGCATACATCTACTTCTATCTACTGCCTATCTATCTATCTATCATCTATCTATCTATCTATCTATCTATCTATCTATCTATCATCTGCCATCTATTATATACCTAAAACATTAGTTCATACTGATAACACTGATTTAAATTTGTTTGGAGTTTATATTTATATATGTATCTATATCTGGTACCACATAATTTATGCTAGCCTTTACTCTTTCTTGATTTGTAGATTTTTTTCTCTTTAGTACTCAGAATTTGTATCTGATATAGTCACTTTTTTCTTCAATCATAGTAAATATAGTTATGGAATTGGTAACTTTTACTCCTGTGACAAAAACATTTACCCAACAGTATGTAATGTCTATGTGCAGTGCCCTTTGCTTGTAACCTTAAAGTATCTAGTCAAAACATTGCTTTCTGAAGTTACTTAGATTAGCTCCATTCTCCCCATGCCTGTCAGTGTTGTTATGTAATTGATCTGTGCTACCATTAGATTCATTTGTCACTGTCCGCATTCCATCTCAAGTTTTTTCCACATCTTAGTGGTAAAAATTCACTTTGTGTTGCTGAGTCCTATGGGTTTGACAGATGCCTGCAGTGATATATCAAACACTATCGTTAGTTTTGGCATGGTTTTATTGCCACTAAAATTCCTTTTGTAGTCAACTTTTACTCCTACCTCACCTCAAATTCCTGTCAATCACAGACCTTTTTATTCTTTCTCTACAGTTTAACTTTTCCAGAAAGTCACATAAATATAATCAAATAATTTTGGAAAATATCTGGCCATTATTTCTTCTTTTATTTATTTTTTTCACTTTTACTCTTCTCCTCAGATTCCAATTATGCATATATTAGACTAATTTATATTATCCAACAGGTTTTGGTTACTCCATTCTCCCCCACTCTCTTCTCTTTTCTCTTGGTGTTTCAGTTTCAGTAATTTCTATTGGCCTATCTATATATACATTCTATGTATGGTTGTATTAAGTGTACTGATGAACCCATCAAAGGCATTCTTCATTTCCAATACTGTTTTTAGTTTCTGGCATTCTCATTTGAACTTTTCCTGTCATTTCCATCATTTTGCTGAAATTACCTAAATGATTTAACAGATTTTTACCTTTTCCACTTGAGCCTTTAATGAATTATTTATAAATGTAAATTCCATGTTAGAAACATTCTATATCCAAATATAAATATCATATCTAAATCTTGTTCTGGTGATTACTTTTTTGTTGTTTGTTTGGTTTGTTTTTGAGTGTTTTTTTTTTAATTGCATGTATATGGAAACCAAACATTTTGTGCAAAGCAGTAGAGACTGAGGCAAACAATTTTTACTCCTAGAAATGGCATGTTCTTCCTTCTTCTGGGCCTTATAGGTAATCTGTTGAATTAGTTAGGAGGTGCACTCTGTTTGAAATTTATTGTTGCTATGTTTGCCCTCAGTTCACCAGTAGCTTCAAGGCACATAGTAGACTGATGGCTAATTTGCTAGAGACTTTTTTCCTTAACATCCGTTCCATCCTCAGCTTTAGGTGCTGTACCTCAGTGGGGTCTCTTTATACCCTTGTCCCTCTTCTTTCCCTTTCTCAGCAGAATTCCACAGTTACTTGTTCGTTAACAGTTATTAGCCTGAATGTGTGTGGCCATTAGGTAGATAGGCACTGTGTCCCTAGTGATTGGGAGTGTGGCCTGCTCAGTTCTCCTACTCATCTGCCAATGATTCCTCTAAGGTCATGCATATTCTTTTCCCTCTCACAGGGGGTACATCTCCACTCCCCCCTCCCCTCCTCCATCTTGCAATGGGTTTTCACCAGTATTCTTAGGTTGATTGTGTTTGTTGCCTGTCCCCCTAGAGCTTTTGCTTTAGAAAGAGGTAGAGGTGACAAGGTCTGGGTGCAGTTGACCTTTTTCTCTCCTAGGACTGCATCACAGGGAGCATTTTGCCACAACTTTCTTCAGTCTTTTCTGTGAGTGCTCAGTGGGGTTTGTGGAGAAAAATCCTTTAAAAGGCTCAGATTCCCCAAGTTCTGTGAACGCCAGGAACTCACACTCCCTTGTGAGTACACAATGAACTTCTACCAAAGTCTGCATCCTCTAGATAAACTCTTGCTATAAGTGTCTTATTTTGCCTATCCATAATAAGTCAGTGTGCATGTCATGTGTCTAAATTTCAGTGCCTGCATCTCTTTAGATTTTTGAACCAGTTTGTTTCTAATAATCTAAGACTTCATGAACCTGAAAATCCATGATTTTGAATTTGTCTAGCTTTTTTGTGTCTTCATAGAGATGGACATGATTCTTTTTCCAGCTCTAGATCCTGAGAGGAAACCAGGAATCCTCCCAAACCTCAGGCTTTTATCATTCGAACAAGATGCTTTCAAGTGTCTTTAAATCATTGACTCTGAAGGACTAAATGAGTCATGCTTGATGCAATGCTCTAAAATTAAGAAATGTGCTAGAAGAGTTATTATTAATATTATTTGTCTATTACAAAGATTTTTCTAAATTGGATATAAGTGAGGATTAACATATAGATGATAGGTATTTTAAAATTAATATGCTAATTAGACCAGACAACCAATGCAAATGAATCTATGTATAGAATTGGAAATGGGAGATAGAGATAGCGCTCACCTTTATCAACTAATCATTAATTGTTGTGCCAAATGATAAAATGAATGAACATTTCAGTGAAAGACAAGGTACTTGGCCCTTTTTCTTGATTTTGCTGATATTCACATTTGTTAATGTGCTCTCTCAGCTTCTGCTTCTTCATCAGTCAAAGTATTTTTTATTGATTTTAGAAAGAATGGTTTGTGTTTGGACACTTGGCTTTAGTAATGCCAAGGAAATTCAGGAATAACTAAGATTGGCAAGGTCACTGAATTGGCCGAGATTTCATTTTAATTATATAGAGTTTTTGAATAAAAAAGCAAATATATAAGGTTTTATTTGAAAGAATTTAGAGTAATTAATAAAATAAACTTGTGTAATAACTAATGTTTAGGATTATTATTTCAGTTAGTCACAGAAGGGCTCTTGGATAGGATGATATTTGAGTTGATATCTATAATAACTCAGAGGACTACCTGGGTGAAAGGAGAAAAGCATATTATTATTATACATATATAAAACTAATAAGATATGGACCATGACTGACCTGTAAATAGGGGAATATGTTCTCCATTTCTACTCCAAGTCATTTAAAACTATCTAGGATAATCATTCATCCTAATCAGGAATCTACAGTAATAGAAGCGTAATATGCTAATTAGACCAGACAGCCAAACGACCTTCCGGATGTCATTTCGGACATCCTTCCAGATGAAGCCACGGAGGGGTGTGGGCTGAGGGAGAGGCAGTTAGGGGCAATCAGGCAGGCAGGCAGAGGGGTTGGGGCAATGAGGCAGGCAGGTGAGCAGTTTGGGGTGATCAGGCAGGCAGGCAAGTGGTTAGGGGTGATCAGGCAGGCAAGCGAGTGGTTAGGAGACAGTGGTCCCAGATTGCCAGAGGGATGGATGTCCTGGATTGCGAGAGGGTGCAGGCCGGGCTGAGGGACCCCCCCTACCCGCCCTCCATGCATGAATTTCGTGTACCAGGCCTCTAGTATATTATAATACAGTATAATCTGCAGAATTCTGTTTTTTTCCATAAATTTTAGTGTGATTTTCACAAAGTAAGGCAAATTAAACTCAACTTCTTTGTGCAATTAGAAAAGACCTAAGATGTTCCCATCAATCAAAGCACTTGATCACTCTTTATTGCAAGAGCGGAAAGAAATGTAACTTCATGGTTCATTGCTAATGGGTTGTTCCACTGTTGTGGTTAATGGCATGAGGTTCTTCTACATCTAATTTAAGGTTTCTGAATTAAATAGTTTAAAAGATTAGTGGGAGCTCAATGATGTATTAGCATGTGTGCAACCAATTATGTCTCTTTTTAACTTAGTTTTATCACAGTTTGATTTTGTATTAGAAAACTTTTGACTTGGCTTAGGAAGGTCAATCTTCACATTGCTTATGGCACAACAGAATTATTTCATGAAATAAATTTCTGCTGGTGCCTTTGATATCCTAAGTTGACTCTCAATAGCAGTGCAGATTATTCAAAACAAAAAGAAATAGAAAGGCACTATTTGTGGATATTGGGGTTTTTGATTCTAATCCAATGCATATTTCCAATGAATTAAGTGTCTTAAGTTATTTGATATTTTCCAGTTCATTTCCAAATTATTTATTAAATGTACCAAAATACAGCCCTTGCCAGTTTGGCTCAGTGGTTAGAAGGGACCAAGGGGTCACAGATTTGATTCCAGGACAAGGGCACATGCTTGGGTTGCAGATTCAATCTCCAATTTAGGTCAGGGTGCTTGTGGGAGGCAATCAATCGATGTGTCTGTCTCACATTGATGTTTCTCTCTCTCTCTCTCTCTCTCTCTCTCTCTCTCTCTCTCTCTCTCTTTCTACCTTTCCTCTCTCCTCTCCCTCAAAAAAATCAAAGGAAAAAAAATATCCTTCGGTGAGGATTTTTTTTTTTAAGTAACAAAATACCTTTATCCCACTAAATACTGCCTCTAAGAATCTGTTTTGAATTAAATATTTTAGGCTCTGAGGCCTTCAGCTAGTCAAAGCTGAAAGAATGTGTTTGCCACATGAAAAACTATATATTGTGGGAGATAGGTAATGTTCTTATCCATACCTGACTCAGTTCTTATCCAGACCTGACAAAGATTTTTATAAAGTTTCAACTTATAATAAAGTTCCATTTTTTTCATCCCTTTACAGTAATTTGAATGACATAAATGTGGGTGGGTGGCAAAAGGTAATAGTAGGTAACTTGCTTCTATAAGCTTTGCCTGGGAAATTTGATATTTCACAGAGTCATAGTCAGAATCTTTGACACCCCAGACCCTCAACATTCATTTTTAATCTTTTTCAACCTATAGTCAATTAGCCCTAAGTGAAAGTAACATAGAAAAGCCATTATGCAGATATATCCATTAACAGTCATCTTTCCTAAAGGCCAATGGGGGCAGGAGGGTCTGAATTGGCTGATCTTACAGTTCTGCTTATAATTAATGTCAGTACTCTTATTTTTATTCTTATTATATAACTCAACATCTCAAGGTCTCAGATTCTGTGCTAGTACAGTTCTTACTTAATACAATATTTATAGAGCAATGATTATATGTAAGCCCCTTTGTTTATGGAACTTGTGCTTGTCCTATTTCAATTACTGACAGTCATTCATGGATATAAAGATGTCATCTATCCAAATAATTCTGAAAAGTACCCAAATACATAACAGACCTCAGTCACTTCTGCTGTAAACTTCAGTCAGTTGTTCAGATCTCTGAAATTTTAGGTATTTCTGGTATAAAGTATCTCAAGGGGTCTTTTAACTCAGAAATTTAAGAAAATGATAAAAAGGATTATTTGATAAGACAAAACGATTGTAAGAGAAATGACTGACACATAAACTTACTTAACTGCTATAATTTTTTTTTATTATGGCATAAACCTGACAAACAGATTTGACTCATTTAGTCAGCAGTTCTGCCTCTCAAAATATTGGCTATTCTTCAGCCATGGGTACTTAGAATTAAATACTGGTTGACCTGGATCATGGATGGCTCCTTTCCCATTACTTTTCTTTTTTGAGTTTGTTGTTATACTCAAAGATTCTCAACTTCTTTTGAAAGATATTTCTTGTTTTACCATTTTGCAAAGCTATTTTTTTTCAATTTTCTTTATTCTAATTCTCAGTGTTCTCCTTCAGAGAGATTCATTCATTCCATGTTTTGACTGCCACATATATGTTAATGACAATTGAATATATGCTGATTACTCTCAAAATTGTATCATCAAGTCAGAACTCTCTCATAAGCTTCAAACCCCTTGTACCTTATGCATATCCTTACATGGATGTCCCACAGACATCTCAGACTGGATAAGGATTTCTTTATTTTTTTTTGATTGATCTTTTTTATTATTATATAATGTTCTTCTTTATCTCTTATTGTGACCTTTGTGTTAAAGTCTATTTTGTCAGATATAAGTATTGCTACCCCAGCTTTTTGTTTTTTTTCATTCCCATTTGCATGAAGTATCCATTTGTCCCTTTACTTTAGTCTGTGTGTATCTTTTGTTCTGAAGTGGGTCTCTTGTAGATAGCATATATGTGGGTCTTGTCTCCCCCTCCCCCATTCAGCTACCCTATGTCTTTTTTTAATTATTATTATTTTATTTTTTATCTTGGCAAATTCTACATCCCCACTATAACCATCCTAACTATTACACTTCACATTTACTATTGCCTTAGACTTAAAAATAGATTTTCTTAGGCCCTTCTCTAGTTTAACTGTTGTTTTGTGAGACCCTAATTTACTCTTGTTGGACCATTGCAATAATCACCTAACTAAGTGGTTGGCAAACTCATTAGTCAACAGAGCCAAATATCAATAGTACAACAATTGAAATTTCTTTTGAGAGCCAATTTTTTTAAACTTAAACTTCTTCTAATGCCACTTCTTCAAAATAGACTCACCCAGGCCATGGTATTTTGTGGAAGAGCCACACTCAAGGGGCCAAAGAGCCACATGTAGCTCGCGAGCCGTGGTTTGCTGACCACTGACCTAACTAGTCTTCTCATTCTTAATGGCACAAGGCACCACAATGCTGCTGTTGACCTTTACAAAATAAAATCCTCCTCATGTTAATCATCTGCCTTAAATCCTTCAGTTGTTTTCTTTTCTTCTTGAATAAATTACAAATTGTTTTCTGCAATACCTTGGCTTATTTACTGTTTTTAATAAAGTGGGGCATTTATTTTATATAGCTACTGACCTGGACTCTAGGGACATAGTGAACAAAGAATGAGTATGATTCCTATTCCTGGAGTCTACCCTCCAGCCATGCTGAAATCTCCATTATTTCCACATTGCCCCACTCCCTCCCCTAATGATAATTATATTCTAAGATTCTTCTGAACTAATGTCACCTCCATAGAGTCAAGAAAGGTTGACATGTTGCAAAAGGAATGGTGGAAGAACCATGGGTCTCCTAGGCTAGTAGAGGGCTAACTGTCTTCTGTGTTTCTCTAGGATTATGTACCTTCCACTATGTGGCACCTTGTGTCAGGACAAAGTACTATTTCAAAGGTGTCGAAGAAGGGAGGAAGTTTATTTGACATGAAAACATAAAACAATGGTGGGAATAATCAGAATCAGGGCATGTCTTATTTCTTTAGAGAGCTGCAAAGTGCCAAAAAATCTTTCCTCAGTGTGTACCAAAGCCAGACACACAGTATGCACAGAGTACCCTGACAGAGCACCTTTGAGGCCCTTTCAGGTTTTTATCAACAGCTGAGCACATTCACATTAACAAATATCATGTAATAAAGGCTTATATGAAAATCCTTTAGCTCTGAGTATGCACTCTTGGTGTTAATTATATCATACTTAAATATTGCACACCATCACATCTCTACTATTGTGTCATCAGATGACTGATCATCACTAGGCTTCTGTACTTCTGGTTGACTTTGCAAGGCTTCATTGCTCCACTCCACCCACTTGTAATACTTCCCTGATCTTATTCATTCACGTATACTACTCTATCTTCTATTCTTAAATTGTGAGCTTCTTTTAGTCAGAGACAATATCTTATTAGTATTTGTAATCATGACACCCAGCACAAAGTCTAAAAAAATACATGAAGCCTGATAATATATGTTGAATCAATGACTGAACTCATCTGTCAATATTTATTGAGAACTAATTATGTCAGTCTCTATATTAGGTGGTGGGTATACAATAGTGAAAAAACACAAAATTCCTGCCCTCATGAATCTTACACTCTGTGTTCAAAAAAGATAAAGGCAAATTTGCACAATAGGAGTTTTGCTACAGCTACTACTTCAGTATCTTGTGAATTGCCCTTTGATCATCCCTAAAAACACTTACGTTTTTATTACTTTAATCTGAACTTGTTTTTGTTTATTCTTTGTGCTCTGCTCCATTTTAGATTTGCCTTTTCTCAATAGGAAGCTTCTTGTTCCTTTATAAGCAGGATCTGCACATTCTCAAAGACTTGTGTCCTGATTGGCACCTGGAAGTTGTGAAAGTCATCATCCAAACTCTTTAACTTATCGGACTACCAGACTCACCGGGTGAGCTTAAAATGAGAACCTCTGAGGCTCCATTTCTCAAGAATCTGATTTGGTAAGTCTGCAATAAAACTGGCTTTGTGATGTGTTTTAAGTTTACCCACTTATACCCTGTATTTCTTCTATCCCTTCATCCCTCCCAAATCCTCATTTTATATTTAAATTGTCTACTATGTTTGAAAACTACTGCTTTATGCCAATGATGATTGACTCTGTAACAGAACTCTCTTGAAAAATCACTGCATCAGTTCTAGCTATATTGTGTAATACTTGGTTGCAAGCCTAAACTGCCTCTAATAGGAATTTAAATTGGCTTTGCTATCCATACATCTATCCAAGATAGAATCAGAGTAATCTTTAACACATTTTTTATGCCCCAGTCTCTGTATTTAGTCATCAAGCCATGGGACTTGGCCACCATTGTGAATATCTAAATTTTCCTTTCATCTACTTTCTCACAGCCCCTGCCCTGGTAATTCTGAATCATGTCTCTCCAGAATTCTCAATTATCTTTTCACAGCTCTCTCTGCTCTACTCCATTGGCCCCTCTAATCCAGTTCCTACACTTCCTCATGAGCAATTTATCTGAAAGACATACCAATCACCACTTCAAGCTTAAAAATATTAATTGGCTCCCCATTGTAGATAACATTATGTCTAAACTACTTAATCTGTCTCTATTTTTCTGTCTCTAAATATTATATTTGCCCTGTATTTTGTCCACTGTTAGCTATTATCTGGTCCCTACACACATTATGTATTCTCCTCATTCTTTGTTTTTTTTTGTTTGTTTGTTTTATTATTTTTAATTTCCTCTGCCTGAATTCCACCTTCTGTCTTCCATTTTTTTCCCCATTCATCAGGGGACAATTAAAATGTTACTTTCACATGTATGCTCCAAAGATTTTTGCAAAATTTTGGTATAATAATGTAGAGTTTGAGAGCATGGGTAAACGTTCATAATTTAAGTGTTAAAATAAAGAAGTATACAAAGCTATAATTATTATACTGATGAAATTATGTAACGATTTTACTTACATGCACACACATACACACACAAACGATGTGTTGGACTGTGTTTTCAGTTTGTCTAAGCTGGGACATATATAATTCCAGTTGTTTGGAAAAGAAAAAGGAATTTTAGCAACTTTGGAAAACAGAAGTAAAATAGCCATTCCTCTCTGCAATTCTTTTCGGGTCATATGCAATAATCGACAGGAAGTGGTTTGCTTGGCTGTTTTCTGATTGGTCTCTCTCCTCTGCTTTTTGTTCAGCTGCTCCAACACCAGACACGTGCTTGTGAACCCACGGAGGCAGTAGCTGTGCAGACACCTGGCCCCTCTCCACAAGTTCCCACATTGCTGGGCTGTTTCAGTAGCTGATCATACTGGGCTTCTCAGTTTACAGCTTGGTGACCCCTCTCTAAACCTATTAACATCTCATTCTAGACTTTTAATTCCACAACTTCTTCCTCCCTGTCCCCCCACACACTCATATTCACTGTTTCCGTAACTGAGCCTGACAACACACAGCAAGAGAGGGAGGTAGGGAGGGGGAGAAAGAGAGAGAGAGAGAGAGAGAGAGAGAGAGAGAGAGAGAGAGAGAGAGAGAGAGAGAGGGCAAGCAGTAGATAAGGGGTAGGGAGGCAGCAGTAAAATGTATATACAGCAAAATATTAAATGCACATCTCTCAGAAAAAGCCAACAGACACATCAAATCAAAGGTAGTAGTTCTGTGACTGGATTGATCTATTCTTGTGATGCATAGGGCCTTCTGTTTCCCATTAGGCAGCCTTTATGCCTGACCATTCGTTTATTTTCTGATTATCTTAAGGGTCTACTTCTACCAGAGGACCACCAATGATTCCTGCGAATTGGAAGTTTTGCCTGCCTTCTGGACATTTGGGGATTCTTCAGAAACAGTACAAACAGGTAGAAAAGGAGATTACCTTGGCCTGAGGTGATTGATTGTGATCATCAAAGAATTAAGATTGTTAATATACAATGAGAGGAGAGAGAAGAAGCAAGAAATGAGCTAAGCCAATCCTCAGAGTGCCTTCTTGGACCACACTTCCCTTAGCCAGTCAAGATTATTGAGTATTTGCAACACTCAGCAATTAACGTTGAGTCATTCACCAGGAAAAAGGCCCCAAGCAACTGAGATGTGAACTGAAGGGAAGGGACTGGGTACATGGTAAAGGATGTGGTGGATCAAGTCATACATACAGCCTCAAGACCAGTGGCAAAAATAACAACGTTAGTGCTACACAGTTTCATTTTATTTTCAATTTATTTCCCCCCTCATTTTCCAGTTTTTTGTTAGGTATGTTGTGTTGATGGCAATTATCCCTGCAATTTAACCAGAAAAGAGCTTATGCAATTTTGAGATAGCATCGTAAAACCAAAAGAGAAATGGGTGAGTCCAGAGCTTATGGGCACTGAGTTGTACAAATGATCTATTTCGATGGGGGTTTTGTCCCTTTGGAGATGGGATGGATGTGCATTCAGTTGTACATAGAGATAGGACAGCCCATTAAGTGTTAGTGGACTTTAGGTCTGACAGTGGTAAGAAGGGTGTGCATATGTTTGGGAAAAGTAGAAAAAAATGAACTGTCGAGTATATTTGTCAATCTTTCAGTGCCCCTTAACTTTAACTCCCATCTTAATTTGAAATTAATTCTTCATCATGCTCATCTATGCAATCCAATGAAGAGAGATCTTTCCATAAATCCTGGGAGCGTGAACAGGGCATACAAATCTGATTTTACCAAGAGAATACTTCTACCAATGACTTTTTAAACTTCACTGAGTAGTAACCCTGCTTTAAAAGTTTACACTTGATTTACCCTAGGCTGGCCATAATGGCTGCACCAAAAACCCAGCAGCAATGGTGTCCCCAGGCTCTGTGGTGATGGCACCAACAGCAGGGGCCTGGGCAAATCCTCCTGACTGCTGGCACCAGCTGTGGTGTCTCTTTCCCACTTTTCCTGCCTGTATTTCAGGGAATCAATATTCAGTCTTCTAAACATTTTGTGGGATATCTCCTGCTTTTCAATAAGTTCTTTTTCTATTTATGTTACCCCAAATCAGTCTCTTGCAAAGAACTTTGGACTGCTTACATAGTTGCAATCCTTCTTATGTATATGGGTGTTTACTTCTTTCTCAGGCACTTCCTTTGATTGTCCAGTGATTGTCTGTGACCAGTAAAATATTTTAAACTTTGCATTTAAAAAGTATGATTTAGTCAAACATGCACTATTTACTCAGTAGTTTTCACTGTGTAATTACACTCCAAGAGCCTTTAGAAGAAAACACACATTAATAAGATGTACTCTTTGTTATTGACATTTTTATTAAACTGAAGAAAAATATTACTAATATGTATAAATAACAAATATAATTGACATGTTTAAGAAAGTTAGGTACAGTTTTGGTTCAACATTTTCATGTCTGTGTGTGCTTTTAGGGCAACATCAGTACAATTTTAATATATTCTTAAAGTAAAAATAAGAATTTAAGTTTTAAATTCTGTGTTATACATCATTTATATATTATATTATGTCATTGTGCAGCCTCTGAATTCAAGAAACATAATATATACATATATATATATATATATATATATATATATATATTTTCATAAAAATGAAGAGTTCAGAGATTACTAACAATCTTATACAGTAGATAAACACCATGTAGCAGATGGTAGAGAACAATGGGTCCTACGTATGTTCACATGTGGTAAAAGCTCTCTTGTCTGAGGTCATCAAGGAAAGGTAAGGCTTGAAGAGGGTCCTTGAAGCCTGAATTGGATTTTGGAAATCAGAATAATGGAGAAGGTAATGACAGAACTAGCAATGCATGAAACAAAACACTGCAGAAAAATACCCATGTAAAGAGTATGAAATTTAATAAAATTCTGTTTTTTCTCCTCCTTCCTCATAATTAATGTTTGTGAATTAAGATAGTTGAAGTTTTATAGTAATTATTTCTTTAAAACATTTTAAATAGTTTCTTTAAAAATATTTCTTTAGTAATTATTCCTTTAAAAAGTTCTTTGAAAATAATAACAAGTGACTATTTTGTAATTACTGTGCAACTGATACTATAGAAAATGCTTTGTACTTTAAAAAAATAATTCTTGTACATCCAGGAAATAAGAATTGGTATGACTACTTACATTTTTAGATGGGAAAACTGATGATCCTATCTAATAAAAGAGTAATATGCAAATTAACCATCACTCCGCTACACCCACAAGCCATGCCCACCAGCCAATCAGGAGTGAGTATACAAATTAACCCAACCAAGATGGCTGTGGCCACAGAATGAGCAGGAGGCTAGGGTTTCCCCTACAATGGAGGAAGCCAAGCTTTCTGTACACCCTGGCAGGCCCAGGCCTCCACTCAAGGCTACAAAGTTTCAATTATAGAAGATAAATAAATTCCAACAAAAATGGCTATGGCCATGGAGCAAGCAGGAGGCTTGGCTCCACTCAAGGCTACAAAGTTTCAATTATAGAAGATAAATAAACTCCAGATACCAGGGCCTCCGCTTGGGTCGCCGGGGGGCATGGCCAGCCTGCAAACCACCACAGGCCCCTTGCCCAGGCCACCCCACACCCCAAGGGAACCCCCACCCTGATCTGGGACACCCTTCAGGGAAAACCAGCTGGCCCCCACCCGTGCACCAGGCCTCTATCCTATCTAATAAAAGAGTAATATGCAGATTGACCATCACTCCAACACACAAGATGGCTGCCCCCATGTGGTCAAAGATCCTGCCCCCATATGGACACAAGATGGCCACCACAAGATGGCCAGCAAGGGAGGGCAGTAGGGAGGGACCAGGCCTGCAAGAGAGGGCAGTTGGGGGTGATCAAGCCTGCAGGGGAGGGCAGTTAGGGGTGACCAGGCCGGCAGAGGAGGGAAGTTGGGGGTGACTGGGCCTGCAGGGAAGGGTAGTTGGGGGGGACCCAGGCCTGCAGAGGAGAGCAGCTGGGAGGGACCCAGGCCTGCAGGGGAGGGCAGTTAGGGGCAATCAGGCTGGCAGGGGAGCAGTTAGGCATCAATCAGGCTGGCAGGGGAGTGGTTAGGGGGTGATCAGGCTGGCAGGCAGAAGCGGTTAGGGGCAATCAGGAAGGCAGGCAGGCAAGCAGTTGGGAGCCAGTAGTCCTGGATTGTGAGAGGGATGTCTGACTGCCCATTTAGGCCCGATGCTACCGGGATAGGGCCTAAACGGCAGTCAGACATCCCTCAAGGGGTCCCAGATTGGAGAGGGTGCAGGCTGGGATGAGGGACACCCCCCCCCCATGTACAAATTTCGTGCACCGGGCCTCTAGTTTAAATATAAAGTTACTTGCCCAGCAGTAAGTAAATGGCAAAACTGTACTTGGTCCCTCTCAGTTCAACTCCTAGATCATTGACCACCATCCCAGGCTCCTTCCTTTTAGTCTATATTATTATAAATCATAACTCCCTTTATAGAAATGTAGCATTTTTACCACAGCTACTGAATCATGCTTGTTACTGGTATGCCTTCATCATTGTTTAATGTGGAAATATTACCAAGTATCAAGAGGCTGTAATCAAACTAAGACTGTTTCCCAAATCACATGTTTATAATTTTAATAGGAAAACACACTTCATAGCCCTAAAATAAATATTTCAGCTTTTCTCTTTAAAAAACATCTCAGTATACCAATACAATTCCATTTAGTTTCCCTGAATGTAGTCTTTAGAGAGTAATCTCATATCCTTTAAGCTCTTGTGACATTGGATAAAAATGACATTCCCAACTATCTCTCACCATTTAATAATTGTATTAAGATCATTAATTGTTTTTCTAGTACATTTGTTGCGTGAAATTGTTTCCCCTATTGGCATCAGATAGTGGACTACAATTCAGAAACCTGTTTTCATTTGTCCCACTCACTAAGACTCTCATACTTCTCCTAATTCCTCTGCAGTGATGGTTGGGGGAGTTTTAGTGACTTGAGTCCTGGGTGACTACACATCCTTCAGCAGAGTGGCCAGGCCCTGAGCCCCATGAGGAGAGAGATTGATGGGCATGCAAACTATGATTAAGACTTTGTAAGACTGATTTGTTGAGCAAAGAACTGTTTTGAAAGAGGGAGCAATCGAAAACCTTTATAGAGCAAGAGCCTGCTAAGCTGAAGAGAGAAAGGAAGAAGGTATGGCCCAGAAATAGGAGGTCAAAATCTCAAACTTAATGTGATCATGTCCTTTATTTCTTTGAATTTAAACTTCATCATTACCTAATAAATCAGATACGTGTGTGAGCTTCAAGATGGTGAGACTGTCCCTATGCTTACAAATCATTGGCACTTCACAGCCCCCGCAGGAAGCACTGCTCTGAGTTAGAAATCTGACTCCGATGTGCGCTCCTTCAACATCACCTTTTCTGAATGCTCATAGCAGGTTCTTCCTAAGGGAAGTGCATCATGAACCTGGAGACAGAGTTTTTTAAAAGTGAGTTAGGGCAAGAGACAACCAGAGTTTCTGCTTTTGCTTTTATTTCAAATGTTTATCTCTATGTTTGAGTCTCGTCCTTTACTTTTTACGAAGCCCTTGTGAGAACAGAGCACGGGAGCTACGACTGAAATCGCACTAGTACATCACTGGGACCTTGAAGCTTGACAGGGATGTTGGTGTGTGGTGACCTTGGCCTTGGGCTTATTTCTGTGTGTGTTCCCATTTCAGCATTTGTGGAAATCCTCCATCTTTTCTGAGGCTCTTCTTTGAAAAACTCTGTCCTGTTTCTCCTTCTCTTTTATCACGTCCTCAAGTGTAAACACAAAACTCCTTAAGAACTACTTTTGAAGTATTTTGCCAATCCTAAGTATTAGCAGAACTTGACTTTAACATTGGGAAGTGGCATTGACTGGCTGCTCTCAGGGTTAGGTTTGAATATTTTCAGCCATTAAAAAAAATCATTCTTTTAGACAAGGGCAGATTCTCTTTCAAATCCTACCTGCTGTGCGAGAGGACAAAAGATTGAATGTATGGGAATACACCGCAATGGTCCACATTCATCCTTTGACCTCTGAGCTCAACTGGCTGTCACGCACAAATTTGATTTTTGCTGGAAAGATTCATTTTCCCATCCCTCAAAGGAGAAAACTAATGAGACTGAACGAGTTGAAGAATTATTTCTTGAACAATATTTCACAAGTGATGTATAGCAAATCTGGAAGTTTTCTTTTCAATACATATTTTTCTTGGGCAATTTTTGGACTGAAGACAATTCAGCAAACTTTCTTGCTTTTGAAAATAAAAAGCAAGTTATAGAACCCAACCCTCTGGGCAGCATGGTATTGTGGAAGACATCTTAAACTCCGAGTTTGAAGATGTAAGCTAAAGTCCTAGAATGCTGCCTGTCCCTCTTAATAATCATGTGTCATTTTTCATTTCACACCTTCAGTTTCCTCCTTTTGCCTTAACTGGGTCCAGGGACACAGCGGGTGCTCACTTCCCACGTGATGAAGCTCAGGTGGAGGCCAGGCCTAGAATGAAAGCTCTGGTGGTGATAACAAACACACCACGCTCAGAGAAGAGTGCGGACTCCGGGTGGCTAAGGAGGCAGGAGCAGTCACTTTAGACAGGGAACTGGAGTGAGCAGAGGTGTTTTCCTCTGTGGCTTGAAAGGCCACTATGATCTGTCTAAGCCAATTCTCACATCTTAATCCAGTTGCCAGCGGAAAATGGGTTTTTAAGTTCTCTACCTAATTTTGAATCCTTAGTGCTTTATCTGTTGAATTCCCTTAAACTGATTTAGGTGATACCTGCACAATGACAGACCAACAGGCAAAGCCAGCCTAAAAATTGATAAAGACAGGGGGAAAAGTACAAATGACAGTTAATTATGGGTTGTTGAATGAATATATAGCTGAGGTCAGTAAAAGTGCCTGATGTCTTAAAGGTACATTTATTTATTTATTTGTTTGTTTAGCTTTTTTTGTTAATCCACACCCAAGGATATTTTTTCCATAGATTTTTAGAGAGAGTGGAAGGGAGGGGGAGAGATAGAAACATTGATGTGAGAGACACTTCCACTGGTTGCCTCCTGCATGTTCCCAGACCAGTGCCAGGGATCGAGCCTGCAACCTAGAATTGAACCCAAGACCCTTCAGTCCATAGGCCTCCACTGAGCCATTTATTTTTGATCTGAGATCACATATCAGTTGGCTTTTGTTAAGTCATGCTTTGGTAACAAATGGCCATGACATCTCTGGATTTAGAACATGACTTACTCCTACTCCCTTGCACCTGGGTCAGCTTGCTTCACTTGTGTTCTAACTCCAGGACCCAAGGTGAAGGAGCATTCTGGTGGCAGAAGGCAGAGAGCCAAGGCCAGGCCGAACGACCACTCTCAATCTTCTGCGAACAAGGCTACTTGGCATTTTGCTTATATTACGTTGGTCAAAGAAAGTCATATGGGGCAAAGCCATGTACTTCTGCCATAGGGAGGCACCTCAAGTCATGTATCAATGGGAGTGAAGAATGATCCTCCTACCGATGAGGAAATAAACAATTGGGAGCAAAAATGCAATCTGGACAGAGTGTGCTTTTCTGAATTAAACTTTTCTAAAAATTAACTTGATTCCTTTTCTCCATTTTCTAGTGAAATAGTAGCTGAAAACGGACATGTAATTTTCATTTTGCTGACGTCACCTCTCTTTCACCACATCCAGAACTGCAGGTCCCCTCCTTACCGGCTTGCCCTTCTCTTCATCTCTCAGTCAGACGAAGTGGCAGGTCTGTGCTTTCACTGAGTGCACACTTGGATATGGGTATTATGGGTATTATTGTTCAGACAGTTGAATGGGCCTCACAGAATCCAGATGTATTGGTGAGATTCTAGGTGCTTTTCCTAATAAAAGGCATTGTGACAAGCTTTGTAGTGACCTTGCATTGAAAGAATTGCCTTAAGTAAGATGCAAACTATGTAACGGAGAAATCAGTCAATGTCCAGGGTCTTTGCAAAGTAGACCAGCATTACTGCCTGACCCATGAGTGAGCTGGGTTTGCTTTTATTTTCACATATCCTTTCAAGCAGTCTCCATCGGTAGTTGGTGTTATAAAGCCAGTGTCTGAGACATCTTTGTTTTTATTGTGGCAATATATCTATGCTCTCTCTTTATCTTAAGTAATTCAGTACCCCTGAAAGATGATGCTGGGAGTCTGAAAGAAAAAAGTCTGATAAGATAACAGCTTACAGTGACATTTATATAATTGCTTCAGTCAGAACTCATTTCCAGCTGCCTATGTGGGAGCTTACTTCATTGTTGTAGCTAGGAAACAGGGAAGGCAAAGAGCAATTTCTCTTTGGCTCCAACCTCCTGAACTATTCATGCTTAGCAGAAAGTGTTTCATCCAGGAATCTTGTACTTGTAGTCATGCATACATGTGCTTCTTAAGATACCAATTTTCTCTGAGAAATAATTTGGGGAACCAAAATGTCCCTATTTAGACACAAGAAACTTTCTTTATAATGGTTAAAATTCTCCAGTTTGTCCCCTCCAATTTGTGTATTATAGAGGTTTTCACACACTTTATTCTGATTGAATGTTTAATCTCAAGTCAGTTGGGTTCACACTGCAGTGGTAGCTGACACGTCTCTCACTGTAGCCAGTAGGAATTTTTTTATATTTAGCAGGACTTGTCCAGAAGCTGTTTCTATGAATTCCTGTCTGGAGATATGAGGCAGCCTCTTCTTGCTCCTTTCTCCAATCCAGGCTCACTTCATCCTCTCAATCCAAAGACCTCTAGACTCTGTAGGAATTAAGAGTCTGCCTCAGTGCCCACCTTCAACCTAGAAAGACCCAGCCATGCATTTTGTTAGTAAGGAGGAAAAGCAGCTGCCCATAATTGTTTCTAATCGTCTATCTAGTTCATTCTGATTTTGTTCAATGTAAAGACTGACTTTATTCTTATGTTTTGTTCATCCTTTTATCTCCTGAATATTCTTTGTTTCCCTGGCTCTTGTGGGAATCTAGGTCTACTTACCTAAGGCTCTTCTGATCCTTGGAGCCTTGGGGAAAAGGCTCTCCCATGAGTTCTAGACTTTGAGAGCCAAACCCTAGAGCCAAACCCATTCATATGGTATTTGCCCAGAGGCCTAGATGGCTCACCTGAGAGCAAGCCTGGATAATATCCCTTAAAAAATTGGAGTCTTGATGAAAAGCAAACAATTCCCATTCACTCAGATGATCTCCACCCTGTCACACTAAGGCCAGTGAAGAAGTGAATTACTCACTATTCTGGCAACCTTAGTGAGCAACTAAGACTAGCTGAGCTTTAAGGATTTTTCATTGCACTTTAGAAAAATATATTATTTAGGTGTGTGTGTGGGGGGGGTCATATAACTTGGCCAGACCAATAATATATTCAGGTACCTTCATGCACATATGATACATTTTTCAGGGTAATGTGAGATCTCAGAGGGCAGAAACTCTGTCTTAGTCATTTTTGGATTCACAATCTATAGAATAGTGCATGGGCCATAGTGACTGCTCAATAAATAGCAGTATAAGTAATAAATAAATGAATAAATTAAAAAAGAATACAGTATTATACATTACTATAATACCATCCTATATAATAAAAGCCTAATATGCTAAGTGTCTGGTCGTCTGGTAGTCCATTCAACCAATCAAAGCATAATATGCTAATAATATGCTAAGGCCGCTCAACCATTTGCTATGACGTGCACTGACTGGTCGTGCACACAGTCAGTGCACGTCATAGCAAATGGTTGAGCGGCACACAGTCGACTGGTCGACCAGTTGTTATGATGTGAACTGACCACCAGGGGGCAGACACTCCGATTGGTAGGTTAGCTTGCTGCTGAGGTCTGGCCAATTGGGACTGAGTGAGAAGGGCTGGACATGTTCTGGAGCCCTCCCGCAGTCCCTCCCTGGCTGGCCAACCTTCCACATCCTTCCCCAGCCCTGATCGTGCACTGGTGGGGTCCCTCGGCTTAGCTTGCACCCTCTCTCAATCTTGGGCCCTTCGGGTGATGTTGGAGAGCTGGTTTCGGCCCAATCCCTCTCAATGCAGGAGCTGCCCCTGGTGGTTAGTGCACATTATTGCCAGAGGTTGAGTGGCCTTAGTATATCATTAGCATATTACGCTTTGATTGGTTGAATGGCTGACCAGAAGACCGGACACTTAGCATATTAGGCTTTTATTATATAGGATAGTATTATAGTAATGTATAATAATGTATTCTTTTTTAATTTATTCATTTATTTATTACTTATACTGCTATTTATTGAGCAGTTACTATGGCCCATGCACTGTTCTATAGATTTTGAATCCAAAAATGAGCTGGGCTCCTGGTTGGAGAGTGTAGCGGTGGTGGCAGGAGCCTCTCCCACCTCTGTGGCAGTGCTAAGGGTGTCCGCTGAGGGACCCGCCCCCCTAGTGCACAAATTTTGTGCACCGGGCCTCTAGTTAACTATAATTTATTATTTGCTAACTTAAGAAACTGAAAAGTGCGAGAGGCTGGAAATCTATTATTTCTCATTACATTGAATATTCTCAAACATCCTACAAGATAAGAAGTATTTTGTCTTCATTTTGTCATTGATCATATTGAGGATGAAATTTTTACCTCACATATTGTTGGTGTTCTGCTATGTAAATATTTCTAAAGGAAAGGAAGTAAGGGATGGAGGAAGGGAAGGGTTAAAAATATTGTGTCAAATTACCTATATGTATATATACACACACAATTACTTAGGCATTTTCTTATATTTTTCTGATAATTTTTTCCAATGAATATATTTACTATCCTACAAGAAAACCCCCAATAGAATCAAATGAGTAATACTGCATTAGACTCATAGGCAATAGTCACAATATTTGAAGAAAAATGAATAAAAGAATATGTAAATGAAAGATTTATGGTCACAAGAACAAAGTCATACCATCTTGTGTTTATTCTCTACCTCTTCTACCCTCTATTTCCATCTCCACTGATATGTGTCTCCTTCCACCCCTCTCCCCCCCACTACCACATGAATAGCATATAAAGCCAATAACTTGAAAGATGTTCTCTTTATGCTTGCAATTCAACTCCTTGCAGAGATCCAGTAATGGAAAAAGAATGATACAAAATTACTGCTACTGGAGTCTTACATTGAGGCTATTTGACTCCTCTGTTGAGACGAAATCTGGTGTTATTATGTTAAATATTCTTCTGTTCTGCATAGAGTTCTTATATGAGGATTTATTGTGTTCATTTTTTATTAAAGAGAATTTTAAATAGACACTCTGACCTATTCTATAAGAAAAAATATGTATTATCACAACCTTTATGACACCTTCAAAAGCTCTTTGGGATACCACCATGTGAGGAGCCTGTAAAACACTTAGAATTCTTTCTGACAGTGTCAAATGAAACAACTCAGCCATGGCTCTGGAAGCCAAAGGATAAGCCTCATGATTTCAAAATCTGTGTCACTGGCCCTTAAATTGAAACATTTGAACTCTGAGATATATTTCATTTTCTTCCTTGTTCCTCTCTGAATCTAAGCTATCAAGCCTGCAGTCATTGTACAACTGTCTTTCCTTCTTTCTTTTGCCTTTTGTTATTAAAGGACCAGTTCCTTGTTCACTGAAAGAAGGTGCAATGAAAAGTGACTCCTTACCCTGGAAAAGAATAAGCCATATACACATTTCTGTTCTTCTTCTTGCCTTATCTTAGAGGAAAGTAAAAATGTCAGATGCTCTGCAAGAAATAAGTCATTGACTTGTATTTAAGTCCTCCTATGAAGAAATAATCTTAGAAGAGCAAAATAAATTCCTTCATTTCTGTTGAGTATAAGGCAGCAGAAGAAATTCATAAAGAATGAAACAATTAAATGAATTAGAAAGCAGATATGCAAGGAAATAGACAAAGGACCTTCACAGAGATATGCTGTGACATAATTGAAATAATTTTCTTCCTAGATTATAATGACTTTCATTAAATATGAGCACCTATTTTCTTGCCAAGAATGAAGGAAAGAGCAAAATATTCCAGAATGATTCTCTGAAGAAATCTGATATTTAACTATTTTTTTTCTTACTGATATATTACTTCCTTACCACTTTAAAATTCAGATCATTTGATTAAAAAGTGCTAAGTTATAGTCTCAGTTGATCTGTAATTTGCTGAATATGACCTGGAAGTCACATAAGGATTATTTCTATTTTAACATAGCTTTATTTGATATGTTGGTTTTTTTAAAATATATTTTTATTGATTTTAGAGAGGAAGGAAAAGGGAGAGAGATATTGATTGGTTGCTCCCCTCACGCCCCACACTGAGGTCCGAGCCTACAACCTGGGCATATGCCTGGACCAGGAATTGAACTGTGACCTCCTGGTTCATAGGTTGATGCTTAACCACTGAGCCATGCCAGTTGGGCATGATGGTTTTTCTCTTAAAATAGATGTTTATTTTTGTTTCTGTCCAGAATTTATTCATCCATCTTGTGATCACCATACAAATTTTCTCTGGAGAAACACACTTTCCTTTACACCTACCATGTTCTGCTAGGGTGGTTCAATTCACCTTTTGCTTCAGAGGTAGACATCTGACTATCTGAGAAGCATATATTCCTATTCACACTGATTGTTCAGTGATAGGTACAAGATACAATCAGAGTATATGAGAAACAATGAGGCATTTTCTGGGAATTCGGGCATGAAATCCTTGTCTTTCTCATTAGACTTGAGGCTTAGAATTTTTAAAACCAACAGCCTTTTTTTAAAATTTTTTTTATTGATTTTAGAGAGAGGAAGGGAGAGAAAGAGAGGAATAGCAAAATCAATGATGGGACCTAGCTGGTTTGGCTCAGTGGATAAAGCGTCAGCCTGCAGACTGAAGGGTCCCTGGTGCGATTCCAGTCAAGGGGACATGCCTGGGTTGCGGGCTTGATCCCAATAGGGGTGTGCAGGAGGCAGCCAACCAATGATTCTCTGTCATCATTGATGTTTCTATCTCTCTCTCCCTCTCCCTTCCTCTCTGAAATCAATAAAAATATGTTTAAAAAAACACACACAAAAAAACATAAATGATGAGAGAGTATCATTGGTGGGCTGCCTTCTGCATGCACGCTACTGAGGATTGAGCCCAAAATCCAGGCATGTGCCCTAATTGAGAATTGAACTGTGAACCCCTGGCTCATGGGTTGATACTCAACCACTAAGCAACACTGGCCAGGCAATCAGCAGCCATCATTAGAACATACTAGAGTGAAACTATATTTCTAGGGGATACCACATGAAACCAGAGAATGAACTCAACTAAGTAGAAGAGAGACAAAGCAAATCCCAATGTAATCATTTGAGTTTCTGTATCCACTCTTGCCTGAAGATAGAATACTTTAGGAAATACCAGCTGTGTAAGCAGACAACTGCTTTTCTATGGTGAAGCCAGGGTATCAATTTGTACATTTTTGTGTGCAAGAAAAAATATTACTACAAATGTATTAAATACTAAACACAATCCATTGGCTTACACAGCTAAAATGTATGAAGGTAGGAAGAGCTTTATGTTTGTTTCATTTAGCTAGTCAATTATGTGATAAAACCCACTTTCCTTTGATTTCTCTTCTTCGATTTTCATAATCATAGCTTCATATAAAGACTGTCCTACTTATATTAATAAAATGGCCAGTGAAATCTGATTTTTATGTTTCCTTGTCCAAGGAAAGAGTCATCCTCCTTTTTAGTAAATCTGTTAGAAAAACATCTATTTTCATAAAATTCCACCTTTCTGTTTTATTAACAATTTTTGTGCAATTCTGATTCTTATACACACCCTGTGGCCACAGGAATGCCAAGACCAATAAGCTTAGAAATAGATTTCCTAAAGTATTAACTGTGGCTTTGTGCTTTAAACAAATCGGAGCTTACCTACTCAGTTGCTGGAGTGGATTAATCTGTCCTCATTATATCTCATTATATGGGGAATACATAATAGGGGGGTGAGAGAGATGTTGGGGAGACAACTACAATGTCCATCACAGCCTAGTGGGTATGAGTTTTCTGTCACTTGCAGCGGCCAGAACAACTATTTGAAATTTGTAGATTAAATCTTGGGTGAAAACTGGAAACCCACACTTGGCTTCATATTTGCATTCCCTTCCTCTGACACCAAGCCTCAAGAAACCCAGATTACCTAGACAACCTCTATACAGAAGGAAGCTTCCTGGAAAGTAGACTGGCAGTCCAATAAGGCAGAAAAAGTTTCTGGGATCCAAGAATTGAGGCCAACCCTTGGATCTACCTCCTCTCTACCTTCTCCCTTGTCTGATAGATCCTGGAAGCTTCATCATGGTTTAAGGTAGACTCAAATCCTAGTAAGACTTGAAAGTGAACTTGTTAATAGAGAGTTTAGCCTTTACATTTAGACCCAAATCATCTTCTACAATACTGCTATTGGGATGTGGGATGTCCATCAGGAGGCTTGTTGTACCAGTTAACCCTAACTTCCCTGGAAAGGGTGGGCCTGAATAAGGATACTTTATCCAGATAATAAGAATCTGAAACAAGGAACAAAGACTCTCTTTATTCTGTGCTATTAGATACAGAGGAGATGAAATCATGATAAAGCAGAAATTACAAACTGCATGGAAAAAAATAATCTAGAAAAAGAAGAATGGAAAAGAGACATATAGAAAAGGAGGAAGAAGGGATCTTGAGATCCTGGAAGGAGGAAGATGGGGAAAGGGCCTGCCCAATATATCTTCTCCCTGTGAAATATAGTTGTATTAACGTCTCTAAATCCTGATAATACCTCCACTTCACAGTATACATGTTTGCTAAAGTGCTTAAGCTAAATTAATTGACATCTTCTTTTAATAATGAATAAGCTTGATCTAGACAAAGCTGATAACAAATGCAAAATATAAATATATAGAAGATTGATGTCTCTTGGTTTTTGGACAATCTTGAAGGGAAAAATAACACTAACAGAATTTAAAGAGTCTTAGCTGGGGAAAAGCTATAAAGTTAAGTAACTGATGGTCCAAAAGGAACACAAATGCTAGTATTTATTTAGCCAATAACATTTTATATGACCTTATTCAATTCTCATAACAACCACATGGCATGTACATTATTAACCTCATTTCACAGATGAGAAACTAATAATAACTTGCACAGAGAAAAGTGGTAAAGTAAAAAGTTCCTCCATGACACAGGAAGAGAATGGCTTTATACCTTTGCTCTTTCTCTTTCTGCCTTTCATGATGAAGACTAGGACTCTTCTTATATCTAAGCATCTTTGTCAAACCAGATACATTTTGCAATTTTATTGCTTACACATGAAGTATGTAGCACCTAGGCAGAGGGAATAGCAAGTAAAATGCCCATAGGAATGTGATGGTCTGGTATTTGAGAGAACTATACAAAATTCTACTTCTAGAATAGAGGGTTCAAAATAAGGAGCAGTTGCCAATGAAACTGGAGAGGTAGGAGAAGGTCATTTTTGGGTCCCTTTTATGGGATTCTAATGTTCTTAGATTTGTTATACATGATACAAACTCACTTAGGGTTTAAAGAAAAGAGTAGAGAAGTCATCATTAAAAGCAGGAGTGTGTTGTCACTGACCACATCAAACATAACCATACACCTATGGAGAGACAAACAAACTTGTGCCCAAGAAGTTTGACATAAGACAATAAAATGATGCAACACTATCTCTATCCACTGAACTTGGTTTTGATATAACACGGACTTTGGGGCAGGGGCCCATGCACATGTGATATTGTTACAATCTTCACATTTTTTGGATAAATATTGTCTAATTTTTCATTACATTTCCTGGCAATTTTAGGAAATGTGATTTCTGATAGAATAAGGGTCCACCTGAGGAGCACATATGAAAATATATTGTTCTAAATGAATATGAAAATTCATTTCCCACTTAGTTTGCAAGCTGATTCCTTTCCTCTCTAGACACTTGCCGATAAGTGGATAGATGGTGTTAATTTCAAGTGGGCAATCTAGTTATGCTGCCCTGAACTCTGCCAATAAGGTTAGACATTGGTAGCCCTCCTGTAACCCTCCAGGAGCACATATGTCTTTGTATTCAGTCTGGCATGGTCTTTCTAAAAATTTCTTTAAAGAATTTTCTCATGTTTTAATTCTTTTTTTAAAAATATATATTTTATTAATTTTTTACAGAGAGAAAGGGAGAGGGATAGAGAGTTAGAAACATCGATGAGAGAGAAACATCGATCAGCTGCCTCCTGCACATTCCTTACTGGGCATGTGCTTGCAACCAAGGTACATGCCCTTGACCAGAATCGAACCTGGGACCCTTGAGTCTGCAGGCTGACACTCTAGCCACTGAGCCAAACCGGTCAGGGCTCATGTTTTAATTATTTTAAATAACTAAAGACTCCTGACCTAGATACTCTCATCAACTAATCAAAATCAATCAATATTTCTTAAGCAGCCCACAGAAGAGCTCTAATTACAATGGGAAAATAGGGTCGCTGTCCTTAAAAAAATTTTGAATTTAGATGGAGGAGACAGACATTTACAAAATTAAATTATAATAACAATAGAAGATAAAAAGCTACTATTGGGTAGCTGTTTGGTATAAACTCTATTCTCACCCAGAGTTTGCATGATATTCAATGGGAAAAAGTCATGTAAAGCAATAAAAAGTTATAGCTAGTATTATGTTCCCTAATCCCACTGTCACCAGCATGGAAAATGATGGAGAAAAGATTCACAAGTGATTCCAAGGGTTGGGGTTGGATGACAGAGTCAATTACTGCATTCTTCACAAAGATAGGAAGTAAACAAAGGGAGCTATTTTTGAAGGAAAAATGAATGTCTAAAAAATCCTGCTCACTCACCTACTCAAAAAAAAAATGTTGAGACTTTGTTCAGCTCTCTTAATGAGTTTGGTAGAGCAAAACTATTTCCTGTACATCATGCTAGGGAGTGGAGACACAAGACTTAATAAATTATACTCTCTGCCCTTGAACTCGGTGTAAGTAGAGGAAAAATCATGAGAATGGATGAATTCCTTGAGAAGAAGAGTGTGATGGATCAAGCAAAGATGAACTCCCAGGAAGCAAACACACCAGCCTTCTGGAATGGCATCTGTGGAGAAAACTCAGCCACAGGAGAGCAGCAGCAAGTGCAGTAGCCAGCCCGCTGTGGCTCTCCCATTCTGTGACAGCACATGGAAGTCTGAGCAGGTTGCACATTAGACTCCTGCAGAGAGACCCTGGTTGTTGATCTGGGGGCTTCTGAGCTTCGTGACTAGGGAGGTGCCAGCATTCCCATGGCATGATCAGGGACTGATTCAACAACAGCATGATATGGCAGAACATTGGCTCCAAGCTTCATCCAACATCTACGCACTCATTGGCTGAGAGAACACCAGAGCCCCCCCTCCTCTGGGATTGTCGGGAAGCTGAGTTCCCAGCCTCACAATACAGCTGTAATACTAGCAGAATTCACTTCTGTCACGCTAATATTCATGACTGTGGGAGGTTTAGCCCCTCCACTGGTATTGTCAGGGACTGGAGGTCAAGCCAGTGAGCATGTATTGTGGTTACAGCTTCTCACCTGGTGGAACCGTTACCCTGAACTGATGATGCATCCTCTTCCAGGAATGACTGCCTTCATGGATTCGGTGTAGCCAGCTGCTATGAAGCTTTGTAGCAGCCAGTCTAGAGAATCAGTCTTAAAAAAGTTAACCCTAACTTTCAAATGTCAAGAAAACAGAAATCTGATTTGGGAGATGCTAAATTTAGGAGCAGGAGAAGGCAGAACTACCCAGAGACAGAAAAATTATCCAGAAAAGCATAAGGTGAATGAGAGTATTCAGTGCCACAGAGGAAAAGAGAGATGAATTTCAAGTAAAGATGGCTACTTAAAATGCTCTGTGCCTATTTGGAGAATGAAGTCTAAACAAAAGAGGTAAGATTTTTTTTTAGAGGCTATATGAGTGACTAAACTTATACAAAATTGTGCAATCAGAAGGCAGATTAAAAATTGTTAAGAAATGAAGAAGTGATAAGAAAAGGGAAAAGTGGAGGAATGATAGGAAATAGTTTGAAATAGGAAAAGCGAGATCAAAGGTTTTTTTTTCTAACACAGAGATATCCTGAGCATGTGTGAAAGGGGCTTCTGAGGATTGAAAAAAGTTAGAGGGTTAGAAAGAAGTTGTCTTCTCTGCCAAGTGATTTCTACTTCTTATGAGTTACAATATGGTGAAATGAAAGGATACCAATGAGGACTACTATCAAGTGATTGCTTTTGTTTGATTAAGGCTGGTTTTATGACTCTGCAACTCTTAAGTCATGAGAATAGACTAAGGGTGGGTGTCAGTCATCAAGCCAGATCAGAGAGTTGCATTCTGGTTAAGGCACTTCTCTGTCCTCCTTCGCAATTCAACTTTAATCTGCTCCTCTTCTTACATACTAGTTCTATCTACACAGCAGCATTCACATACATCTGTTCTTCTTCTGTCAGAACAATTGTGGCCAAAATCAGTAGTAGATACACTAAATGGGGATTTTTCTCTTTACCTAGGAATTATATATCTTGTGTCTATTAGTTACAAAGAAAAGAACCAAGGAAAAATGGACTGACACTTTTTTTCTTACTAGAGGCTATATACAATAGAAATGTAATATTAGATTTGTAATAGTTTTTGGTGTGTAATATTCAGATCCAAATGAGGAAACTGAAGTAGAGGAAATTTTAAAACATTTTCAAATCACAAGAAAGGTGAATAACTATACCGGGACTAAACAACCAGATCTTTCTGATTCTTTTTCAGTTTTCTAGCCTCCTCTGCTGAAATCATATAATTGGAAATAGTTCATTTCCAAAATGCAAAAACTATCTCGTCCCAGAGTGTTAGCCTTTTATCTTTGGTGGATGTTTTTCTATGCTGGATATTTTTATTTTGAGACATGATGGCCCTCGTTAAGATATGTCTAGGCAATGCTGTAACAAATTGTCAGCCCAGGTAAGTGAGTGCCAATGTCAATCAAAATAATAGCCTGCTATTGTGCAGAGATATGAAATGGTTGAATGTTATTGTTTTTTCCCCCTTCATTTTCAACTCATCATTCAGCACAGCGTGGAGTACATGCGTGCACGCTCACACACACACACACACACACACACACACACACACTCATACACCAGGTAATTTCACAGAAAAGATATTTATTAAATTTCATCATATTGAGCAGAAAGAAGCTCTTTCCTATTTCTCAGGTAGATCCTTGGTTATTCCATTTAAAAGGTTCTCAGCACATGCTGAAGCTATAGGTCTTCATAGATGTGTATTTGGGGCTTAGGCAACATTAGCTAGATGCAGTAATAATTATATTCAGAGAATAGATATATGGTCTAATTTACACCATTATTTTCTTTCTCAAGATTAAAGATGCTTGGTTTTTAAAATACATGAGCATTCATTCTATGGTGGTCTGCCCTGCTATTTTGAAGGTCACAGGCTCCTAGCATGCTAGAGCTAGAACTCATAAATACATTATGGGGACATTATTTCCGTGGTAGAGATGGAGATTGCTGGGGCCACATGGGCCTGCATTCACTGCAAAACACAGGACTAGGAAAACTGTCCACTCTCTTTCTCTAATCCTACTGCTCTAAGGAGCTTTCCCCTATTAACAGCAAAGTAAGTATAAAAATAAGTGTTATTCTAAAAACCACTTGAGGTTTTTTAAATGTTTTTAAAACAAAGGGAATCATAATATGAAAAATTCAAACATCTGTTCTGATTCTACCTCAAAAATAGCCAGTGGCACTGTCAATTCAGGCTCTTCACACTTCCAACATGGGGTAGGGTTATTGTAATAGTCTGATCCTTATGCATCTTCAGTCTTGCCTCTGCGCATGAATGTTGAAGAGTGCCACTGGACTTGGCACCATGCCCGGGACAGGCAAATCTCCCGTTGGGTTTACATTTTAGTACATGACTGAAGTCCTCATTTTCTCTTGTCAACTCATGTTTTTCTCTATTAATTCTTTTTAACAGAAATTCTTTTTAATAGGATTGAGAAGAGAGTTTTATAAGATTTTATCTCTAGGAGCATATTGTCAACTCTATTTTTTCCTATTTTCTTTTGTGACTTTGTTAACTACTTACATAATATAGCTATAAATTAATTGTTGACTCTAGAGAAAATATTTCTTATACCTATACCCTTACCAAGTGATTACTCAGCTATATCTCTGTTTCAGGCACATGGAATTTTATGTGTTGATGGTGCCTTGTTCTCCAATTCCATTCCTGATGGCTATTGTACCTTCATTGTCTTTGTCCACTTATTTAAACTACTGTAGGATATATTGTATGACAGCCCAGCAGAGTCAGTTACCCATTATTCTAGGTATTTGGAGTACATTTTTTCATACCATAATTATTAAAAACAATAATTATTCCCCTAAACTTATAAAGCTGAAATTTGTCTCTTTCTTTTTTCCACCAAGGCCTGTGACTGTTACCTTCTCTTCCTCCTCCTCCTCCTCCTCCTCCTCCTCCTCCTCCTCCTTCTCCTCCTTTTTATTTTTGAATCCTCATGTGGAAAGAGAGAAAGAGAAAGGTAAATATCAATGTGAAAGAGAAACATCCATCAGCTGCCCCCTTGTACTAGCCTTGAATGGGGATCAAGCCCGTAACTTTCTGGTGAATGGATGACACTCCAACCAACTAAGCCAAACTGCCAGGGCCACTGTTACTTTCTGACTCTTGTCTCGTGTCAGGAACAGTTATTTCATAATAAAATGTTGATAATTGTGTTAAGTAAATATAAACCAATATTATTATATAAATTTGTAGCCATCCAAACAATTTAGATAGGTCATAAGCACGGAGCAAAAATTTAAAACACTGCATATGTGGCAATATAATTAAGAATTTAGACCCATCTTTACCAGGAAGGCCTAAAAGAACATGGAAACAAAGCACAAATTGTTAAGTAAATGAGGAAATGTTTATTTTCTCAATAGCGGCAAAAGTTCCTTTTTAAAATTTGCATATGTGTCTGTATACTTACACATACACACATATAATTCAGATGGAGACCTTTGCCCCTCACTGTCTTTTAGTCTTTGGTGTCTGTTTGTATGCAGAGAAACAAAGCTGCATAAAGATGTTTCCATTATGGATTTGGGACTCACACTGTCCATGTTCAAACTTCGCTCTTCCATTTTAATATATAAGTTCTCTGCTTTAGTTTTTTTTTATCTGTAAAATGCTAATAACAATAACAACTACACCAGAATGTGTCAATAGGATTAAATTAAATAATCTTCTTAAGGCAATCTTGAAAATCAACAGGACAGAAAGACTTACCTGGTTCCAAAACTTACCATAAAGCCACAGTATCATAGTCACATATGATAGGCATCAAAATCAATAGAACAAAATGGAGTGGCCAGATATAGACTAACATCATCAAATGAGTTTTGATGAAGATTTACAAGGCTATACAACACAATACAAATAGAGACTATATATTCATTGTAATAAATAGTGTTAAAATAACTGAATATCTGTAAAAAAAAAAAAAATAAACGTTGATGCATGTCTCACACCATACACAAAAATTACCTGAAATTGATCATAGACCTAAATAAAAAGTTAAAACTATTCAACACCTAGAAAAAAAAGTATTATAAGAACATCCTTAAGATGTTGAATTAGAAAAAAAGTAACTTAAGATGCAAAAAGTACAAAATATAAAACAATATATAATACAATAGCATTCATCCAAATTAAAACCCTTTAAAAGAGAAGGCAAGTCCCAGACTTGAAAATGTGTATACAAAATATAACTTGTTAGGTCTCAGAAGGAAGAACACAGGAGGCCAGAGTGGTGAGGGATTACGAATTTATTCCATCATCTGCACACCAGGTGCTGAGCCTGGATGGCTCCAGCCCCCAGTGAAGGGAGTCAGCAGCTTTTAAAGGACTTTTGGCGGGCTTTTTTCTGAGTGGAGACTTCTTTATGCATACCCGGAGGGGAGATAATGAAATGTGGTCACCACAAGTGAAATGTGGTCTCAGCAAAGGGAATATCCATAGTGAAATGACCTGAAAAGCCAGTTCCTGGGGGAGGGCTATCAATTCAATTGCTTGATCAAACCTAACAAACTGAGGGGACTGTATTCAGAATGTATAAAGAATACTTACAATGTAATATTTAAAAGAAAACCCAACAAAATTGAAAAAAAGGAAGGCAAAAGTTGAACACATGTTTCATGAAGATGTATGAAGAGCAAATGGGATATGAACACATGTTAAACATCACTTTTTATTAGAGAAATGGAATTAAACCACAATAAAAAGCATTACACATAGATTAGAATAACTGAATTTAAAAATGCAAAGTGTTGATAGAGATGTAATTTAAATTCTCATGCATTACTGGTGGCAAAATGGTACTATTTCTTTAGAAACCAGTTATTTCACTCTCTTAGCTAGGTAAACATACATTTATTATAGGCCGTGGCAACTCTTTTTTTTAGCTGCTTACCCAAGAGAATTAACTTCATATGTTCACCCAAAGATTTGTTGATTGACAGACTTGCATGCAAATGTTCATAGTACCATTAAGTGTAATAGCAACAAACTGCAAACTACCCAGATGTCCATAGACTTGTACATATATAAACCAATTGTTTTATATTGAGACTACCCAATATTAGTTAACCATAAAAAGAAACAAAATAATACACACAATAGGGGTGAATTTTGTACTCATAAGCAAGAAAAACAGAAATATAACTAGAGATATTTTTGAAATTTTATTTTATTTTTTCCATTTTGGCAGCTCTAAATATTAGGAAGCTAGAAAACAAAATGTGGAGAGAGTGATTGGTATTAGGACTGGGGTGCTGAGGACTAGATTATCAGGATAACCTCTCTAAAGAGAGGCCATTTGAAATGAGATGAATAACCACGAAGAGCTGGCTATTCAAGACCTGAAGGAAGATTATTTCAGGAAGAGGGAATGGCAGAATTAATAACCTCAAGTGAAAAACTGGAATGTTTGAGGAGTAGAATGATGATTGATATGGCAAGAATATAGTCAGGAGGAGTGACATCAGATGAGGTTGGAGAACTAGGTAGGGTTCTTGTTTTCCATGGCTTTGGAATTAGTTACCTAAAATCTCCCCCAATTCTTCTGGGATTATAAAAATGTTAAAAAGAGATTCTCTTTTCTCTTCCATTTCATGACATTTTAATTTCTAAAAACAAAGTCTGTTGCTTGTGGAAATGAATCTTCAATAATATCACAGACTGATCAGTTATCTCAGGTTTAACTAATGGAGGAAAATAGTGGCCATCAAATGTTAACTCTATGGACATAGCAGACTGTCAGATGTACATATACTTCTGCTCAGAGTATTTTAGTCTTACAGTTAATAAACCTAAGGCAATAGATAGACAGTACTCATCTCTTAATCATGTATCCCAAGCAAACATTTAAAGTACATATTCCAAGTAAGAGATCAACCGAAGGACTTGTAGCATGCATATAAGCATAACCAATAGACACAAGACACTGCTGTGGGGGCGGGGGGGTCGGCGAGGAGAGCACGTGCCGGGGGAAGGTCAATGGAGAAAAAAGAGACATATGTACTATTTGTAATACTTTAAACAATAAAATTGAACTAAAAAGTAAAGTACGTATTCCATTTAAGTATCACACTGAAAACTGAAAGCAACAACAAATTCAAGGATAGATTGAGCAGTGTAACTGTCACAGAACCACAACCACACACACATTCAGAAACACACACTATACATTCTCTTTTTAAACTGAAGTCTACTTTCATTGGTGAAAAGCCTTTCTAAAAACAATTTAACTTTATAAAGTATTAGTATTTTTCATCAAATAAGCAAATTGATCTTGATCTTTGCAATTGAAAAAAAATGTGTTAAAGTAAATGAAATGTTGGCATGAACCTTGCATGTGGAGCACACAGGTAGGAGAACAGCCATTTTTAATTTAAAAAACACCATGGTACAAGCAATCAGAGCTGAGCCCTGAGAAACGTTCCCTCGCATGCCAGCATTCTCTAAAACCACTACCAAGTTTTCTGCGTTCTGCATAAAATGCTGGTAATTAACCTTATAAACTTATTTTCTGAGCAACTCTCACGGTTGATAAATGCAGTTAAGGACAAAATCCAGCAAGGTTATTGAATAATGATCAGCGCATCCAGAATGAAAAATAACCCACCTTCTTCTAAAATAAGATATGAATAGACTTTACTCTTGTAATTAATGTTGCTGCATTTTGCATGAAGATGGGATATTTTTCATTTAAAGCCCATGTGTTAATTTTCTTCACAGATAAGCCAAAAAAACCTTGACTCTTGTCATCAGACCTTTGGCATCTCCGTCTGTTTCAAAGTTGGGCCTCTGCCAATGCACAGCTAGTCTGTATCTGAACTTCCATGCTGGGGTTGGGGCATAGACATTCACCAGAAACATTAATTTTGTTTTCAATCAGATACAGATTAAAAGAAGCCACATTAAAACCAAATGCTACTCATATTAACAAAGCATATGTCAAATACTCATCCTTTCCAATAAAAGAGTAATATGCAAATTAACCATCACTCCACCACACCCACCAGCCACGACCACCAGCCAATCAGGAGTGAGTATGCAGATTAACCCAACCAAGATGGCTGCAGCCACCAAGAGAGCAGGAGGGAGGCTTGGGTTTCCCCAGCGATGGAGGAAGCCAAGCTTTCCATACACCCTGGCCGGCCTAGGCCTCCACTTAAGGCTGCAAAGTTTCAATTATAGAAGATAAATAAATTCCAACAAAAATGGCTGCCACCACGGAGTGAGCAGAAGGCTTGGCTCCACTCCAGGCTACAAAGTTTCAATTGTAGAAGATAAATAAACCCCAGATATCAGAGTTTCTGCTTGGGTCGCCAGGGGGTGTGGCTGGCCTGCAAACCACCACAGGCCCCTCACCCAGGCCACCCCACGCCCCAAGGGAACACCCACCCTGATCCGGGACACCCTTCAGGGCAAACCAGCCAGCCCCCACCTGTGCACCAGGCCTCTATCCTATCTAATAAAAGAGTAATATGCAGATTGACCACCATCACTCCAACACACAAGATGGCTGCCCCCATGTGGTCAAAGATCCTGCCCCCATGTGGACACAAGATGGCCACCACAAGATGGCCAGCAAGGGAGGGCGGTTGTGGCCGATCAGGCCAGCAGGAGAGGGCAGTTGGGAGGGACCAGGCTTGCAAGGGAGGGCAGTTGGGGGTGATCACGCCTTTAGGGTAGGACAGTTAGGGGTGACCAAGCCAGCAAAGGAGGGAAGTTGGGGGCGACTGGGCCTACAGGGGAGGGCAGTTGGGGGAGACCAGGCCTGCAGGGGAGGGCCGTTAGGGGCAAACAAGCTGGCAGGGGAGTGGTTAGGAGGTGATCGGGCTGGCAGGCAGAAGTGGTTAGGGGCAATCAGGCAGGCAGGCAGGCGAGCAGTTGGGAGCCAGCAGTCCTGGATTGTGAGAGGGATGTCCGACTGCCCGTTTAGGCCCGATCCAAATGGGCAGTCGGACATCCCTCGAGGGGTCCCAGATTGGAGAGGGTGCAGGCTGGGCTGAGGGACACCCCCTGCCCCATGCACGAATTTCGTGCACCGGGCCTCTAGTCTGAAGATAAGGAACCCTAAAAACTGGCATTAATGAAAGCTAAATATAAAAGCGCTTGTAAGGGAATAATGGTTGGGGCCAAGCAGTACTAAGCATTGATATTTTGTAACATTTTCCAAATAGCAGTACTTTTGAATCTCCAAATAACTCTGGACAATTAAATGGGGGACCAATCAGTGCTCTAGTCCAGCCCTGCATCTGGTGGTTGGTAACCCTTAAGAATCTCATTTAGCTTCTAAGAAGCTTAATTTATTTATCTGCACAAATGGAAACTAGTCTTGGAAAAACCCAGTGGTTCTTTACAAAACTAAAATTTGCATGACTTTGATAAATTTTCATTGTTTTATTTCCTTTTGCAAATATAAGTTTAAAAATATTTGCTAAGGTGACAAGTGTGTAGGCAGTTGGGAGAGGTGTGTGTGTGTGTGTGTGTGTGTGTGTGTGTGTGTGTGATTGACGGTTTGAATCTAAATTTATAGCTTTAGATTAAAAAGGGTATCTGTGGATTGCTATTCACCACATGATAAAGGTATTAGCATGTGTAACAAGATCATACAGAATCAGATCATATGTACATTTCATACTCATCTCTACCTCCTGCTGTAAATCTTCACCTTGCATTCTAGGATACTGAATTACCTACCTATGTTTTCTTGAGTGTGCTATTCTATTTTCCTCTGTTGCCCATACCCTTTTCATCACACCCACTTACCTGAAAAATGTCTATTTGTAATAAAAAACCCAGTTCTAGCATTTCTTCTTCACATCTATATTGTCTCAAGAACAATCTCTGACTTCCTCCTCCATATAACCTTTGCCTTATTCCTCTCTTCTCTTTTTCATTTATCACAGTTATTATATTTTATTCTCCATGAAACAAGACATGTTATTTACATTACCTAAGAGTATGCTTATACATATATAAGGAAATGTTCAGTAAGCCTGAATAATTTTAAATAATTGAACTTTATGAGTTTTTACTGAGCATAATTTAAATGTGATAATTTTTATTTTAACCTAATAAATTAGTTTGAGAACTACATAATATTTGTGTTGGTAAGTTTAGTCAAATAACTGAAAATAATATATTACTATTTGACTGTTAACTGACAGTCATTCAAGTAAAAGTTAAAACAATGATAAGTTCATTTCTGCACTCTAATAGGAAGACAACATATGCTTCATGAGTATTATTACAATGTAACTCAACATCCAAATTTTAATCCATGGCCAAACATTTACAAACACAATCAATTTTGTAAGGAGATAAGATTTTGTAAGCCACTCTTATAAATGTCAGGTCAGTAGTTTTAGATCTCATAATTTGTGGAAATGCATTAAAAAATATTTATCTTTTTACTATGCTTCACACATGTGGTTTTTACAAATTAAACTAAGACCCTCCACCAGCAAAATCATTACGACCCAACTTGCTTTATTGTGGTGAACTGAAACCAAACCCATAATACCTCCGAAGTGTGTCTGCATTGGCTTATGACCAACGTGTTCAGTTAAATTTTGTTTCTTTTTGTTTTACTCCATAATCAGTGAGCACAAATTTAGTGTATATATATAAAAAAAGATTTTTCCTTTATGTTTTTTAAAAAATAAGTAATTTTTGATAGATAGACAAAGATAGAGATATACAGATCTATAGGGTATATATATGTTTTAAAGGTGAATACTCAATTGCTGAGCATAGTTGTGCATTATTGGTGAAAGTGTCATTCACTTTTAAAAAGTTCTTCTTGAACTATGTGATGAACTATATATTTTTTTCTAAATTGACATCATGGAGTATAAGGCTATAAAGCAGTGGTTCTCAACCCTTCTAATGCCACAACCCTTTAATACAGTTCCTCATGTTGGTGACCCCAACCATAAAATTATTTTTATTGCTACTTCATAACTGTAATTTTGTTACTGTTAATGAATCGTAATGTAAATATCTGTGTTTTCCGATGGTCTTAGGCTCTACAGCAGCGGTTCTCAACCTGTGGGTTGTGACCCACAGGTTGAGAACCGCTAGCAGGGTCACCTAAGACCATCAGAAAACACAGATATTTACATTACAATTCATAACAGTAGCAAAATTACAGTTATGAAGTAGCAACGAAAATAATTTTATGGTTGGGGGTCACCACAACATGAGGAACTGTATTAATGGGTCGCGGCATAAGAAAGGTTGAGAACCACTTTGAAAGCCTTAGATTTGCAATGATGATTTCTTCCAAAAGCTTAAAATTTAACATAAAAATTCAAAGTCTAATAAATAATAACCTAGCACATATTTTAAAAATAGAAAGGGCCAAATTAAAAACTATTGTTATATTCATTTTAGTCACAAAAAATTGGGGACTAAATTTTGCATTGTGTATGGTTGTATTCAACATATACTTATTAAATTAAAAAGCATTTCAAAATGATTGCTATTGTGGTGTGATTTTTTTAAATGTTCCTCATTTTTATTCATTTACTTTGTAGTTATTTACATATTTTTTATATTAAAAATATGCCCAGGAAACTCATAACATCTTATAGCCACAGGGTTAGTGTCAGAAAAAGTGTAAAGTAATGATGATTTTTAGAATTACAAGCATTTGTTTTGTATATATATATATATATATATATATATATATATATATATATATATATATATATATATTGTAGTATAGGGCCAGATAAGTTCAATTGTTCACTCTTGCCTTTGTGACTCTTTGTACTTGTAATACATGATTGTGTTTATATGTGTCACATATTTGCCTTCTCTCTAAAGAAGGATTGTAGGAGATAATTGTCTCTATTACTATCAGCTAGCAGAGAGCTAGATATATAGGAGTTACTTAATAAGTAGGGATTCAGTGAATGGATAAATGGACAGATGGATGGATGGATGGACAGATGAATGGATCGATGGATGGATGGATGGAAGGATGGATGGACAGATGGACAGATGGACGGATGGATGGATGGATGAATGGATGGATAAATGGATGGATGGATGGATGGATGGATGGATGGATGGATGGATGGATGGATGGATGGGTAAATGGATAGATGGTTGTATGATTGAATAAATAATAGCAGAAATGAATTACTGCTTAGACATTAATGCACAGGAATCATTTAAGGAGTCATTGAGTAGCTGGTAATGTATCTGGTATGCCAGAGTCCATGTGTTCACAATATCTCAGGTTTCATTTTTAGTTTTTCAATTTTTCCCAGATGGTCTCGCACAGCCAAGCTCATAAAAACGGATGAAAGGCTTAATGTTAATTTAATAATGCAATGTTAATTTAAAAAAAATATAACTGCTAAGTAGACAAGATTTATAGTTCCCTTGATCAACTTATTTTCCTTGGAGAAAAGTATATGAGAAACTAAAATATAAAGACAAGCTTGCTTACTAAATATTAAGAATTAATACAAAGGGCTTAAGATAGATGATTATAATGTCAAATCATGTTATATCAAAGGAATAATTCAGAGTTAGTAATAGCAAATTTACTTTCTGTTAAAAACTCACTTTCCTAGCTAAACAATATTATTTTGATCAACTCACTTCCCAATTTCTTAGTTAGTATCAAATGTCACTTAAGCACTAGTTTTCTTTAATATGTTATGATATTTATTATTTGTGTTTTTTGTCTATAAAATAGCATGTCATTATAAGAAACTTAAAAATATATATATATAACCTATTTGAATTTTAGGAAAACAACAAAACAGCTGCACACCAATATAGGATTTATCTTCAAATGTCAGAAAAAATACTTGGTTTAATTGGTGGAGGAGAATATCAATAAAATTAACTATTTGATATCTTCATGCCTGGGTTGTGGGCTCAATCCCCAGAGTAGGGCATGCAGGAGGCAGCTGATCATTGATTCTCTCTCATCATGATGTTTCTATCTCTCTCTCTCTCTGCCTCTCTGAAATCAATAAAAAAATATTTAAAAAGAAAGAAGAGCCTATGACAAAAAAAGAAGCCTTGCTAATTTTTATTTTTCAGTTTTATGAACAAAATAATTAAAATTATATTTGAGGGAATAATTGAAAATGTTATCCTTAAAACTGTTATTTAGACTTATTCTACCAATATGGCAAATTTGATGCTCTAAAAAACTATGCACTATTAAACATCCAGAAATTCTGAGTACATTTTGACAAACATATCTATAAATGCATAAAATATCTCTCAAAATACTAAAGTAAAACCCAAAGGAAAAAAAATGAAAAGAAAGTTGAAATCAAAATCATAAGCAGGAAATGAAGCCACAGCTATCTTATGTACATGTGTTGATAGCAGAAACCTAGAGCTATGTGTATTGATTATCATTTGGAGAAAGGAGTAAGGTCTTGGGCTAACAAAATTAAGATAGCAGCATCCATAATCCTTAAACCACTATATTTTCATGAAAAAGTGGATTATATAAATAAACATAATATAATAAGATTTATATCTCAATAAAGTCAGTCATGACACTCTTGCTGGTGGAGAGTTCTGCCTTCAATTTGTAAAAAAAACACATCTATAAAGCAAAGTAAGACAAAATATGCTTGTGTCTTCCCATATACACTGTGTGGCCAGATTATTATGATCTCTGAACGCATAATAATCTGGCTACTCAGTGCATATCCTATATAATAAAAAGCTAATATGCAAATTGTCCCCTCGACCAGGAGTTCGACCAGCAGGCAGGCTGGCCAACCGCCCATGTCAAGGCTAGCTGGACCCCACCCATGCATGAATTCATGCACCGGGCCTCTAATACACACACACACACACACACACACACACACACACACACACACACTGAGTGGCCAGATTATTATGTGTTCAGAGATCATAATAATCTGGCCACTCAGTGTATTTTGTATTATTTTTTAAAAGATGCAGTTCAATAAGATACCACCTTGCACCAGTTAGAGTGGCCATTATCAACAAGACAAGCAACAACAAGTGTTGGAGAGATTGTGGAAAAAAGGGAACCCTCATTCACCACTGGTGGGAATGTAGACTGGTACAACCACTATGGAAGGCAGTCTGGTTATTCCTCAAAAAATTAAAAATAGAGCTATCATAAGACCCAACAAGGTATAAACCCAAAAAACTTGAAATCATTTATACGCAAAGATATATGCACCCCTGTGTTCATTGTAGCATTATTCATGGTGGCCAAGAGTTGGAAACAGCCAAAGTGCCCTATGATAGAGGTCTGGATAAAGAAGATGTGGTATATATACACAATGGAGTACTACATGGCCATAAAAAGGATGAAATAGTGTCATTTACAACAACATGGATGGACCTTGAGAACATTATGTGAAGTGAATAAGTCAAACAGAAAAAGCTAAGAACTATATGATTTAACTCATATGTGGAATATAAAACTGAAATTTATGAACACAAACAGAGGCAGTGGGGGGCGGGAGAAAGGGATCTTAATATGAGGTGACAGGAGAAGATTTGACTTTGGGTGATGGGCACATGGTCCTATATACAGATTTTGTAAATTAGTAATCCACACATGAAACTTATATGTTCATATTGACTAATATCACCCCAATAAAATTTTTAAAAGGATGTATTTCAGAATTAACTTTGAAAAACATAAGTTTCCAGTAGATTGAGAAAAACTTTAGTTCTTAAATTTTCAATAGGCTGAGAATTCATCTTTTTATGAGTCTTATTTAGGGTAAATCTGGGTTATCTATGCACTCTATATCCTGGTTACTATCATTCAACTGTCTTTTACAACCTAAAATAACCTGATTAGTTTGTTGGTTTAAGGTGTGAAAAAGTCGCTATCCTCAGACAACATCTAACCAGATGACTGTTTTGACTGGCATTGTGATTTTTGTTTCTGTTTCTATCTTAAATTAAACTTAAAATCTATTGGGCTAGTCTTGGATTCTCTAGTTGTTTTGCAATTCCCCATTGTCAGATTCAGAGATTTGTTAATATCTGTGTGGCCTCTTTTAGGCATTTAAATTTCATCTAAATTTCTCTTATTAAAACATTTAAGTAGCTTATTACTAATTCATAAATAGAATAATTATATACTGTTACAAATAATATTGGAAGGTATATATTTTAACTTCATTTTTATTGTTGACACTATTATGTATATCCCCATTTTTCCCCCTTTGCTCACTTCCACCCAGCCCCCACCCTCCTTCCCTCTGGCCCCATCACCACACTGTTGTCTGTGTCTATGAGTTATGCATATTCTTTCACAAACTCCTTCACCTTCTTTCACCCAGTCACTCCTACACCCTTCTCCTCTGACAGCTGTCAGTCTGTTCCATGTATCCATACCTCTGTTGCTATTTTATTAGTTTATTTTGTTCATTAATGTCTACATGCTATTTGTCTTTCTATGATTGGCATATTCACTCAGTAAAATAATGTTCAGGTTCATACTTTTATGATATAGAATAACCATGTTCTAGATAAATTTGGTGAGGAGAAAATCATGTGCTGTCTGATCTTATAAAAATAATTATTTCACTAATAATATGTAATAAAAATAAGTATTTGAGAAAATTACCAAATGTTAGTAATGGTTTTCTTTTAGATAAAAATATAAATATTCCAAGAAATTATTGGCTTATGTAAATTTTTCAATTTTAATATAATGAAAATGTATTACTAACATAATTAATTATTGGAGAAGTTGAGGATAAAAGAGATAGCCATTATTTATTTAGGGATCTGAAACTTACTAATGTATTTATTTTCTTTTTATTTTTTGTTAAGAATGACATGATAATTAAAACAACCAGTTTTAAAAGAATTGCAAACTAAAATACAATAATAGTTGTATTGTGGAAAATCAATAGATTGAATAAATTTTCTTTTCCAATTGATTTCAAATGGAGAAAATCTGAGTGTTACAAAACACTATCTTTTATTTATCTGGGTTTATAAAAATAAATTATAATTCTGTGTAATAGATGAAGGCAGTTTTGAAATGATTCCAATGACATGGATATATATGTAATAATTTTTATTTACTTTTAAATATATTTTCACATTTTCAAAGTTCTGAGACCACATTTCTGTTTTTCGGCTCTCCTGCACATTTATACATATTAACATATGAGTTAATATCCATACAATATATCTTAACTTGATGTAGCATGTGGGTAGCTCTCTGAGGTAGGATCTAAATTTCCATCCCACTTCATTCTTTGTATATGTAAAATATTCATATCCAATACACCAAGACATTTTTAACCATGTAAGTATTTATTTTCCTTCTCCCTAGCCCTATATGCTTGGCCTTTTAATTTCTTTCTTCACTTTAAAAACCTCATACTCGTTGCAAGGCACTGGTATTTTGAGTGATACTCTTAGAAACAACTAAGAAGCTCATATTACTTATATGTTCTGTCTGGTTATTGGAATTCCTGTATAGCCAGTGCTTAATGATTAAATTGAATCACCTCAGTGATATTAAAAAAAAATATGTATTTGGCCTATGTCCCTAGATCCTGGCATAGGACTCCTAAAACCCTTGGAATCTCCTGAATGTTGGGGGTTAGAGGAGTGTCTTTTGTTGTCCATAATAAGCCCCTTTCAACCTCACCTGAGTTTATACTAATGAAGTGACTTGGAGGATGGGAAAGAACTGCCTGATTAGAGTGTTAGACTTTTTTAGGGAAGGGTAAAATGGCTGGGGATTGAGTTAATCACCAATGGCTTGCTTAATAAAACCTCCATAAAAATTCAAACCAAGGGAGTTTAGAGAGCCTCCCGGTTGGTGAACACCTGGAGGTGCTTAGAGGATGCGCACCTGGAGAGGGTCCTGGGAGCCCCTGATGTATATGACCAGTTAATCAGAAGTATAGGAGGCCCAGACTTGAGATTTGCATCTGGAGTAGGGGCAGTTTTGTGGGGCTGAGCCCTTAACCTGAGGAGTCTGTGCTAACTCTGACGAGTTATTGTCAGAGTATAAGAACAGAAAAAGAGTTTGCCTTTTAATTTTTTAAAGCTGGCAAAAAAGAACTGGCCTAATATATAGTTCTTAAAATTTTACCTACCCTTTTATACTAATTTGATTCATGCTGGGTTTGACCTTCTATGATTTGTTCATAGCTCGGGCCTTTTATTGTTCAAAGGGCTGAGCTATAAATTACTGTTATATGCTTGACAAATTCATAATTTGATGAAGGGAAGATGCCTTAAACAAAAACCCTGAAATAGTTAATATTCTAGTCTTCTATTCTACATCTACTCCACTAGGAAAGTACCAGGACCAAGAAGAGAGGAGCCATCAATATGTTTTCCCAAATAAATGAAGCTGCATAATAGTTTTAATGGTACCACAAAGAGTAATTGAGATTTAGTAGCACATTATGGTTTGAACTTTTATTGACTTTCCTCTAGCATAAACCGGCAGAGATATTTCTTCATAATGTTCAAATGTGCTTTATTTTTTTTATTTCAATTTTTCTCTGGGGCACTGAATGTGGTGTTTCAAGCAATATGTTGGTAACATTTATGTTATTCAAACTATTTTAACTTTAATAAACAAATATATAATCTGCCATTTTTTCATATAAAACCTGAGAGAATTTCACTTCTCTGATTTGAAGATCCTAGTAGCCTATGTCTTCTCTGTGCAGTAGTGACAGAGGTCATTCGCCTCCTGGAACCAAGAGCATCTATAAATTACAGTGAGCACAGGATGTGTAATGAGCTGTGCTGAGGACAAGGATGTCTAATAGGGAACTGAGAAGATTTCAGTAAGAAAATCTGGTTGAGCATTTATATTAAAAGAAGCAATCAACACTTTCTTAAAGCTACAAATGCATTCAACTATATATTCTGTGGAATTCTCACTTTCACTGCTTTATTTTATTGCATTTTTGTTTTGTAATCAAATACTGAAATGTAAGAGCCTACTTAGGACAACACTTTCAACACCTTCTCTTTCTTTTCCTTTTGGTTCAAGAGGTTTATTAAAAATGCCTGGCAAGTGTGGGCTCAGTGGTTGAGTGAGGACATAGAACCAAGAGGTCATGGTTTGATTCCACATCTGAGCACATGCTTGGGTTTCAGGCTTGATCCCCAGTAGAGGGTGTGCAGGAGGCAGCTGATTGATGATATTTTTCTCTCTCTATCCCTCTCCCTTCCTCTCTCTCTAAAAATCAATAAAAACATATTCAAGAAATAAAAATGCAAGTGGTCTATAAAGACCAGAACTTGCAGTCTCATTTTGAATCCCTACCTAACCATCTACTTGCTGTGTGATTTTGGTAAAATTTCTTTTAATTGAATTTTCCTCATCTGCAAAATAAAGTTTACAGTCACTTCATAAGTGGTTAAAAAGACAGTGTTGAGAAAATGTGAGGCTCAAATGCTCAATTGACTTTTTTCAAGACTGAATTTATTTCAGGTTAGTTAGGTTTTGTTGAAAGTATTGGAAAAATTGATCTCTGCATTATCAATTATATCAATCAGTTGTCCCTTTATTTTGACTCTTATCCCCTGAAGTCTTTCACTTCTTGCCTGACTTACTTGAACCAATCTTTTAGTTCAACCAGAGGGCAAAATTTTGCTCTTCAAATGATGAAGCCTGCAAGGCGAGTAACTGTGTCTTTTTTGTTCATTACTGCTATTCTGATGTTTATAGATGATGCATGACATGCAGGTGACACCCTAAACAATCTTTATTTAAATAAATCATTGAATAGTTTATGCTTACTTTCCAAAGCCTTTCTCTATCTTGCTATCTCTGGCTCTGTCCGTGCCTCCACCACTTGCCCCATTCAAATTAGGCATTCATCATAAGTACTTTGTGAGCACTCTGTAAGACCCCAATGGCATATAACATGGCTCTATTAGATTATAATCTTAGAGCAGCAATTGAACTTTTTCAGTGTTGCTATGTTAAGCCCATCTGCAGTGCCGAGCACATGGCAGACATTCAAAACAGCTATGAGTTAATGAAAAAGGAAATGAAAGAATGATCCATTTGTTAGTAAGAATTTAGAATTCAAGGATGCTCAGGCACTAAATAAAAATAGAACAAGTTTGGCAATAACTAGAGATAGGGGGAATTATTGTTCCTGCTATCCATCCACCCACCCATCCATCCATCCATCCATCCACCCACCCACCAGCAAGCAGTATGGAAAATCTGTTTGACACTAGCACTGAGCTTTGGAAGATACATGAGAAATAGTTCCTTTCCTCAAATTGTTCACAATAGAAATAAATATAAATATTGTTACATCACTTATCTAGAATGTTGAGGATTGCAGGCCGTTCTTAAGTAAGTGTTAAGATGTCACATCAGATTTATACTCCGGCCCACGGGTCCCACTGCAATGACATTCTCCTAATTGCAGTTATTTGAAATGATAACAGAACTGTCTATAAAGTAAGATCAGTTTTAGCAGCAATGAGAATTCCTATTCTCATTGCTTATAAAAAGATAACACATTTAGGAATGAATAATGTAACTAAGTAAATGTGATTGGAGATAAATAATTTACTAAACATCTATGTTAATAAATAATTGCTACCCATTTGCTTCAGAGATGCTATCACTCAGAAATGTGCCAGGTCAGTTCTGACTCCCATCCCAAATGTTACTCTGCTGTCAGAGTATGACAGTCACCAGTGTTAGATGTTCCCTCCAAGAACAAATTATTTCCGGCAATAAAAGCCCATCTGTTTATTTAATTTCTGGATGTGCCCTGCTTACATTACCATTTGCCCAACTAGGCTTGAAATGATTTCCCTCAAATGACAAAAATTATAGACATTGCATGGCATCATTTCTCTACACAGCCATTGGAAGAGACCAGCATCTCCAGCTTGGAGAATTAACTAGCTTTTTAAACTGATAAACAATCCATTATACAAATATTAGGTGCCAATTCTGTTTGAAATTCTATGTTGGGTAACCAGGAGGATTTCAAAGGTGAAAGGTACAGTATGAACTCTTATGAAGAATAAAAATTTCTGGGAATTAATGTAGTCTATCGAAGTATATTTATCCCTTTCAATTTATTACTTTTTTAAAGAGACACTATCTTTGAAAAAAATAAATTAAAGGTTTGAAGTTAAAAAAAAAAACAACATGTAAACTTTTCTAGTAATACAACATGACGGAATCAGTCCCACGGGGATTAAAAATGCTAAATACACCAAAATTTTATGTAATTATACATAATAGTAAAACTTGAAAATACACTAAATGCTCAATAATAATGGTAAGTCCACACAATGGAGCCATTTAAACTTATGACAATGAAGGCTGCAGCAACACATAAAATATTTTACTTATAGATTTAAAAAAAGGAGTTAGTATGTATATCCAAAATATAACAAATGGGAAGGAAGATTGAAAAAAAAACCACATTGTCTTAAGTGATAGGTCTATAGATCTATGATTTATTTTTTGTCTTCTGTGTTTTGTATAATGGAAAATCAAAATATTATGCTTCACATGAATTTAGGCTTGATCTATCTATATTGAATTTTTTATGACCTGGAACCAAATGCCTCTACTCTTGCAGAAATGTATGAAAACAAAATGATTAAAAGGATTATAAATTGAATTTTCTTTCAGGGTGCCTCAAATAAAAACACACAACAGAATCTTAAAGTGTTTTATATTGTACCACATACTTTCAAAATGTGTCATTATTGTTTATTTTCCTCACTGTCTTCCTGGACAACAGACCTTATTTCCATTTTACAATTAGGTAATTCTGACTCAGAGAGTTTAAACAACTTACCCCAAATCAAAAACTTAGTAAAGGTCAGATCTGAACCTCAATCCCACTTTCTAACTCTGGGTCCAAAATGTCTTTTTCTGCACGTACCGCCTTTGCTCTTAAGAAATGCCTCTGTCTTCACTTGTCAATTAGGGGAAGAAAATGTTTTAAAATTAGTTTGCTAGTATGCTTTTTACCCCCAGTTATATCCATACAATTTTCTTTGTCTTTAAATAAAATAGACATTTCTTGCTTCATTTAAAATAATGTATCTGATGTTCAACATAAACTAAAATATATCTGGAGGATATTTCTAGGTTTCAAATGCCACGTATTTTTCTTCCAAGTCTTTATAACTTTTAACGTGTATATGTGACACCACCAAAAGTAACATGAATATAAGAAAGAGGCTGAAAGACAGAAAATAAGGGTTGGTGAATGTTTTCATGACTGACAAAGACTAGTCTTATATAAGGCATCTATGAGACCACACCCACTCTACCCAGCCCAAAAGAGACATGATTGTTCAATAAATCCATATAAGACCTGCATTTTAGGACTTGCCAATTATTTTTGTATCTATATCATTTTATGCACATACCACAAAAACAACCAATTAATTTTACATGATGGAAGAAGTATAACTATAATTAAGAATAGTTGTTCATTTCCCAATATGCATTTATTTATTTATTTTTTAAATAAATCTTTATTGTTCAGATTATTACAGGTGTTCCTCTTTTTTTCCCCCATAGCTCCCCTCCACCTGATTCCCCACCCCACCCTACCCCATGCCCTTACCCCCCACCACTGTCTTCATCCATAGGTGTAAGATTTTTGTCCAATCTCTTCCCGCACTCCTCACACCCTTTTCCCCCTGAGAATTGTCAGTCCACTCCCTTTCTGTGTCCCTGATTCTATTATATTCACCAGTCCATTCTGTTCTTCAGATTTTTTATTCTTGATTTTTAGACTCACTTGTTGGTAGGTATGTATTTGATGTCATTTTGTTGTTCATAATTTTTATCTTTACCTTTTTCTTCTTCTTCCTCATTTAATTTTCTGACTTTGAATTTCCAGAGTTCTCTCCAGACTAACAGTTAGAAAACTTTTCCAGGCAAAAGGTCTGAATGTCAAATACAGCTATAGAAACAAAATAATTGCAAGCATTAATAGGATGACTTATTCAAGATTCAATAAAATCTTAATGATGCTCAGTACTGATGGAAGAAACTGTACAAGGCTGGTTGATATCACTGTAACTGTATGTCTTTCAGGCTACACTCAGGCCCTTTGTTTGTCTTTGGCGTCTTCTCTAATGATTCTTCATCATGGTTCTTATCCATTCTTATCCTATATTTCTTCACCCTCTTTATATGAGCAGAGAGAAAACTGAAGTTATCAGTTATCTTTCTCAAATACAAGGTTCTTCTCAGACACCCACATATTTGTCTATATATTTTTCTCTTTACACTACTTTTCTCCATTCTCAGACTTGTCCCCTTCCTATTCAAAGGCAATCCGCCCTTTTCTGCCTAGAGCACATGGCTCCACTTCTTATTTTGCTTTAGATCTCCTTCTCTCTCTAATTTGTAAACCTTGTATAAAGTTGTCCTTCCCTCAGCCTAAATTCTTCTCCAAGAGTCAAATCCATCCTGTGCTCTTCATCTAAACTCGTCAAAAGAGTAGTCTATTCTCATCATCACCTCACCTCATATTCATTCTGTAATCCATTGAGTTCCAGCTTTTTCCCCATGACTATACTAAATTTATCTCTCATTAAGAGTCTTCAAATTTCAAAATCCAGCTCGGAGGTTGAGCATCAACCTATGAACCAGGAAATCACAGTTCGATTCCCAGTCAGGGCACATGCCCCCGGTTGTGGGCTCGATCCCCAGTGTGGGGTGTGCAGGAGGCAGCTGATCAATGATTTTCTCTCATCATTGATGTTTCTATCTCTCTCTTCCTCTCCCTTCCTCTCTGAAATCAATTTTATATATATATATATATATATATATATATATATATATATATATATATATATATAAAATTATGGGCATTCTTAAGTCTTTATAATATCTGATCTCTCCATTAAATTGGTCTTTGTCTTTGAGCTTAAAATGTGATTACTCCATTATTTCTGTGACATCACACCCACCCTTCTTGCCTTTTTATACTTGTTTCAGTAATTCTTTTCTCTCAGAACATCAATGCCTTTATAATTGTTAAAAAATAGTTTACTAGGAACATCCCATCAATACCATTAAATAAAGATACCCATTTAACCAGACAGTCCATTAGTTTTCTAGGGGTTTAACATAGAAACACAATATAAAATAAATGTATTAAAAACTAAAATAAAATTATTTACAATTTTTTTTAATTTTTGACATTGTGTTTATATTTTAATCATTTTGTTTCTTTTTCAGCTAATTAAAAATTAATTGGTTGGCTGTATTTTCTTTATCACTTTACAACCTTTGTTTTAATTTTGATGCTGCCTCTAGACTTGGAGGAACTATTTAACTTTTTGTACCATTCCTTAGATCCATAACTAAAGTGAAATGCTATTCAGGCTAATGAAGGTAATAATAATGAAATAAACCTTCAAGGAATGGGTCACTAGTATTGGTAAAAAACTGGAAATTGGTCTAATTTCTAATTCGAATCATTTAAAAATACTAGTGCATGCTCTGCCTCCCCCTGGAGAGCTACTTTCTTTTCTTTAGACTAGAAGCCCAGTGCACGAAAATCATGCACTGGGTTGGGAGATCCCTCAGCCTGGCCTGTACCCTCTCGCAGTCTGCGACCCCTTGGGGGATGTCTACCTGCTGGTTTAGGCCCAATTCTTGGGGGCATCGAGCCTAAGCCAGCAGTCAGACATCCCTCTTGCAGTCTGGGGCTCTCACAGTCTGGGACCCTTTGCTCCTTACCGCCCACTTGCAGTGGAGTCGGGAGAGGCTCCTGCCACTGCCACTGTGCCATCCAGCTGTGAGCCTGGCTTCTGGCTGAGTGGCTCTCCCTGTGGGAGCACACTGACTACCAGGGGCAGCTCCTGTGTTGAGCGTCTGCTTCCTGGTGATCAGTGCGCATCATAGCGACCAGTCGTTCTATTGTTCGGTTGATTTGCACATTAGGGTTTTATTATATACTAGAAGCCCAATGCATGAAATTCATGCAAGAGTAGACTTCCTTCTCCTGGCTGCTGGCACCAGCTTCCCTCTGGCACCCGGGACCGCTGGCAAGCACCCAGGACCTGGGCTTCCCTCACAGCCCCAGCTTCGTCTGGAAGGTCGTCCAGAAGGATGTCTGGTCTAATTAGCATATTATGCTTTTATTATTATAGAAGGATTACTTACTTATCTGTGCAACCCATTCATCATATATTACCTTGGGGTATTAGTAAGCTTTAAATCGATGTAGGTCTTATGTTCCTATCTAGGTTGTAATCTTTTTGGGAGCAGGACAATATTTTATTCTTATTTGTATTTCTTGGGCTGCTTCAAAAAAAAATAAATGCTTAAAATTGTTTTCTGGCTATTATGCAATTCATTTATTAAAATTCAGAATTTTAGATATCTACTCAAGTATTTCTCATTTGTCATCTATTCTGAGAAAATTACTGCTTGATGTTCTTTCTGGGATATGGAGGTAGAGAGGAAATAACTGTAAGAAGTCATTTGTAAATAAGAAGACTTGTCTTTAACCACAAAAACTAATATATTTTTAAATGCCCTGGAGAAGGAGCATTACAAATAGAATTCTTTGGGGGAAAAAAGTGTTGTGAATAAATTAGCATTAATTTTCTATTTCTGTACAAAAAATCAGTCCCAAAATTAGTGGCTTTCCCAAACAATTAGTAACATTTTAATCTCACAGTTTTGTTTGTTGTTGTTTGTTTGGTTATTTGTTTTTAATGAGAATTTAGTTCAGGATCTCTGGCTCTGCATCGCTTACAGCCTTGAATCAAGCTTGGGGTTCACTTCCAACCTCAGTCAAGTACTTGCTGGCAGGGCTTTAGATTCTCAGTTTGTTAGACTAGGGTCTCTGTTTCTCATAAACTGTTAGTCAAAAGCTTCCCACAGTTCTTTGCCATTTGGGATATTCCATAGAGGAGCTCTCAATCAGCAGCTGATTTCATCAGAATGAGCAAGGCGAAAGGAAGGAGAGAGTAGGCCAAGATCAATTCAACAGTCTTTTGTAACCTAAGCCAGAAAATGACATCTCATATTTTTTACATATTCAATGCATTGCAAACCAGTCACTAGGTCCTGCCTGCATTCAAGAGGAGAGGGATACACTGGGGAGCGAATACCAGAAGGTAGAAATCATTGAGAGCCATCTTAGAAGTGTGTCTAACACAGATTTATTTTGTTACTTCCTTCTACTATTTGACATGAGAAAGACACTATTTGGGGATGAGAAAGCAGGCAGGAAATGAGTTGAACTAGACTCTCTCTTTATGTGAAAAGTTAAAATGGAGGGTAGATAAGAAAAAAAAGTTACTTGAAATAAAGAATGATAGGAATAATAGCTACTAATTACAAAGTAACAATTATAACGTGGCTTTGTGCTAGACTTTATGTATGTTGCTTCTAACCCTTTAGCATTCTTTGAAAGTTAGACAGCATTATTCATGTTTTGTATATGAAGAAAACAGTAGTTCATGAAAGGAATGGCTTTTTAAAACTTTGTAACTATTAAGTGATAGTGGCACAAGCTCAGAATAATATTGAACAATGTTTGTGGTCTATAATACTCAAAAATTCAAAACAAACATAATGTTTAAGAAAACTAATTGAGAGTTAGAGAATGACACCTTTAATGTAAAGTGAGAAGCCACTATTCTCCGAAGATCAACTGTATTTTAAAAAAATTATAATCTGGATTTTTAAAAATGTGACTCTTCTGGAAAATGCGTTAATCTACCATTTGTCTTGCTACTTTACCTTGAATGAGTTTTCAACCCTAAGAAAGATGTGGTACATTATTATTATTATTATTATTATTTAAATATATTTTTATTGATTTCAGAGAGGAAGGGAGCGGGAGAGAGAGAAAGACAGAAACATCAATGATGAGAGAGAATCACTGATTGGTTATCTCCTGGACACCAGCTACTGGGGATTGAGCCCTTGACCGAAATCAAACCTGAGACCCTTCAGTCCACAGGCTGACACTCTAGCCACTGAGCCAAACCAGCAAGGGCAAAATGTGGTACATTGATATCATGGACTACTATGCAGCTGTGTAAAAGAAAGATCTTTTACGCTTTGAGACAATAAGGAGGGACTTGGAGAATATTATGCTAAGCTAAGTGAAATAATCCAGCAAAAACAGACAAATATCACATGATCTCCCTCATATATGGACTTTAATGAACAAAATAAACTGATGAACAAAATAGATTTAGAGACACAGGAGGATGGGACAGACTGACAAACCTCAGAGGGAAAGCAATGGTAGGTGGGTGAGTGGGGATAGATTAACCAAAGAACTTATATGCATAGCCCATGGACACAGACAATAGTGTGGTGAAGGCCTGGAGGGGCATGGGGGCAGGGCAGGGTTGGGGGAGTCAATGGGGGATAAAGAAGTGACATATGTAATACTTTCAACAATAAAGATACATTGTTTAAAAAGCCAAGTTTGTTTTGGAGAAAGAACACAGAGTTGCTGCTTAAGATGTAATTTGTCCTGTGTGCGTGTGTGTGTGCGCGCGCGCGTGTGTGTTTGGTGAGGGGGGTGTGGCCAGATCCTGATTCCTACAATGAAATAAAATAATACAAAACTAAAATTCATGATTCTACATCATTCACTTCACTATAATTAAGGCATTGTTGATTTCCCTGTGCAGGGAGTATATATATTGACATCTATATCTATCTAAATCATCTACCTGTCTGTCCAATAAGCCTCATCTAACATTTAAATGTTTCCTAATAACCTGTTATTTCTTTACTCTTAACTATAATAGAATATTGATCCTAAAATCAGTAGATTATATTCTTTTCTAAGTTCAATTCTATTTCCAGGAAGAGAGTAGGTTTGCATATAATACTATTACTTGTGAATATAATTTGATGTGTCTAGAAAAGTGTATTGTACACATTACTGCATTCATAATTGCCTAATTGTGTTTGCATGTATCCAATTATCAGCAAGATTGGCCACTTACCCTATCAACAGCAAACATGGTTAGCTGCATTGCTGCAAATTCCTGTATGCTTAATTCGGATGCTCAGTTATCCCTTCATTTAAGTTTCTTGAAACTGTAACTTAAAATAAGGAGGCAGAGAAAACTGCTAGAAAACAGGTAACAAGAATATAAAAAGAAATCTGGAATTTGGTTTGCCTATTGGTTTTGATCATAATATAATCAATAATTTGATTATACTAAGAATATTCATTATATGACAGAATCTTTAGATCAATCTTCACATCATGAAAGATTAGTGAGGTATATTTACAAATGCAAAAATAGTTTTTTATTGATAATGAATGCTAGGTAATTAAATTATTTAGGTATCTAGCATGTAATTTATGGTATGGTTTCAGTAACCTAATGGATCAGGGTAGAAAATAGCTTAGGAAATATATCAGATATAGATTACCTTGAAGACATTATATTAAGTGAAATAAGTCAGTCACAAAAGGGAAGATATTTTTTATTCCACTTATTTCAGGTATCTAGAGTAGTCAAATTCATAGAGACAGAAGGTAAATTGATGGTTGGTAGGGATGGAGGAGAGGGGATTGGAAATTAATTTTTCATGGGTACAGAGTATTAGTTCAGAAAGATGAAAAAGTTCTGGAGATGGATGATCATAATGGCTGCACAACAATGTAAATGTACTTAGTGCCCCAGAACTGGACAATTAAGGATGTTAAAATGATAAACATTTTGTTATATATAATTACTCTAAATTTTAAAATATTAATAAAATGTATATGTCTGCCAACAAGGGGCAAATTTACTTTTTAAAAATAAAGAATTGTTAGAACAAGGGGATGATGATATGTGAGAAGTAACGGAAAATCTGGAAAAGTAGACCAAGATGTTGAAAGGGTAAATAAGACTCAGTGGGTCAAGGAGGTCTTTGGATTATAATGGAGTTGCAGTATCAGAGCAGTTTTTCCATCTGTACCAGTTAGATAAACCAGAATTTTTTAAAAAAAAGTTTGATGGCAACCACAACTGGAAAACCAAGAACTCAGAAAGAAGAAGCACAGAAGAGTGAGCCAATACTTTGTCAGCAACTTCCTCCCTAGTGAATGGCATTTGAAGCTTCTTGGACATAGTGTTAAAGATAAGAGCCCAGGTGGAAGCAAGGAAGGCAGAGCTTTTGCCAACCTCATGGCATTTTTTTATAGTAAAAAATGAAAGATCATGTCTCCCATGGAAGCCAAGAAATGAAGAGCAAAGACGTTGGTGAGAAGGGAGGAGGAGAAAATGAGTCCAACACTTGGTGAATTCTCTTGGGAAAATTGCTGAAATAGAATAGCTTTTTCATTATTACTAGAGGCCCAGTGCATGAAATTTGTGCAGAGGAGGGGGTGTCTCTGAGCCAGGCCTGCACCTTCTCACAATCTGGGACCCCTCGGCTAGGGTCCCTAGGCCTGGCTGGCGATCAGGGCCTATTGGGGCTTTCCTTCCCCAGGCTGCCAGCAGCTGGCCTCATGCCTGCAGCTGCCACTGCTCTTCCCCTGCCCCCACTGGTTGCCTCCCTCTGCAGGCAATAGGCATGGGGTGCGATTGCTTGGCTCACTTGGGGCACCCTCTGTGGGATGATCACTGGTCGGCCCTGCACACCCACCACAGCGTCGCTGGCTGGTGGCCTGGGCCTCCCTCTTTGGGGCAATCAATGGTGGGGCTCCGCAATTGATTGCCCAGCAGAGGGAGGCCCCACTCACCCAGCTGGGGGTCCGCAACTGATTGCTGCACAGAGGGTGGCCTGGGCTCCCTCTTTGGGGTGATTGATCATGGAGCCCCCCCATCAATTGCCCCACAGAGGGTGGCCTGGGCCTCCCAATGCAGGCAATCTTGGGGCAATGGCAGGGTCCCCCAACCAATCACATCACACCCGCCTTGGCTGGCCTCAGACCAGTGTGTGTCATAGCGTGGTCATCCTGAAGGTCGTCCGGACAGTTATTCTGCTGTTTGGTCATTCAGTCAATTTGCATATTATGCTTTTATTATTATAGATGATGTGAAGGAAGCAAAAAAATGGAATCTAGGAGCTACATAGAAAAAGGGAATCTTATTAAACACCCTAAGCTCTCTGTGGGGACCCCTGAAAGGCTACACATTAAAAGCAGGGCAAATCAGAAGTAAGTTAAAAACTTACAAAGATGTCAATTTAATTTGAGATATTTTAGATCTGTGTAATAGTAGGAAATTAAACAGTGTAATTTATCACAATAACCTATTAAAGTAGAAAATCACGTGATTATCTTCATATGTAAAGACTATCCTAATATATAAAAACCTAGGGTCCGTAACATCCAAAATAATCTAAGGTGAGAACAACAGGAAGTCAGTGCTGGGTTGCCCTGGAGACCCAGCACTGACTGCCGAGGGAGCTGCGGATCAGGCCTGAAAAGAGGCCTAGAGAGAGAAGCAGGGTCTGTGGCAGCTGTTGGCAGCTGTTGGCAGCTGTTGATCAGCCCCTGTGGCAGCTGTTGATCAGCCCCTGCCTCTCTCTTTCTCTAGGGGCCTGGTCAGCAGCCATTCCTCTCTTTCTCTTGGGCTTCTGCTGGGGCTGCTGATCAGCCATGCCTCTCTGATTAGGCCTGTTGATAGGCCCAGACAGGCTGACTGGCATAGAAACTGACCAATCAGAACCAAATCTGGGTGAAGTGCCAGGAGCCAATGGCTGCTTAGGAGGCAGAGCTTTTGACACTGACTGGCATAGAAACCGACCATTCAGAACCTAATCTGGGTGAACTACAAAGGCAGAACCTAAGGTGGGGGCTGAGGAGGGGTTTTAAGGGCAACAGCTGTTTGGTGTAAGGTTTAAGAAAGTGGTTCAATTTTTTAATGACTGGTTTGGCAGTATAGTACATATGGCTGGCTATCAGTCCAGATATAAGGATTATGTATTTTTGTCTGCCAAGCGCATTTCCTCCTGATGAAAAAGGCTCCCCACCCCCCTGCCATTTAAGCAATCCTATCCTATATAATCTATCTATACTACTAAAAGGATAATATGCTAATTAGACCAGGTTGACCGGCCATCTTCCAGACATCCAACTTTCTTCTGGACAAAGCCATGGTGGTGGTCACCAAGCCAGAGGCCCTTAGGAGTGATCAGGACAGCAGGGGAGAGCAGCTGGGGCAAGATCAGGCCGGCAGTGGAGGGCAGTTGGGGGCAACCAGGCTGGCAGGGGAGGGCAGTTGGGGGTGAGATCAGGCTGGCAGGGGAGGGCATTTGGGGGAAAGATCAGGCCTGCAGGGGAAGGCAGTTAGGGGAAATCAGACAGGCAGAGGCAGTTAGGGGCAATCAGGTCGGCAAGGGAGGGCATTTAGGGGGGATCAGGCAGGCAGGCAGGCAGAGGGGTTAGGGGCAGTCAGGAAGGCAGGCAGAGGCAGTTAGGGGCCATCAGGCAGGCAGGCAGGTGAGCAGTTAGGAGCCAGTGGTCCCAGATTGGGAGAGGAATGTCTGGCTGCCGGTTTAGGCCCAATCCCTGGGGTCGGACATCCCCCAAAGGGGGTCCCAGGTTGGAGAGGGTGCATGCTGGGCTGAGGGGAAACCCCCACCCCTCCGCGCCGGTGCACAAATTTCATGTACCGGGCCACTAGTTTTAAAATAAATTTAAATACTCAATCATAATAATAACTGTTATCAAATTAAAGTTAAAATATTTTTTAAAAAATACGTTTCTGTTGATTCATAGAGAGGAAGGGAGAAGGAGAGAGAAAGAGAAGCAGCAATGATGAGAGAGAATCATTTATCAGCTAGTTCCTGCACTAGAGATCAATCGAGTCCAAAACCCAGGCATGTGCCTGGATCAGAAATCAAACCTCAATCTCCTGGTTCATGGATTGATGCTCAACCACTGAGCTATCTCAACTGGGCAAAATAAAATTTTAAATCTGTTTACGAGTACCTATGAAACATCAACAACAAAAATTCAAACTTAAAGGTGAGATATCAAAAACTTTTCTCTAAAATAGGGAAAAAGTCAAGGACACCTGCTATCAACACTTTTATTCACCTTGAATTTGAAATACTAGATTGGTACAATAAAAAAAATAATTTTAATAGTAATTAGAACAGGATATAAAACAAATAATAATTGGAACAGGGTATATAAAACTATAATTAGTTAAAATATCATAATAGTCCATACAACAATCTCTGTAAATTAGTATGAGAATATTGCAAGGTCATTAGAAACATTGTTAAATAGAAGTAATTGTAGTGCTGTATATCAGTCACACAGAGGAAATTTAATTTTAAATCATTTACATCACAAGAAATAAAATTCAGTAATTTTTCATAACAGATAAAATAAAGAAAGGTTAAATTCATGAAGAAAATTCTGTGTTCAAAGATTGGAAGGATCAAATTGTAAAGATGTTAATGTACCACAGCTTAATCTGTAAATATGATGCCGTCAATTGAAACTGACAGGTTTATTTTAAAACATCTATGGCATATAAAAAGCTAACAATGACTTAGAAAACTTAAAGAGGAACAAAGCTGGTGCACTTATGCTACCAGAAGCAATATGTATCCTGAAATGACTGTTATCAATAACAGCACTGAGCAGAGGATAAAGGAGAAACTTGGACTAAGTTCCCAACAGTTAGTGTAATTACAGCTGTAATAGTGCTACATGAAAAAATTAGTTGACCAAAGAAACAGGGGAGAAAAAAAGCTGAGAAACAATCCAGATCCATACAGATATTCTTATTTGTTTTGTAACAGTCACTAACTTTATAACACTGCATTGTGTAGGAATATAGGGGAAAGGATTGCATTAGGATTTCCATATGGGAAAAAGAAGTGAACCCCTACCTTACACCATGATAAAAATCAGTTCCAGATCGGTTATAATCTATACTAATAAAAGGTGATATGCTAATTAGGACGAAGCCACAGCGGCTGTGAGAGCCTAGGGCTGGCGCCACGCGGGAGAGGCTGGTGGGTCTGGAGCTCGTGCAGGAGGGGCGGGCCAGTCAGGTGCTGCAGGTCCAGAGCCGAGGCCCCTTTTGCAGAGGCTGCAAGAAGGCGGTGCCTCGCCCCCTTCTGCAGAGGCGGTGTGGGACAGGCCACAGCATGGCCTGGTCCCAGTGCTGCCCTTTCCGCAGAGACAGCCACAGAGGCAGCAGTGTGGGCCCAGTCCAGGCGCCACGCCTCCACAGAGGCTGGCCAGGATGCTGTCTCAACCTCCCACCACCCCTCCCCTAGCCGGCCTGGCCCCAGACTGCCCCTACCCACCAGTGGGTGGCGGGAAGGGCCAGTGCTAAGAAGTGAGGGCCAAGGGCCAGCAGCTGCGGTGGCCAGCAGTGGCAGCAGCAGCGGGGTGATGGGGGCAGTGCCTTCCCCTGATCAGCCTGGTTGCCTCCCGCAGAGGAGGACATCACCTGAGGGCTCCTGGACTGTGAGAGGGGCCAGGCTGGGCTGAGGGACACCCCCCCCCTTCCCTCCCTCAGTGCACGAATTTTCATGCACCGGGCCTCTGGTATACATATAAGTGGTAAACTAACTGGCTAGACAGAAACTGGATAACATCATTTTTTGGAGAAAACAAAGATGTCTTAAATGGCACACAAAATGTACTAACTTTATTGGAAAATATTAATGAAGTAAGCTTTACTAAAACTAAGAATTTATGTTCATAAAAGAAAATGTTAAGAGAATGAAAATGCAAGCCTCAGAGTGGGAGAGGATAGTTTCAATGCATACAGGACACAATGAACTCATATCCAAGAACTTTTACAAACTGATAGAAATTTGTACAGACTGAAAACTATAGACTATTAAAAATTGACCAAAACTTTAACAGATACTTTTAAAAAGAAGATATTCAAATGACTATTAAATGACATCAGAAAACTAAAAATTAAAACCAGAAAGCAATACCTATCAGAACATTAAAGAGGCAGCATTAATCAGTGTTGCTGAGGCTGTGAAACAACTAAAATTCCCATACACTGGTAGAAGCGATATATTTGATACAACATCTTTGAAACTACTCAGCGATATCATCTAAAGCTGATCATGAACACAAGTGATAAGCTATCCTTTCCACTCCTAAGAATGTGTCCAACAGAAATACATGCGTGTATTCATAAAAAGACACATAAAAGAATGCTTATAGACAGCACTAATTGTAACAACCACCCATTGTTAGTCAATGAAAGAAATGATTGATATATTGAGGTATACTCTTACAATGTGATGCTGTATGATAATGAGAAGCAAACCGTTGCTAGAAGCAGCAACTACATCTCACCAACATTATAGTGAGGAAAACAGAGTAGATACAGAGAATCATGCTCTCTGTTTTCATTTATATAAATTTCCAAAGCAAGCAAAATTAGCCTAGGGTGTTACACTACAGAAAAATGGTGATTTCTGAGGGGAATAAGGAGGGGAAGGGGACTGAGGACGACTTCTAGAGTGCTGACAATGTCCCATATCTCAATCTGGCTGATGGTCACAAGGTTGTCTACTTTGTGTGAGTTTATTAGCAATATGCTATGACTTGAGCCCATTTATTTCAATAAACTGTAAACTTAAAAGGGAGAAAGTACACTCCTCTTCTCTTTTTTTCTCCTGTCAGCAGTGGTCAAGGGAGTCTCTGGAGAGAGATAACCTCTGGCCAGATAGAGTACTCTGCACCCCCAGTTCTTGTCTTGCTTGTAGGAATGAATTCAAACAAGAGATAACAGCAAAAGCAAGTGAGGATTTGTTTGTAGGGAAGAAATACACTCAGAACCTGAACAGGCAACCTAGCCGGTGGAAACCAAACCAAGTGTCCTGAGCGTGTAGCCCATCTGGCCGAGACCTAATTGAGTGGGAGTTTAGAGGATATATACCCTTAGGATGGAACACCCTAGACAAGAAGCAAGTCACCCCCTCCCTCATGTCTCAAAGGAAGTATCTTTAAGTGATAAGGCTCCTTCACCTGAGTGTTCTGCCACAGGTTAGACACATCCTGGAGGGGCTCTGAATCTTTCCTGCTCACATAGGGATCTGAATTGTCTATTTTCAGTTTGTCATCTCTCACACATATCCCCTCGAAGCCCCAACTGCCTTTCCCAGCTCATATCTTTCCACCTGCCTACCCAACACTTCCAGCTACTTGGAATCTGAATCCGATGGCTGGGGCACAAGCAGCTTTTTTAAGCCAGGGTCACGAGACAACATCCTCCAGAAGGCGAGCAGGAAGGAATCAAGGAAGAGCCTGGGTGTAAATGACATGGACCTGCTGTATCAGTCCTAAACTAACAACTTCTGGGCTCCTCTTACAGAAGAAGGGTATTTTGTCTTCTTACAAAGTAAGAAATGGTTATTTGCTGAACCCTAAACCATATGATGAAATCAGTGTCCATACTGCCAAAGAGTTTGGATGGGATACTTCATCTTTCTTTGTGATAGAAACAAATAACAGGAATTTAAAAGGTAACCATCTGCACTCTCACTCTTGAATTTCTCCACCAGTTCCATTAGAGATGAAACCTTCCAAACAGATTAATGGAAAAGATATAGATTTAATTTTTTCCATGCACATTAGCAGAAGCAGTAAAATGTGTTTAATTTATTGGGGCTGTTCTATACCATCACAATTCTTAGGAGAACTTGGGCTCATCAGCATTCTTTGCCTGAGAAGAGTGATGCCTTTTCTGCTGAAGTTAAGGTAATTCCACAGCTCAGCTTTAGTGAACACCTCTTAGCACATTAATGAATAACATTTATGCATTAGCAAACATGCCCCAGAGGAAAAGTCAAATCATCTGGGCTTGGATGTTCATAAATTCTGACACTTGTAAGCTCTTAGTGAGAAACTGCTTTATAATGAATTGCCTGGGCTATATGCATTCCACAAGGCGACTTAAGCCTCTACTGTGCTTCAATAGAGTGGAATTTAGTTAAGGATAAAATGGCAAATGATAATTTAAAAAATTTCACAATTCCATAGGATTTAAATTAAAATTTGATTTTCTAAGCATCAGCTGTGGTCATCCAGTGCTGATTAAAACCACCAAAACTTTGGCAATGTTCTATGTAATATAGTATATGCATGGGTCATATAGTTTTATTTTGTTGTTTTCTTAAACCTCCTACCTCTTCCAAATTCTTTGAATGTTCATTTTTAGGGAGCTGAGATAATGATAGAAGGGTCTCCACAAAGGTGGCTTTGAGATTAATTGAATCTCATAATGAATAGTTTGCAATGATCATTATATGATGGAATAAAAAAAACTAACACAAGAAAAGAAAAGAAAGCCAATAATTGAATATAGGTCTTGGTACATCTGTGTTTTGAATTCTTTGTGTAAATCTTCCCTCCCATTAATGATGCTTTCCGCTTTTCAAAGCCTTCTGATAATACTTCTTCCTGCTCCTGTCTTAATGTCTTCCCTTCACATCCAAACTTCTTGCATGACATGTTTATATCTGCCACCTGCTTTTTCACACCTGCTATTCCCATCTGAATTACAATCTGGATCTGGCTTCCATCTCTACTACTTGCTGAAAACAAAACTTGCTAGAGTCTTTCATAACCTTCTTGTTACAAAGCATGTGGACAAGTCTTTTCAGTCTATTTCACTTGTACTTTTAAACATTCGACAATATGAATACTCTTTTTAGTAGAAACCATTGTCTCTTGGCCTCCTTATGGTCTTGGCTTTCCACCACTGCAGTGAGCTGTCTTCCTGGGCTCTGTGTTAATCTTCTTCACTGGATCTCTCTTTGGCCTTTGTTATTTAAGAGTTCCTACTGAGCTCTTCGTGTGGCACTATGAGGAGGTCCCTGGGGAGGGCTCATCCACTCTCATGGCTTCACCTATTTCCATTCCACTAACTGCAAATCTAGTTCCTCATTTGTTCCCTTTTCTGTATGACACACCCTAAATAGGACCTGTAGAGACACTAGATGCCACCTAAACATTAAAAATACAAAACAGATGTTAATTCATATCTGATTTCTAATCTTCATCTGAGTGCATTTCATGTTGATTTAAACCGCCTACACTCAGGCAATGTTTTTCCTACCCAAATATCCTAACCTAGTGCTGCCCATTTGAACACACGATGTGACATGTGACAGGAATTCTAGCCACAAAATAGGGAGTTATCCTTAATTCTCTTCTCTCCCCACGGCTACATCTACCCTATCATCATGAAATTATTTTGCCTTTTAAACAGCTCTTGAAGCCCTGGCTGGTGAAGCACAGTGGTTAGAGCCTTGGCCCATGCACTGAAGGGTTGTGAGTTCAATTCCCAGTCAAGGGCAGGTACCTGGGTTGCAAATTTGATCCCCAACTATGGTCCGGGCACATGTGGGAGGCAACCAATCCATGTTTCTCTCTCTGTCTGTCTATCTGTCTCTTTGTCTGTCTGTCACTCTCTCTCCCTCCCTCCCTTCCACTCTATCTAAAAATCCTCCAGTAAGGATTAACAAAAAAAAAAAAAAAGCTCTTGAAAATATCCACTTATTTATATCTCCATTGATTTACTTCAGTCCAATTTACCTTATCTATTCTAAGCTATTATAACAACCTATTATAATATGGACTAACTTTAAAATAATATTCTAATAATATTCTAATATAGGATATAATCTCTCTTCTTCCACAGGTGCATCATTCCACTTATTTCCTCATTTTACAGCCAGAGTAATTGTTTTAAAACTAAATCTGACCATGTCACTGACAATATTGAAATTGTTTATTAAATTATCTTGCACTTAGAATCACTTGGAGTTTAAATGCCTGACAGCATTCATTCTTCAGATACATTTTGCTTGGCACTCTTCCGTGTTTTAAGACTGTTAGATTTGAATGCATTTAATTAGTGGTCTCATTCACCCAGTTCAATATAGAGATTACCAGTTTCCTACTGGTTACTGCCTGACACCCTGCACAACATCTTTCCTGCCAACCCCTGAATGGATTTGAGTTTGTGAATTTTTAATAAAGTCAGTAGTTTCAGCATGGTTTTCATAGTTATTCTGATTTTGTCCCTGCTTACTCCTAGCTCCAACTATTGTTGCACTCTTTAAATCCGTTATAGTCCAGCCAAATTTGCATTTCCATCTAAAAGCACACACTCGTGCATAATATTATGCTTTTGCATATGCTGATTTATCTGTCTTGAATGTATCACCATTCTCTTTCATACTTAATGAATATCGACTCATTTTAATACTCAGCTCAAATGACAGGCTTCCAGAATATTTTCTTTCCCTCTAGATATATATGGCCTCTTCTTCCTTTGTTCAACTGCTTCTAAATTATCCCAGAACCATTATTATAATTTTAAAAATTATTTCTATTTACCTTCATAAACCCTAAGTTTCTTGAATTTCTTTTATTCCCAGCACCTAGCATAAAGCCAGATGTAAAATGGGTGTTCATTAAGAGTTTTTGACTAAATCATATATAAATAATTATTTCATAGCATTTATTTACTTTTTGCTAAAATTTTATTATCCTAAGCCCCATCTACTGGTCGGTCACTTCCTCCAGCTATAGGCATGTAATCCATGGAGCTCTAGGGGAAGTATTAGAAATGGCCCTCGCAGAATCAATTCATAATAGATTAATTATAGCTACATCACTCATAAAGGGAGCTCTACGTGCAAAGATGAATGCCATTCAATTAAATAACTCAGATACCTTTAAAATCTGAGCTTCTCCAGCAGTCATAAGTAATTATTTATGGCTCTTCAAAATGGAGGCCGTGGCCCAATTTAGTAAGTCAAGATTTTATGACTTAATTGGACTCAGTGCTAGAAAGTCTTAGGCCCTTTCCCGACAGCTGTTAGTTGATGGAGGAGTCATAAGGATACAATTTTCATTGTTAAAATGGTATCTTTTTAGGTTGAATGGTATCCAACTTTATGACTTCCGGACACATCTTTTACTGTTTTCCCCACAGGAGACATTATACATATCAAAGTATGCTTTTCACATCTGACTGTTACCCAGGAAAAGTGTAGATTTACAATCATTGCCTAAATAGTTTCTTAATCAGTTACCTGCTTTGTGTGATTTAATCTGAACTTGCATTTTGCTTGGGAAATAGTGTTCATGCAGCCTCTTCTTGACTTTCTGAAAAAGCAGGAGGCTGGGTAAATTGAAAAGTGCTCTATCGATGATGAGTTCCTTCTGACCGGTGAACATTTACTGGTGTTTGTTAGCTGTATAAGACACAGGATTCAGTTTGGAGAATGAAAAATAAATGCAATTTTTTCCCCCTGAAATATATCTAGAATCTACTGGCTTTCTTCTGTCTTTACTGCCACCTACTCTGCCCTGGCCGATTTAATTTCCTGCTTGTACAGCTGCCGTAGCCTGCTAACCGGCCTCACTGATTCCTGCTCTCCTGCAATCCATTATCCACTAATCACAGCATCCTCTTTCAGACACTTTAATGGCTCTTAAGACAAAGAACACAATTCTCTACCTGAATTCTGAGCTACTTGTAGTATCTGGCTCCTGCTTCCGTCTTTAGTCTCTATTTTTTAATTGAATTTATTGGGCTGACATTCACTTGCAAAACCATACAGGTTTCAAGTGTACCACTTAATAAAACATCTTCTGCACACTGCTTTGTTCGCCCACTGCCCCAAGCAAAATCTCTCTCTGTCCCCCTCCCCTCCACCCCCCTCTTTGCCCACCTCCACCTTCCCCACCTCCTCTCCCTCTGGCTATCACCACACTGCTGTCTGTGTCTACATGTTTTGAACATGTGTTTTTTGCCTAATCCCTTAATGCTCTCTTGCTCCCTCTGCCAAAAGCTCGGCCACGTTGGCTTGTTTTCAGACTCACGTCATTCCCACTTTAGGGCTTAGACCTTTGCTCTTTTTGCTTATAACCCGCCCCCCCCCCCCCCCCCACTTACCCACCCTCTACCAGCCTGACTAATTCCTAGTTATTTTCCAGTTTTCAGCTTACCTATCACATATCTAGAAAGCCCTTCCCTGTCTTCCCACAAAAGGCACGGGCTAGTGTTTGCCTTAATGATATACCCTGTAACAGTCCAAATGACTAGAAAGATGTTAGTTAAGGAAGCAGCATGAATTCAAACATTAATATGATAGTTATTCAATGCAAAGCTCTTTCAAAATTGCCAACTTCTAGAAATTATTTGAAATAACACATAAGCAAAATTTTTAGATACTTGAAACTTACTGATTTACATGGTAATCTTCTCTGCTCATAATTTGGGATAAAAATTTCCTAAATGAAATTATCCTTCCTGGTTGTTATTTTTTACCATGAGAGAATGTTGATGCGAGAATAATGATAATTCATTATTGACATTGATAGCAATTGCTGATTCTGGAAAAGTAAAGGTTGAAGAAAAAAACTTTAAGCTAGTGTACCAAAGTAATAGTCATTATAGCTATTTATAAAAACTTTTCATACCTTGTGTCTAGCTATAATATAGCAGAATATGTTACAGTAGAATATGTACATTGAGAATCACACTTACAGATCTGAAAGGGATGCTGTGAGACTCTTAAGTCAATTACTCATTTTACAGAAAAACAAAAAAGTACAGGAGAAAAACACAAGAAAATAAACTATGTTTGCTCCCATGATCAGAGGAAACTGTATTTGCCTTAGAGTAGAAGGCACTTTTTTTCAGAAGATATCTTAAAGAGCCATTTTGGTTGATAAAGTTGATTCTCTCTAAATGAGAGAATTTTATACCAGATGTGTAAATTTTACCACATTAGAATACAAGAAACATGTTCAGCTTCCTACTGCTTTGCTTAGGAAACTGAATGTGGCCAGTATGGTAGGAGTGACTCCAGGTGCACAGGAAAAAAAAGATGATGAATGGGAAGTTTACTCTGCAACATGGTATTGAGTAGAATCTCAGAAGCTGAGAAATGAAAATTTCCTTGCATTGGAGATGGCCAGTGGATTTTAAAACTCATGGATTTAAATTGTCATTTTTATTCCTATTTTGCTAAAATTATCCCTGCACCACCTCCATTATCTGCAAAATTGCATAATAGCTTCATAGTAGCAGCCATGTTTATGTTAAAGGGGACGTGAAGAAAGAGCTGATCCAAACTGGGTCCATATGAGCTCGGCAATCACAGACTGTAGACACTTAGGAGGTGGGTTCATGCAGTGTGCTTCCTCCCCCGCACCAAAAAAAAAAAAAAAAAAAAAAAAAAGAATAGAGATGAAGGAGTTAATTGATGGGAGTTGAGGTGAGGAATAGTCCCTACTATTACATGAGGCAAGATTTAAGCTTTTATTTTTTTCCCCTTTCTATTCTTTTCCTTTTAATTTTTTTTTTAGGTGACAAGAAGTTGGATGATAAATGTGATAGACTGACCAAAAATAGGAAAAATAGCCAGATCATATATTAAAATAAAACTCTCACCCAAATCTGCAGCAACCTGCCCAGGAAATCAACCTCCTTAACTGAAAGAAACAACCCAAGAAGCCAGCCTACTATAAATTGGAATTACAGGAGGACAGATTAGTATCTCTAATAATAATTTGGGAAGCTAAACAGTAACTTGTATAACAATTAGCCCCAAATGACTATGACTATTAGGTTCTTTAATTTTTGCCCCTGTTTCCAACTTAGAAGACCCAGCAAAACCCAATTCTGCACCCATACCCCTTTGCATAGGATGCCCCAAGATAGCTCCTCCAGGCAGGACACCCCTGAACCCTTCCCTTTCCCGCTACAAAGCCTTCCCTCTCCTCTGCCTGCTTTGAGTTTCTGCCAAAAATAAAGTGAGGGTGGTTGACTCCCTTGCTGTATAGCAAACTCTGAATACACTGCCTTTGTTTTTCTTATTTGATTGGTCTTTGTTTATTTCCACAAGTGTAGGATTATTTGAAGAATGGAGATTTGTGACTCCCCCCAAAGAAAAAAAAATAAAAACCAATATGTAATCCAAAATATTTGTTATATACATGGAAAACTTGATTTTGAAGAATATAATTAATTTGCCTTAGATCAGCGATTCAACCTCTTGAACATTAGAATCACTTGGGAATTTGAAAATATCTGATGCTGAGGCCCTATCCCTAGAGAAACTGATATGAGTCGAGCATAAAAACGCACCTTTTAAAAATCTTTCTAGATAATTCTAATAGGCCAAAAGAATCTGCAATCTCTCTTTTAAAAGGTAGTAAAAATCAGATGCAAAAATAGAAGACAGAATTCCTCACCCAAATGTTTTTCACTATCTTGTGGCATCCAAGGTTTCTTTCATCTCAAAATGAAATAAGAATGGCATCCAAAAAAATATAGCAGCATCCCTCCTAGCTAGAATTCAAATACCAAGCAGTTTCACCTGTCTAACAGATGTGACAAAGGAAAGCAAAAATGACCTCTAGGTAGTCAAAGTAGTGTCACTTAGTCATAGAGGATTCCCTCAAGCCTTCACTCAGAAAATAGGTATTCTTATTTTACACACACTTCTGATAGGTTTGGAAATCTGGTTTTCAGATTTATAACCTCTATAAAAGGAGCTACGCTTCATGCAGGTCGTTTGATTGCCCTGAAAAATGACACCCAAGAGCAATTGTGGAATTGGGAAACCTACAAAGGCCACAAACCCAGGACCTGCATATCTACGTATGCTACACATCACAGTAGGTCTTGAGGACACAGAACAGCATGCGATTCTAGTTCTGGGAAAAGGAAAAAAAATCCCAATTTAAATAACTGAAATACATCTCTGTTACAGTTTGGCTAGCTAAAGACATCAATTCCCAATGATTCAGACAACTGGATATTGCAAACAGTACATTCCTTCAGATTTTGGCACAGCAGAGATCTTTCAAAAGTAACCGAGACTGTTAAATTTAGACTAAAAGAATGACGAAAACTGTTTCAGCTTTTGATCAAGCAAAAACAATGCTTACCCACTAAGGCACATTTTGCAAAGACCAATATAATATATCAGTTGGAGCTATGAATGTTGCTTCATTGTAAATGTATCTTCTTTATTTTACTTATTTATTTTTAAATCTTTTAAAATATATTTTTATTGATTTCAGAGAGGATGGGAGAGAGAGAAACATCAATGATGAGAGAGAGAATCATTGATCGGCTGCCTTCTGCACACCCCACACTGAGGATGGAGCCCACAACCTGGGCATATGCCCTGACCAGGAATTGAACTGCCTCTTCCTGGTTGATAGGTCGACATTCAACCACTGAGCAACACTGGCTGAGCTAATGTATATTCTTTAGCAAATGCCACTTTTTCAAAATGTTTTTTTTTTAACCTGAACTTTTTTTCTAAAATAGGTTCTGGTAATCCACAGCAAGTGGAAGTGTCCTTGGTTATAGTATTCTCATTCTCCTTGTTTAAATGAAATCCTCAGAGCAAAGTCACAACTGGAGTCAACACTCAGTGTAGAGGAAATGTCCTCTGCTGAGCCTGGGGTTCTGTCCCTTCTAATCTTTACAGTTTGTAGCCTAAACTAATAAACCATTGCCCTTGACTATCCTGCTTAATGGGTGCTCATCTGAATGACACAAAGGCAAATACAGGTAACATGTATATTCATTTAATATTTAATGTTCCTCTCCTGCATATACTTTAGGGAACACTTAGCATATTGCCTATCATGGTGCTTGAAATGAGCTGGCAGCTTCAGTAATAATGAATGTAATAAAAATATTTATTTTAATAGACATCACAATAAATACGAAACCTTATATGGTTTGCAAAATTTCCCAAATCCAAATGTGGAAAACATTTGGATGTGAGGTGTCAAATTTCATTCAAATATTTGTTATCAAAGACACCTCTGAATAGACTGGAATTTATAGCTCCCCAAGATAAGCATCAAGTGTCACCCTTTTTATCCCATAGACTACTCTCAGACTGAGCCTGATAAATATTACATGTTACTTTAAGTGGCTGTAAAAGGAATAAATTAAAGTAGTTTGAGTGGCACCTACTACCTGATGAGTCTGGTTCCTGGGTAAAACCTATGTGTAAGTTTTCAGGCATGACCACATGCTATTACAAAGGCTTTACCTGGCAGAAAGCTGCCCTCCCCACACAGACTTGGGGCATGGCCAGTGAGTGCATTGCAGTCTCTGAAGGAAGATGCAGTCAAGGACACACTTCCCATGGCCAGTCATGCTCTTGTACTTATTTTCACTCCTACTCCTGAGGCCTTGAGCAGAGGTCTTATTTGGGCCCTTCTGCTGAGATCTCCCTATGGGGGAGGAGGAAAACTTGAAGACACTATTCCCCACTCTGACTCAGTATCTGTACGTACTTGTCCACTCCTGACCCACCCCCTCACCCTATCTCCAACATCAGGATCAATAACATTACCAGTCTTTTGTTGAGGGCTCCCTCAACAGTGAAACAACTCCATGTCTCTCCTGATTCACCTGACCTTGGACAAGTGGGCCATTCCATAGAGGAAAATGGAAGATGAGGAGTTGTCATTTCCTCTGGTTTTAGACTCCTGCTTATATCATCACATAAAGTGAAAAAAGTGATGAACTCTTTCATTCTTGGCCTGCCATTTTAATCAGCTACTTGGACACCTGACAGTTCAGGTCTTTCTCCCCCTACTCCTGACACCAACCCACACTAATTTCAACCCATATTTTGATCCAGTCCCTAAAGAAAGCTCATGATGACATATTTCTGCACAATTGTTAGCCTTTAAGAATTTAGCATTTGTTTCCACAACTTTAGGGAGGCATGCCATATTCAAATCCATCATGCCTGAGGAGTAACTAACTGAATGTCTGAAATTTGGGACTTCTCCGTCCTCCATTGGATGACGTTATGATTCTCTTTTATTAACTCTTCCACATCATACTGAGTAGACCAGTGCCATCACTGAGCAATCCAGGACCCTCTGCTCTCATACACTACCAACCTTGGCATCACCGAAGCCCAATCTCGTCTTTGCATTTCTGACCAAAACTCTCCTCTGATCTGTGCTCTTCTCTGAGGACATACCTGTTGTTGTAACAGCTTAAACTTAATGAGCCACACAGGACAGTCTGGTGGCTCAGGAACCTTTCAGCAATGCTTACACCAATTTCTGTAGACAAATCCTCTTCGTCTTTCTATAATTCCTGTAATTGGATCTGTACCTTCCTGGGAAAGCCTCCAGCATGATTTCTACACAATGACTATTCCAGATTGACAAAAAGCGATTGGATGCCAGGGAACTCATTCCCAGGCTTTCAGCCCATAATAGGGATACTAATCCACACATATGGGAATCAGAAATTGATTATATAGAAAAGCACAAGTGAAATACTGAGATGCTGGTGGTGGTATTGTTGGGGTGTTGGAAGCTGAGATAGAACTTTATGTTTACTTACATGGACACTCGATTTCTGCTATGTTTATTTGAAAAGCACAAAAACAGATCCACAAAGGCTCTTACCATAAAAGAAAACATCTTCAAGCTATAAAAATGCAGCCTATTTGCTTAAGCAGAGGTTTTCCCAGAACAAGAGATGACAGAGAAAAGGCTCTGAAGCTTCCTGGCCCCTGAGACTTTGTGGCCAGTCCTTGAATGGACTTATGGAAGGGGTACTCCCTGTCAGAGTTAAGCCTTTTGGCCAGAAGTGGGGTGAGTGAGCCACATAATAGATGTGGAATAAAATCGTTTGAGAAAGTAATCAAGGCTTTAGTTTGTTTCTTGTAGTTCCTAACACTCTACCCACTGGCATTTATTGCCAAAAGGAGGATTATAGAACAGCTTGAAATAAAGAGGACATCAAAGTTTCTAAATAGAGATTTTTTTGTATGTGAAAAAAAAATCAAAGCACTTTTTATTAACAAGAGCCTGGTTTTAATAGAATAAAGGATTTCTGGAATTCTCAAAATGTGGCTTTGCATATTATGAGGAAATTCTAAAGGAGTTAGAGTTTTAAACTAATGCCATAAAACGTTGAGTGAGGAAGAAATTGTGATGATAGAATGGCACTTTTTCCTATTGCAAGTGAGGCAATGAGAACTGAAGAATCTCGTAAGGATTCTGAGTGGAGGGGTGACTGCAGAAGAATGAAAAGGAAGAGGTAGAGAATTTAGAAACAAAGGCGGAGTTATATCAATACCCCATTGACTTCTCTGTTGGAAATTTAATAGAAAATGGAAAATAAAATTAAGTTGTCTGTCATTGGTAAAAATGGTGCCTCAGAGGTTACTTTAAATTCAATTATAATGACATAAAGCAAGTTTTCAAAATATATCTGACAGTGAATATATATTTATTTATATTTAATATATGATTAATTACATGTTTGTATGGCATATTATATGTTTATTAAATAGAAAATATAATTATACAAGGTAATACAAATATGAAAATAAATATATAAATATAAAATAATATAAAATGCAAGTAATTATATATTATTAAATAATTTATATTTATATGTATTTATCTCCCTCATTAGATATGATACTTTCATTTTTGATAACAGGAACATAGGAATAATTCAGCAACTTCTGTCTAATGCCCAGAGGACATATTCTGTGAAAGTTTCTTATGAATAGTTACATGTCTGTTTGTTTTTTATGTCTGTGTAACATATTACCACAAACTTAATGCTTTAAAACAACTTACATTTATTTTCTTCCCTTTGTGGTCAGACACCCTCTCCAGCGGATAATTTGTCTCCTTAACTTTCCAGCCATTAGAGGGCGCCTGCATCCCTGGGCTTATGATGTCTTCCTTCACCTTGAAGATGCCACCAGCTTAGCATCTTCAAATCCTCTGTCACTCTCTGGCCTCTCTTTCCATTGTCATAGCTTCTTTGATTCTCATCCCCCTGCCTGCCTTTATAAAGACCCTTGTGATTATATTAAGGTCACAGCTTAATCCATGGTTGTCTTTTTTTTCTCAACATTTTCAGAGTCTGAAAAACTCCTGTTATCATGTAACATACTCATAGATTCTAGAAGTTAAAGTGTTGGGGGTTGGAGGGAGACATTATTCAGTTTACTACAGTATACTTCAGAGCATAAGGCATAATCCTCATTAAATCAGAATCAAAGGTATAGATTTAGCATTTTAAAACAAAAGCTAATGTCCTGGCTGGTATTGCTCAGTTGGTAGGGCATGGTCACACATGGAAAGAAGGCCAGTTTGATTCCCAGCCTGGGTTGCTGGTTTGATCTCAGGTAGGGGGTGTGCAGGAGGCAGCCAAACAAAGTTTCTTTCTCACATCAATGCATCTATCTCTCTCTCCCTCTCCCTTCCTCTCTTTAAAAGTCAATTAAAAAATCTTTTAAAAAAATAAAGCTATTATACTCTTGGAGAACATGAAGTTTTTTAAAATCTACAATTAATCATTTCTAATCCAATTCTCATACCAATTTCTGGTTTTATTCTTCTCAATTAGGCATTCAAAGAAAATTAGCCAATTGACTAGCATTAGTAATAATTGGCAAGCTCTTTTCTGCCTTTACAAACAAAAATATCGTCCTCAGTAGGTTTAACTAATTAATGGGAGAGAGCCTTTGAAGCTCAGAGCTGGTTTATGACAGCATCTTGCCATTGATACACTACTATCATTTGTCATTCACTTTATTTGAAAGCAAAAGGAAAAAGGCAAATTAATCTCCAAATTGAATTAAATATGCAGTTTTCTCTAAAATTAAATCATACTTAATAAGTTTACATGATTTTTTCACATAATATATTACTTTAAAACATTCATATATTTACATAATGTCATTAGATAAAATGATTATGCTTTTGTAGACTTATCAAAACTTTTGCTTGCCAGTCTTTTCCCAAGGATTAAAGTATACCAAATGTTCCAGTTAGCACATGGTAGTCCTAGCCCTTAATAGTGTCATCTTTAACTCAAAGAATGGTTTAATGACAAACCATATAGTCACACCACCACTGATTCTTCCTATATTAAAACACAAATAAAAGACGATTCAACTTGTTTTCCTTCTTCACATCAATATATGTAAGGGATACAAAGGGAAAACATGCAAGTTCTTAGAGGTGAAAAGGGGATATTTTGGAGCAACAGGTGTTGTTAAGGACACATAAGAAAGAGACTGTGGGCACATGGGATTTGATATGAGAATAAAGTGGTAGCGTGGGTCATTTGGTGAAAACTGAGAGGATTTGAAAGAATGAGCAACAGCCAACAGTACTGTAGGATTTCTTAACTGTAAACATTAATACAGAGAAGAGCTATCAGACATCCAGGAAATACCAGAGCCCAAAGAAATTAAAAACAAATAGAAGGCATTATCTCCAAGCAAACAGATGACAGAGCTACCAGAGCAGGAGTCAAACTGAATAAAACTAGTGATTTCAGCAGAAACCAGTTTGGCTCAGTGGATAGAGCGTGGGCCTGTGGACTGAAGGGTCCTGGGTTTGATTCTGGTCAAGGGCATGTACCTTGATTGCGGGCACATCCCCAGTAGGGGTTGTGCAGGAGGCAGCTGATTGATGTTTCTCTCTCATCAATGTTTCTAACTCTCTATTCCTCTCCCTTCCTCTCTGTAAAAAATCAATAAAATATATTTTTAAAAAAAAACAAAAACTAGTGATTTCAGAAAGACGAGAGGAGATATTCAATCGCTGGAAGATCAGCAGGAAGTGCTAATAATAATTAAGTAGAGAAATAAATGGACAAACTTCCTGGAGATCGTAAACATGAAAAATATAACATTTTTATTTTTAAAAAATAGTCAATAGTTGTGTTGAACAGTAAACAAAACCAGTGTGGATTCAGACATTTTTCTCAAAGTATCAGAAAGGAAGTGTGAGATGAAAGTTATAAAAATTAAAATAGATAAATAGAATTTGAAAAGAAAAGAAAGGCTGTAATAGTAACTACTGATAAAAACACTACTGTTTCATATACAGGGTGTCCCCAAAACATGTATAAACACTTGAACAGCTGATAGCTCAATTGATAATTTCTTTCTTTTCAGCCAGACTAAGCTTTGAACAAAGGAAATTAATCCTAAAAATGCTACTGGAAGTTTGAAAACATCGTTGAAGTACAAACATTGCCTTTATAATTTTTCAAAGTGTGTATACATTTTTTGGACAAAGGGTGCCCTTCAAAGTGTATACATACTTTAACAGCTGATAACTTACTTAATTTTCACCTTTTTAGGTTTAACTGATTTGAAATAATGGATGAAGCCAGACTAAACTTAGAACAAAGAAAATTTATCCACTAGACTTTTTTTATGGGAAGACATAAAAGATAAAATTTATGCTACAAAACCAGCAACAGTGGACAAATTGAGGGCACACAAATACTGAACAAAATAATTGTTGATGTTTGCAATTTCATTGCTTTGCATTATCTATCAGCAGTGCCTGGACCAGAATGGTCATCAGTTTAAAAACAGGTGTTGACAAAAAATTATTCGTTTTTGTAGATTCTTTTAAATTTCTAAAATGAATCGTATGTTAATAACCACTGAATCTATAGTCATTCAAAGTGTGTGTGCATTTTTGGGATAGCCTATATATTGGTGTTGTATTAAGATGCCCTGTTAACCATTTTTAGAAAGGCTTCTTTTTTATTTAAATCTACTCATTCATTCTTTCAGATTATCTATATAGAAAATAATAGCATCTTCAAATAATAAAATATCTTCACTTCTAATTATTTCACTTTCACATAAATATAAGAAGCTCTTCTTAATTCATAGTAGCAAAAAAATGAAAACAGCTTTCAGTCCATCAGCAAAGGAAAAAAATGGATAAAAGTATAATGAACCCTGGCTCAGTTGGTTAGAACAGTTGTCTGGTACACTAACAGGTTGCAGATTCTATCTCCGGTCAGGGTGGATGGGGGAGGCAACCAATTAGTGTTTATTTCTCTCTCTTTACCTTCCTCTCTCTCTAAAATAAAATCAATAAGAACATACCCTTGGGTGAGGATTTTTAAAAAGTACAATGAAATGCTATATAGCAGTTGAAAATAATAACTGACTTGAAAATAAAAACATGAATGGTTTTTTGAAGGAGAATTGTAGTGAGATACATTTTAATATAACATCTTAAAGCAAGTATTAAATATTATTATTCATGTTTTGTGGACTTTAGACTTATAAGCAAGGAAATATATTAAAAACAATTGCCTTACATATGTTATGGATATTTGTTAGAGGAAGAAAAAATAGAATTGAGGCATTACGTGGACCAGTGAAGAAATTATGCTACCAGCTAAGGAATATTGATTAAAATATGCAATTCTTCCGCGTGCATCAAGAAAAAAACAAATCAATCACAAAGCTAACAAAATTTAAAAATAAATGAGCAGACTCATAAGAAAGAAAAACAATTACATCATATTAACCCAACCCTTTCTGGAAGATGAGAAAGAATGCAAGATGTGTGATTTTTCCTAAGTTTTATTGTTAGAAAAGTAGTCATAGTGCACCCTCTTCAGACTAAACTCTAAGAAATGTATTTGCACATTTTATGGGGTCATGTGGGAATCAACTGACAATTTCTCTAACACCTTCAGAGCTTAAGAGAATGGATTTCAAATTGCTGGTTCTTATAGGGCTCTCTGACACAATCAAAGTCTTGACCATGAAATACAATTCAGTGATGGTCACTACATGCAATAGCATGAAAGGTGCCAAACTTGCTCATTCCCTAAGAACTGTGCCTTGCTAAAGTTTAGCTGTATGCACCAACTCGAAAAAAATAATATGAATATAATATTTATGAATTCAGATAAAAAAGGCACCCAAATATTATGGTAGTTCCTGAAACTAGCAAAAGTAAATGGCTTAGTAGAGTGGCCAAAACTTACATCTAAGTAACTAAAGTAAGACTTTTTTATTTATTTATGTGTTTATTTATTTATTTAACAATATTTATTGTTGAAATTATTACATATGTCTCCTTTATTCCCACATTGACCACTTCTAGCCCACCCCCATCATGCCTTCACCACCCTATTGTCTATTTCCATGGGTTATGCATATATATATATATATATATATATATATATATATACACACATATATATATATATACACACGCACGCACACACACACACACACATATATATATATACATATGCTAGTATATATGTATATATATGTAGTTCATATATATATATATATATATATATATATATATATATATATATTTGGTTGATCTCTTCCCACCTGCCCACCCACCCCTGCCTTCCCTCTGAGATTCATCAGTCTGTTTCATGCTTTTATGTCTCTGGATCTATTTTGCTCATCAGTTTATTTTGTTCATTAGATCCCACATATAAGTGAGATCATGTGATACTTGTCTTTCTCTTATTGGCTTATTTAGCTTAGCATAATACTCTCCAGGTCCAAACTTTTTAAAATATATATTTTTATTGATGTCAGAGAGTAAGAGAGAGGGAGAGATAGAAACATCAATGATGAGAGAAAATCATTGATTGGCTGCCTCTTGCAGGCCCCCTACTGGTCACTGAGCCAACAACCAGGCATATGCTCTCACCATGAATCAAACCTTGACCTCCTGGTTTATGGGTCAGCGCTCAACCACTGAGCCACACAGGCCAGGCTAAACTAAGATTTATCTCCAAGAATTGGAAGGAGGCATTTCTAAATGTGAAGTCCTGCACAAAATAAGCTTTATTTCAGATCTGAGATACATGACTTTTAGAAGAGAAATTTCTTTTATTTTTGTGGTTTTTAGCCCCATTTACCCTCTGACTGTTAAGGACTGAATATAATAGAGGTAAGAAAGGTCTGGACACAATACTTCTGTTTAGGATTGGCATTACCAATATTCTACAGCATTTAGAGTGTGCTCCCAATTTACCTTCTGTCTTTCAAATAGTGTTTGTATTCATTGGCTCATATGATGATTTCTGGGGATTCAGATGCCAGGATTGATTAAGTCCCTGCCAAAGCTTTACTCATGGACAATCTGGACTGGGACTATTGTTTCCCCAAGGGCTTCTCCTCCCTGTTAGGTATGTGAGTCCAAGAGGAAAACAACAGGTCTTGTTGATCAATAGATAGAAATAAATATAGCTGACTGGCAGCCCCTGGAATAAATCTATCAGGTATCTCACCTAGATAACTCTAATTAGATGCCTATTTTCTACAAACTCAGCTCGTCAAAATTTCTGACCTGGGTAAAATCTCCTTATACTCAGAATTAGGGAAGGAAAGTGGAAAAAACAGTATTATAGTCTACTAGAGGCCCAGTGCATGAAATTTGTGCATGGGGGGGGGTGTCCCTCAGCCTAGCCTGCACCCTCTCCAATCTGGGACCCCTCAAGGGCATTCGGACATCCTTCTCACAATCCAGGACTGCTGGCTCCCAACTGCTCATCAGCCTGCCTTCCTGATTGCCCCTAACCGCTTCTGCCTGCCAGCCTGATCACTCCCTAACCACTCTCCTGACAGCTTGATTGATGCCTAACTGCTCCCCTGCCAGCCTGTTTGCCCCTAATTGCCCTCCCCTGCAGGCCTGGTCCCCCCAACTGCTCTCCCCTGCAGGCCTGGGTCCCCCCCAACTGCCCTTCCCTGAAGGCCTGGTCACCCCCAACTTCCCTCCTCTGCCGGCCTGGTCACCCCTAACTGCCCTCCCCTGCTGGCCTGATTGCCCACAACTGCCCTCCCTTAAAGGCCTGGTCCCTCCCAACTGCTCTCCCCTGCTGGCCATCCTGTGGTGGCCATCTTGTGTCCACGTGGGCGCAACCATCTTTAACCACATGGGGGCAGCCATCTTGTGTGTTGGAGTGATGGTCAATTTGCATATTAGTCTTTTATTAGATAGGATAGAGGCCTGGTGCATGGGTGGGGGCCAGCTGGTTTGCCCTGAAGGGTGTCCCAGATCAGGGTGTGGGTTCCCTTGGGGCGTGGGGCAGCCTGGGCGAGGGGCCCCCAGCAACCCAAGCAGAGGCCCTGGTATCTGGGATTTATTTATCTTCTATAATTGAAACTTTGTAGCCTTAAGCGGAGGCCAAGGCCTGCCAGGGCTGCAGGAGCTTGGCTTCCTCCATTGCCAGAGGCAACTCAAGTCTCCTGCTCTCTCCAGCTCTGTAGCTGCTGCCATTTTTGTTGGGATTTATTTATTTTCTATAATTGAAACATTGTAGCCTTGAGTGGAGGCTTGGGCCTGCCAGGATGTGCGGAAAACTTGACTTTCTCCATTTCTGGGGAAACCCAAGCCTCCTGCTTGCTCTGTGGCTGCAGCCATCTTGGCTGGGTTAATTTGCATACTCTCTCCTGATTGGCTGGTGGGCATGGCTTGTTGGTGTAGCGGAGTGATGGTTAATTTGCATGTTGCTCTTTTATTAGGTAAGATGTCTCTCAAACTTCAGCCTGATGACCACCTACTTCAGATTCATGAAGATCTACTTATTAAATATTCAGATTTCTTGGCCTTACTAAAGGCCAACTAAGTTCTGAAGTAAACACTAAAAACACACATTTAAACAAGCTCCTCACAATCTAAAATTTTAACCTAGAGGATTTTTCTTTTACTTCAGTAATCTTAAGAATTTTTCACTATCACTCACTAGAAGGAATTCTGTTAGATGCTTCAAAAGTCATTGATTATCTATATATATAAAAAGCCAGCGACTGGAATGCTGTAACGGCTTTAACAACCGGTCACTATGATGCCCACTGCAGCCAGTGAACCAGTCAGATTGGGGGTGGGGAATGGCCGACCAACCTTCTGTGGCCCCTTCCCCCAGCCGACCCTGCCCTCGATGGGCCTCACCACCACCCCTATCAGCCCCCAGCCTCTCCCCCAGCCAACTCTGCCCCCGATCAGGCCCCCCACCCCTCTGGGAGCAGGGCCATCTGGCCCACCACCCACAACCCCTCCCGACAGCCAGCCCCAAATCCGATCAGCCACCACCACCCCAATTGGCCCTGAGCCCCTCCCCACAGCCAGCTCCGCCCTTGATCAACCTCCCCCACACCAATCAGGGGTGGAGCTGGATGTCCAACCTCCCACAGCCCCTCCCCTAGCCACTGACCCCAAATCGGCCCCCCTACCCCATTTGGGGGCAGGCCCGCTAGCCAATTGCCTGCAGCCCCTGCCCCCAGCCGGCCCAGCCCTGATCATCCTGATCAGGGCAGGCTGACCAGCCAACTTCCAGCATCTTCTCCTCCTGACAGGCCCAGCCCTAATTTGCCAATTGGGGCCGAGCAGGCCATGCATGAATTCGTGCACTGGGCCTCTAGTTTATTATAAATACAATATGGATCCTCACATTATAGGGATCTTTCCTTAGTGAAAATCTACCTTTGAGTCATTAGCCCACTGTGTAGTGATCTATTTTCATGTATTAAAGGACAAAGAATAATTCCATGAGGTAGAAACTATGGATTTCAAATCCCATGTCTCTGTGTAAATGACTAAATATTTAATCCATAAGAATTCTGGCCGAAACTGGTTTGGCTCAGTGGATAGAGCGTCAGCCTGCGGACTGAAGGGTCCCAGGTTTGATTCCAGTCAAGGGCATGTACCTTGGTTGCGGGCACATCCCGAGTAGGGGGTGTGCAGGAGGCAGCTGATCGATGTTTCTCTCTCATTGATGTTTCTAACTCTCTATCTCTCCCCCTTCCTCTCTGTAAAAAATCAATAAAATATATTAAAAAAAAAAGAATTCTGAAACTTTTAAATAAATCTTATAGGGTGATTTTTTGGTTGAGTCCTGTCAATTCCAATTCCAATAAGTGGAAGAAGGAAAAATAAATATTCAAGGCATGTTTTAGCTCTTAGAGCTAAACTAAACAGGCCCAGCTATTCTTCTTGCCTCGTTATTTTAAAATGTAAAAAGCAATACCAAAAAATAAAATAAAATAGACAAAATAAAAAGAAAATTAGTTAAAAGAAAATTTTATATAGAAAGTTAATTACCTAGAATAATTTTATAATGTTAAGAAAAATATAATATAATATAAAAGAAATCTAAAAGGGAGAAGAAAAGGGGGAATGAGATTAAAACTACTTATCAATAAATAAAATAAGTTGAAATCAAGTTTTTAAAAGGACTAAAATTTAAAGAACAAAATAACACAATAAATATATAGCCATACAAGAACTGCTTATTATGATACAGACTAAAAAAAATTTAAACAGTGCATATGGGAAAGTCCAAAATTTAACATCCAGGTGGACTGAAAATAGTCTTCTAAGATGAAGTAGTTGCAAATCTCTAGAAAAATATCCTATTTTTTTGGGCTTCCCAGGAATTTTTTGGTTAAGGATCCCAGGAATTATCCCCTGAGCTCTAGACTTGAATGATAAAAAAAGAATCTTTGGCAACTCTCCCCCAAATTTTATCTCTAGTTGGGAACAGATGGGGTAGATGTTGTGTTCCCCACCCTCTGAACAACATGTATTCTCCACCTGCCCTGCTGCCAAGACACTTACATTTATGCAAAGGTCTCCTACCTCATTGTATAGTCAATCTGTAACAATAACCCACAATGAAAACATTTTGCTGATATTATTAGTATATGAGTACAGTAGCTATTTTTTAGAATTATTTGAAATATTATTTGATTTCATCACTTGTTGAACTGTAGCACATATGTAACATATGGAACAATTAGGTGACCAAGATTTCCCAGCTCAGCCACCCTTTTGTTGGACCATTTGTTGGACCTTTTGCCCCAATTTGGGATTATTATATATGAATACCATAAGCACACACTAAAAAATAGCACCTCATATCTGACATTTATTTTATTTAAATACACTAAAATGAAACCTCAAGACAACTCTACATAGTACACATTCTTTCTCTTGGATATATGAGGATATGAATATATAGAGAGGTTAACTAGCATGTCTAATATAACACACATAGAAAACACTGGCAATCAGATTTGATTTTAGGTCTCCATGACCCCCGAACTCATGCTCTTTCATCAATGACACATACTTCTACATGCTTTTTAGGCTTGTAAATGAAGGCGTCCCCTGCCACCAAGCATTAACAATTTCATTCTCCATACGTAATTTGTATAGACAGATAATTATTAAATAATATAGAAACCTCTGTAATTCATTTTAAATTAAGCCCTATATATATATGTGGGAATTGTTTTGTGTTCTGCAATATTACATGGTGGATTTACTAAAACATATTGCTCAACTACCACAATTATTACTATAATTTTAGCTAATGTTAAATTAATTTGTCTACTCTTGATAAACTTAATTTACATTAGGCAAATATGAAATTATTTCCATATTTTCAGATAAACTCTCAGCCATCATTTCAGCTTGTGCATTGGTACCCAACACATGAAGTGTTTATGTTTTATTTTTGCTTCTAAGAAAAATTTATAACGCTCTGCCTCTTTCTACATTCACACTTTTTGTTGTTTATTTTAAGAACACCAGAAGTAAGCCACATGGCAAGTTAATTAATCAAGCTTTGTGCAGTAAAATATAAGGTCACATTTTTGGATGTTTATTAGTAACAAAAATGTGCTAATGGTACATAATTGCATTTTACCTTAAGACTTCAAGCTCTTAAGCGAGAAAATATCACTCTAAGAGCAGGTCATACTGTGGATGGGGCATTTTGTTCCTTAAAAGCAAGTTTGATGCACCAGTTTTTCTTTCAAAAAGATTTCACCAGAAAATATAGCATACTGAGATTGGCAAAATACAGCTTTTTGCTCTCTCTCTATATATCATTACTGTCAGCTGTTTAAAAATGGATTTCTCTGAGCCGGTTTGCAGCAAGTTTTATGGCTGCAAAAGTGTTTAGTCAGAACTGATTTGTTCCTGACACTAGATATTGCCCATGACGTTTTCGTGGGGGAAAGAATAATGAAGAAGCTGCTGCCTAGATTCTGTTCATTAGGCTTTTCATTGTAATCGGGTCACAGCTCGGGACGTTCTGACAAGGTAATGCCACTCCAGTACTGATCCAAGGACTATCATGTTTGAGAGACTGTGAGTATCCCACCTCAACAGCACTTGGGCTGAGGACTCCGGCAGCATTTGTGTTATATCAGAATACGAGAGGGGTGGAAGCATCCCCAGAGTAATTTGTTTTTGGTGACTCATTCAATACAAGGAGAACACAGTTTTCTTGTCACTTGTCAACTCATCTATTAACAAGAAGGGAGAATTAATTGATACATTTGAAAGTGAGAATGTTCAACTTCTTAAGTTTGAAGACTTCTATTTAAAAACTACTAAAAAGCCAGGAGATTTCGGGTTTGCAAGCCAGTGTGATATGTAAAGAAAAGGGTCTAGATCAACCATAAAACTGGTGGGGATTAAGGATAGCAATAGCTCAGAGCTAGAAATTGGCATACAGCTAAGAAGCAGTTATTTATGTTTAACACATTGCAGTCAAATCCACACATTCTGCTCAACACTTGAAGACGTACCTGCTTTTTGAGGGAGGTCAGGCCTGATTACCTGGAAGCATAGATCATTCCCCTCAGCTGCACTCTTTCTGAACAGGAAAACCTATTTTAACCTCATTTTCTCCACTTGATTATAAGCTGTATTCTATTCTATTTCATTGGACATATCTAAGTAGCTTACCAAAATGTATTTATCATATGTGTATGCCCTTGCTTCTTCTATTTTCTTCTGTTTTTTTTTTCTGCTACTATTCTGTTAGATTATTTAATGTCACCAACCTATTCTCTAATTTTTTTAGACCCTCTATTAGTGAACTTTATTTAAAAAGGTACTAGCCACAAAAATTATATAAAATTAATAATAAATATAAATATAAGAGTTAAAACTATAAAACCTATAGAAGAAAATATATGACTAAATCTTTGTAACCTTTTGTTAGGCAATCATTTGTTAGATATGATACCAAAAGCACAAATAAAAAAGGAAAAGCAGATAAATTAGATATTATCAAAAGTAAAAACCGTTTGTGCTGCAATTGACAACCTTAAAAAAGGGAATAGACAATCAATAGAAATCGAGAAAATATTAGCAAATTATATATCTGATAAGGTACTTATACTCAGAATATGTAAATAACTCTTATAACTCAATAATGAAAGGACAAATGGGTATTTAAGAATGGGGTATGCAACTACATAGCCATTTCTCCAAAGATAGCTAGATGGCCATAATCACATGAAAATATGAGAAAAGATGTTTAGCATAATTAGCTGTTAGGAAAATTCAAATTAAAACTATGATGATATACAACTCTACAATCACACAGATGGCTATAATAAGGGAGACAGCCAATAATAAGGTTGACAAAACTGTGGAGAAACTCGCCCTGGGCAGGTGGCTTGGTTGGTTGGAGTTTCATCTTACACATCAGAAGGTTTGGGGTTCAATCCTCCAGTCAGGGTACGTAGGGAAGGCAACCAATCTCTGTCTCTCTGTCTCTCTGTCTCTCTGTCTCTCTGTCTCTCTCTCTCTCTCTCTCTCTCTCTCTCTCTCTCTCTCTCTCTCTCTCAAAAGCAATAAAAATCAAACAAACATATCCTCAGGTGAGGATTTAAAAATGTATAGAAACTAGAATCCTCATACATTGCTGATGAGTGTGACACATTGGATAATAGTCAGGCAGTTATTCAAAATGTTAAACACAGAGTTACTATATGACCTGGTGATTTTTCTAGCAGGTATAAACTCAAGAGAAATAACACATGTTTACACTCAAGAGAGCACATGATTGTTCATAGAGAATTATTTATTATAATAGCCCCAATTTGAAAACAACTAATGTTCCATCAACTGCTAAATGCATAAACCAGATATGATATATTAGTACAATAGAGTATTACTTAACAATAAAAAGAAATAAGGTACCAATACATGATATAACAAGATTAAACCTTGAAAACATTAATCTACATGAAAAAAAGTCAAAAACAATATGTATTATTTAATTTTATTTATATAAGTAATGTCCAGAAGAGAACAATTTGTAGAGAGAGAAACTAAATTAGTGGTTATCCAGGCTTGGCAAGGGAAGGCAGTTAGATAGGGAATGACTGTTAATGGGCATAGGATTTCTTTTGGAGATGATGAAAATGTTATAAAATTAAATTGTGGTGATGGTTGCACAACTCAGTGATTATACTAAAACCATTGAATTGTACATTTTAAATGAGTGAGTTTTGTGGCATGTGAATTATATTTAAATAATACTATTTTAAAAAGATTGCTAGCAACAAAAAAGGATATTAACTATTCACTGCTGCTTTAAATATAACAAAGTGTATGAATCAATTGATCCCCCCCAACCCATTTTTGGGTCACAACATCAATTTAGCTAAGTAATTCTATTACCATCTTTTAAAACATGAAATAAAATAGAATAAGTTGGAATGGAATGGGACAGAATGGAACATAGCAGAACAGAATCTCTCTCTCTACATATATATATGAAAGCCTAAGCGACTGTTATGACCGAATGACTGGTTGCTATGATGCACACTGACCACCAGGGGACAGACGCTCAATGCAGGAGCTGCCCTCCAGTAGTCAGTGTGCTCCCACAGTGGGAGCAGTGGGAGCGGCGCTCAGTTAGAAGCCGGCTCACGGCTGGCAAATGCAGCTGTGAAGGCCGGGATGAGTGGCAGCAGAGCTGCACCTGGCCCCAGCTGGGGCTCCTCCCCTGCCGCCTGCCACTTGGGCACTGCTACAAGCCTTGCCTGTGGGGCTTGGACCAAAACCCAGTATACCAACATCCCCCTGAGGGATCCCAGATTGCTAGAGGGTGCAGGCCAGGCTGAGGGACCCCACCTGTGCACAACTCTATGCAGTGGGCCTCTAATAGAATATAAAAGGAAAGGAAACAAACAATAAAATAATTTTGTCGACTCCCTTCCTCTCTGAAATCAATAAAAATATATTTTAAAAAATAAAAATAAATTTTAAAAAATGATACAGATCCATATTTTGGTGTGTCATTATTGCCTAATGCATAGCACATGGGATATTGTTAAATATTAGTCTACTGTATCTGAGGAGTGATTTATTCTGACATGGAAGTGTCTGCTATCAAAAGAAGAAGAAAGTGATCTTTGCCCCAGTATTCCAGGACCCAGCTAGCAAAGGACATGAAAATTAAAATAAAGAGGGTACCATGTTAGAGACAGAGGTACCCAGCATTACAGCCCTCTACAGCTATTCTCATTAATTCATAAAGCAGGCAGGGTTTTACAGTATATTTGAGGGGGAAGAGAAAATATCCCCCATAAATCTGTAAATTACCAGGTTTTACGTAAGATTAGACTTTGCACAAGGGTGTGAGCAAAATCCTCTCAGGGACTGGTTGTAAAGCTCTCCAGCACATCCTGGACACCAATAGATGGTGTCTTGGAGGAGTCAGCCTGAAACAAGTATATGGAACCTGAGATCCATGAGATGAAGCCAGGCTGGCAGGCAGACACGACACTCACAGACTATTTCTCACTTCTCTCATCCCAACCATCCCTTTTTCATAAGGAAAAGAGTAGAGTGATATCACAACCCAAAGCAGATCTGTGATTACTTTTGCGTTCATTTCATGTTATTAATTTTATTTTAAAAATAATAGTCAAATTTAGACTAACAAGAGCTCAGTTACTTTCAAGGTTACTTTTTTTAATAAAAAAAAAAATATTAGAAAGCCCTAAAATGAAAACAAAAATGCCCCCTTTGCTGTTATTATATGGAGATCTCTGAGTCACATGACTCTTCAGACTGTTACTATGAATATAAAACCAAGTAATTTGCCTATCTATTTAAAGCCTCATGTCATGAGGCTTATTTCCCTTTAGGTGTTCTATAAAATTGTACAGTCCCTTGAGATAAAAACCAGTTTTTGTGCTTTCCAGGCAGCCAGTTTATATTACCCTATTCCTCGCCAGGTCAGTGAAGAGCAACCCTTACTACCAACAAAAATCTTAGTTGTCACACAGTAAAATAAAATCATTTCACTCAACAGTGAAAACTTGATACTTTCCATTAGCCTGTTTCTGTGAAGTGTTAGATGAAGGCATAAAAGTCAGATCAAAGTTCAAATTCTAACTCTTCTATGCATCACTCATATTAACGACAAGTCACTTAAATTCTCTGTTCCCTCGTCTGCAAAATGGGAATAACACCTTCTGATAGGCTTTGTAGAATCAATATAAAATGTTAAAATATGATAATTTAGGTAAGCTCAATATTAAATGAATTTATCACTTGGGGGTAACAGTAGGTTTAATTGTACAGGTCTTTGTATCTTAGAGATTTTTAATCTTATTCCCTTTTCCTTGTAAATCTTACTGTTATCTTTACTCAACCAATGGCAGAAAAATACTCTTGATTTTTCTCTCTGCTATAACAGAAAATATACAGAAATTAAACTGAAATTAAATACAAAAGCAGCACTGAAACTAAGACATACAGAAAGAGAAGAAAAAGTGACTATATTTCTCCAAAACTCTGTTGTTGTATAAGCTGAAGCAAGAGTATTTGAACTTCAGCATTCTGTTGATACTTTGCGCTGGATGGTTTATTGTTGAGGGGGACTGTCCTGCAGGAGGAAGAGAGTGAATACAGTGAGACCACAATAACTTAGGAGCAAATTAAAAAGATGTAGGTGAAAACCATCAAATAAAGGATCAGGAATTTACAAAAATGGGAAAGCAGAGGACAGCAAGGAAGCCTGAATCTGGAGCAAGAGACTTGAGACACAAACCACAAGGTAGTATGATAGCTAGACCACCATTTGAAACTCTGAAAGTCAGATGCACTTCCCTCTGCAAACATGTGCTGCTTAAGACAAGGAGGCACACTGGTAAATGTCATTAGGTGATTTCATTGTGCGACATAATAGAGTGTGTTTACACAAGCCTGCTACACACTGAGGCTATATTATATAGCCTATTGCTCCTAGGTACAAACCCATTGAACATGTTACTGCATTGAAAACTGTAGGAAATTATGTCACAAGGGTAAGTATTTGTGATCTACATATTGAAAATATAGTGTAAAATAAGATAAAAGAGTGTAAATTAAAGATAAAAAAAATTGTACACCTGCATAGGGTGCTTACCATGGAAGTAGCCTGGGACATTACTGTCCACTACTGTAGACTTTATAAATGCTCTATAGTTAAACTGCAGCAAATTTATTTAAAAAATAGAAGATGGCAGTATAGGTAAACACCTGAACTGCTGCCTCACACAACAATTTCAACACTACAACTAAAAGACAAAACGAACATCATCCAGAACCACAGGAAGGCTGGCTGAGTGGAAATTCTACAACTAGAAGGAAAGAGAAAAGCTCACAAAGACTCAGAGGAGCTGCGAAAGGCAGAGGTACAGAGGTGCACGCGCAGAGAGGGCTGGCAACTGAGTACATGGCTGGCTTTCTCAATTGGGAGGGAGACAACAGCTCCTGACTGCACTGAACTCCAGTTCCGGGTGAGACTCTGTGGACCTAGGCTCATATGGGGAGAAACTGGACTGTCTGACAGCGGGCAAAACTTGAGGGCGGCTTTCTAACAGAGGTGCTTGCAAGGATTACCGTGGGATTACTGGGGGCCTCTTAGGGCAGGGCTGATGGGAAGCCATTGCTGTTTGCTCCGCCCTGAGACTCTGCCCCATCCAAGCTGAGCACAGATGCTTTTGCAATATGAATGGTCCTGTCCTTTGAATTCTAAACTTACCTAACAAACTGCAGCTGAGTCAGTGAGACCCAGAACATCCAAAAGAAGGCCCAAGGCCCCACAGCAGCTTGCATTGCTTCACAGCTGGGCCTCATCTGGGCACCTCCAAAACCCAAACAAAGAAGAGGAATCTGTAGATCTCTCCATAGCTCCTGCTGGGTGGCCTCAGGCAGAGGCTAAAGTAGCACCACATTGGAGATCCAAGAGCCAGTGTACCCAGGGGTCAGAGTAGGACCATCCAGATTACAACTCCTCAGATCCATAAGGGACACACTCAGGGGGCAGACTCAGTGAGCACCAAAGCCCCACTGAAGCAAGTCTTGCCTCATAAGGGTGTCTCCAGCACAGAAGTTCTCCCAGCATAGACACAGCTGATCCTCACAGCCAATTGGCCTAGAGGTCAATTCCTCCCAGTGATACCAACAACAATCAAGGCTTAACTACAACAAGGCTGTGCACACAGCCCACAAAGGGGTGCACCAAGAGTGTCCACCTCTGGTAACTGGGGAGGCTGAGCCACTGGGCCCTGTAGGACACCTAGCACACAAAGCCACTCTATCAATTCAGGGAAACAGCCAAAATGTGGAGACAAAGAAACAGATCACAAATGAAAGGAATGGACGAAAGCAAACAACTGGATATAGAGTTCAAAACCACGGTTATAAGGTTTTTCAAGAATTTTCTAGAAAAGGTCGATAAATTTAGTGAGACCCTCGAAGATATGAAAAAGGACCAACTAGAAATTAAACATACACTGACTGAAATAAAAAAATATTATACAGAGAACTAACAGCAGACTAGAGGATCACAAGACTCAAGTCAAAGATTTGAAATACAAAGAAGCAAAAAACACCCAACCGGAAAAGCAAAAAGAAAAAAGAACCCAAAAATATGAAGATAGTGTAAGGAACCTCTGGGACAACCTCAAGCGTACCAACATCCGAATTATGGGGGTGCCAGAAGAAGAGAGAGAGCAAGATACTGAAAACTTATTTGAAGAAATAATGACTGAAAACTTCCCCCACCTGGTGAAAGAAATAGACTTACAAGTCCAGGAAGCACACAGAAGCCCAAATAAAAGGAATCCAAAGAGGACCCACCAAGACACATCATAATTAAAATGCCAAGAGCAAAAGACAAAGAGAGAATATTAAAAGCAGCAAGAGAAAAACAGATAATTACCTACAAGGGAGCATCCATAGGATTGTCAGCTGATTTCTCAACAGAAACAATGCAGGCCAGATGGGAGTGGCAAGAAATATTCAAAGTGATGAATAGCAAGAACCTACAACCAAGATTACTCTACCCAGCAAAGCTATCATTCAGAATTGAAGGTCATATAAAGAGCTTCACAGATAAGAAAAAGCTAAAGGAGTTCATCACCAGTATTATATGAAATTCTGAAAGGTATTCTTTAATAAGAGGAAGAAGAAGAAAAGGGTAAAGATAAAAATTATGAACAACAAATATATATCTATCAACAAGTGAATCTAAAAATCAAGTGAATAAAAAATCAGATGAACAGAATAAACTGGTGAATATAATAGAATCAGGGGCATAGAAAGGGAGTGGACTGAGGATTCTTGGGGGAAAGGAGTGTGAGGGGTGCAGGAAGAGACTGGACAAAAATTGTACACCTATGGATGAGGACAGTGGTGGAGAGGGTGGGGTGGGAACCGGGTAGAGGGGAGCTATGGGGGGAAAAAAGAGGAACAATTGTAATAATCTGAACAACAAAGATTTATTTAAAAATTTTATTTAAAAAATAGTTTTTCTTTCTTCAGTAAGTTAACCTTAGCTTATGGTAAATTTCTTACTTTATAAACTCTTCAATGTTTTAACTTTTTGACCCTTTGTAACAGCACTTAGATTAAAACACAAATATTGGCCTGGCCAGTGTGGCATAGCCATGGAGCATGGACCTGTGAATCAGCAGATCATGATTTCATTCCCGGCCAGGGCATATGCTTGGCTTGTGGACTTGGTCCCTGGTCGGGGGGCAGGCAGGAGGCAGCTGATAAATGATTCTCTCTCATCATTGATGTTTCTATCTCTCTCTCTCTCCCTTCCTCTCTGAAATCAAAACAAATATATTTTATAAAAACACAAACATTGTACAGCTATAAAAAATGTTGTCTTTATTTATAGCCTTATTCTACAAGCTTTTCTCTATTTCAAAAGTTTAAAAATTTTTTTTGTTCTTTTTAAATTTTCTGTTAAAAACTAAGACACAAACACATGCAGGGGCAGATCATAAACATTACTACTTTCAACCTCCATATGTTGTTCCACTGGATGGTTTGAAGGGGCAATAACAGGCATGGAGCTGTTATCTCCTAAGGTAACAATGTCTCCTTCTGAAATACCTCCTGAAGACCAGCCTGAAGTCCTTCTTGAGAAGGTGTCACTCTTACACTCTTCTCAGAAATACATTCATGGTGATTTGCTTGGTTATTATTTGTTTGTTTTAAATCACAGATTTGCTTGTAAGCAGATAATGCACCATGGTCATTCTTCTCTATCAATGAAAACCTTTCAGTTTTCAAACATGTTAAGGAGTTTGTTGATGTTTCCCAAAAGTTTCTGCTAAAACCTTTACTGTGAATTTTTTCAAGAGTTATTCTTCTCCTAGAGATTCCTTTACTCTTACCTCCTCTTCAGCTATGTATTTATGTTCCATTTCCAACAATTTCACTTTAGTCAATTCCTCAGGAAATAAGAATCAAGAGCTCCTCAATGTCCTCTTCATCCATACCCAGGTTAAAATTGTTTGCCATCTCAATCGCAGCCTTGTTGAATTTCACAGCCTTTGTGCTATGATTAGGATGGCTCTGACAATATGAATTACAAGGTGATATGATTTTTTAAGCTCCATCAGAATTTTTGGGACCAATCATATATGTGGTCCATCATTGACTGAAACTTTGCTATACAGTGTAAAACTATATGCTAGAAGTGGATTTGAGAGCCTGAAATGGGAGCAGATGAATAAACTGATGGGACAGTAAGAATCTGAAGAATATAGTAGATCTTCCCACTTACCCAACTACTGATATACAGAGGTAGTGAGTGATAACTACACATGGTATTAGTGCATCACATAATGGAGTGATAAATATTAAAGGAAGGGCTAAAGCCAGTTTTTAGACACTTTCTCACTAGCATGCATTAAACTTGCTTTTGTGTGTTTGTGTGAATCTCAGAAATACTTCCTTTTTGTAGACCTGGTGTTTTATTTCACTGATCTGTTTGTTTATGCAGTTGTTCCTGTCAATATGTCTGGCCTTCTCAACTATATTACATTCCTCAAGGTCAGGAATTTTATCATCTTTGCATTTCCCAAGCTACTTTGAAAAATGCTAAGTACTTAGAAAATGCTCTGCTACCCTGTCTAGAATGAATAATGAATATCACTACTCCCCAAGTGTGACCATCTGTTTTAGAAAATGACATGAGAAAATTGAGGGGTTTGGGAACACATCTGATGGCAATGTATGTGTGGGAGGTCATTGTTATAGCACTGGAAATAATATTAAGTTGGTCACTTGGGTCTAATTTATTATGTAAATCTTAATGAATATAAAATGATATTAAATTAAAAATTAATTTAAATGAGATTTAATGAGAAATTTCCATCTGCAGATTTCATCTGGGCCACAGTTTCTCAAACTCTGTATAAGGATACTCAAATGTGCTGAGAAGATAGATGAACTATAATAACCTGGACTGTCCCAAGCAACCCAGCCATTTTCAGACAGAAAAGAACAAGTGAGAGTCTTTCATACACACACACAAAAGATGGAAGGTGTGTGTGTGTGTGTGTGTGTGTGTGTGTGTGTGTGTGTGTTGAGGGGTCTAGGGAAGCAAGTAGTATGTGCTTGCATAATTGTGTGCAGACATGTGAAGTCCTTTATGATTTTACATATATCTAGGAACTGTATCTATTTCTGTAGTAATTCATCAAGAAGTTTTCAAGAATAATGCATATTTGTTCTCTTAGGTAAACACAAAATTATTTAACATGTGCTCAAGCCTACCTTATATAACTTGTCATATCATTATACAGGACGTATGTTGAAAATGATTTAGAGAAAAACTAATGTTGGGCTAGGAATTTTAAGATAATTTGGGGCTGGGACATTTAAAATTTCATGGGGATAGGGAGTGAAAGTGATATGAAGGTTGAATAAGGTTGTTTTCACTAGGTCAAAGTTTAATTGTTAATCATTGTTCTCTGGCAAAACAAGAGAAGCCAATTATAACTATGTTGGTCCAGCAACTGGATTAAAGTGGTATCATTGATTAAAACTATTTTTAAACAACAATAAATCTCACAACTTTTCTTATAACTTAGCTATTTTTTCTCTCCTAAAAATATTGCTTCCTTTTTATTAAATATGTATTTAAAGGAATTTAAAATATATGAAAAATGTGAGAAATTTTATAATGTAGTAGAAAATATTGAATTATCAAATCACTAGGGTTCCAGTGTATGGATTTGTGCATCGGCCTGGCCTGTGGGGATCGGGCTTAAACTGGCTCTCTGACTGGCTCTCCCTGAGGGGTCCCGGGTTATGAGAAGGCACAGGCAAGGCTGAGGGACCCCACCGGTGCACAGATCTGTGCACCGGGCCTCTAGCATGCATGTAAGATCTTTGATTAATCTCTTCCTCCCTCCCCCCTTCCCTCTGAAATTCATGAGTCTATTCCATGTTTCCATGCCTGTGTGTTGAGTGTCTGGCCCCCGGTGATCAGTGTGCATCATAGCTACCGGTCGAACAGTAGAATGGTCGAATCGTCGCTTAGGCTTTTTATATATATATAGATATTTATGTAATAACTACAATGATATCAAATATAGGCAAATAAACAAAATAATGAAGATAGAATTGTTAAATAGTTGTACTAGGTTGGTAGTTTGTAATTTTAATGTGCTTAAATAAGTTCTTTTTAATCAGAAACCATTACAGTTTTATGATAATTTTGAAGACTAACACATTAATCATAGAAAATGTCCACCACACATCTTTGGTGCTTTGTTTGATCTTTTTAATTGCTTATATAAAAGGCAGAAGATCCATTTCAAATTGGGCCCTGCCCTTTGATAAATATATTTACATGGGAACACTTAACTCATAACTCTTGTTTTTTTTTTTTCCACCAAAAGAAGTAGCTGATAAAAACGTCCCATCTTTCATAGTATAAGCTCTATCAATTTGAGCTTGTTGATGCATTTAAGTCCAATGATATTAATTACATTGGCAAAAGATCCAAAAGTGCACTTTCTTTTATAACCAAGTACCTTTTAAATAAAACTAGCAAAAAAGTAGGGGGGAATAAGCCTCGTTATTACTTATGAGTATTATTAATATTAAACACTTTTATGTCATAAATTGTAGATCCTTAAAAATGAATTATCAGCTTCAAGATAAATACTACAATGATTTTACTTCATTCAATATAGCCCAAAGTAATATAGTTATAACTTCTTGTATATTATTAGAGTTAATTTTTTATTTGAGAAATTACTAAAAAACCTTGATATATTTTGTCAACTTAGTTTAAGATTTTCCCATTTTCTAAAAAAAAAAAATTTTTGATTGCCTATTTCATCACAGTGGCTATGATTTAGAAGGCAATAATTTCTAATTTTTATAAATTAACTCTAGTCAGAGGATGAGTAGAAAGTGTTCACAACTATAAACTTATGATAATGATAACTCATATAATGAAGAGAGTTTATTTCAGAAGAATAAATAGACCTGATATGTTTATACCCATTCTACCCTTCAACTTCCTACTATTTCAACTCTATAAAAGGGAAGGTCAGCTAGCCTTTCATATGCTTTGTAAATATATTTTATTGATATTTCACAGAGAGGAAGGGAGAGGGATAGAGAGCTAGAAACATCGATGAGAGAGAAACATCGATCAGCTGCCTCCTGCACACCTCCTACTGGGGATGTGCCCGCAACCAAGGTATATGCCCTTGACCGGAATCGAACCTGGGACCCTTGAGTCCCCAGGCCGACGCTCTATCCACGGAGCCAAACCGGTTTCGGCTTCATATGCTTTTTAAAAAGAGAAGAAAAAAAGCTCACAAAAATTTTATAGATATAAGAGAGTTATTTATTTACAGTAGTACATATCCTTCTCTTCCCTATATTATCAAACATGTCTCTCTCCTTTACTTCTCATATTGGTTAAGAAATTGCCATGCACTCAGAGTCCAAGCTACCTCTGTAGCAATGAGATTTTTGACACCAATTCTGCAGACAGATAAACCAGGATTCTTGAACCTTCGACTCTTACAACCAATGTGGACTAGAGCAATTTACCTAAATGCCCTTAGATGCAGAATCTTCTCTCATAAAAGTAAGGATAATAATAATATATATTTCTTAAGGTTGTTCTAAATATTAAGAAATAATTTTAAGTAGGGTATTAAATTTATTTGAATTCCTGACTCTCCTTCTTCCCTGATATCTAAGCAACAAACAAATTATATGTGTTTTAACTTAAAGAAATGTTTTTCATATCTTAAAAAAACTCCTTTTATTGCTAACTATCATTATATTCCATCCCTTCCTCAGTACATTAATCTTCAAGGACATAGTTAGTGAGCTTCTTCCTCTCTCCTCCCTCTTTCAAAATCTATCTGGTCATGTTATTCCTATGCTTAATGATTTTCTGCTAATTCCATATTGTTTACATTCTAAAAGTCAAACTCCTCATGCCATTTAGAGTTGGTCCCTATCCCCTGTACGGACTAATCTTACATTTTTGGTCTTACCACAGTCAGTGTTCAACACATCCATCAGTTGCTTCTCATATGCTCCTGACTGGGAGATCAGACCTACAACCTCTTGGCATACAGGATGACATTCCAACCAACTGTGCTACCTGGCCAAAGCTATAGATATAGATATAGATATAGATTATATATAGATATAGATATAGACATAGACATAGACATAGACATAGATATATAGATATAGATATAGATAGATATAGATATAGAGATAGAGATAGAGATAGAGATAGAGATAGAGATAGAGATAGAGATAGAGATATAGATATAGATATAGATATATATATATATATATATATATATATATATATATATATATATAATATGTTTTTATTGATTTTTTTAGAGATAGAGGAAGAGAAAGTGATAGAGATAGAAGCATTGGTGAGAGAGAAACAAAATTGATTGACTTTCACTCTAGCATCAAAGTTCAATGTCTTGATGTTTTTCACTCACCATTCAGACTCATTGTTGGAAGATCTACTAGAAAAAGTGCCTTCACCTTGAACAACTTTACCCTGAAAAGAAAGAGGATGCTCTAAATTTCAACATTCAGTCTATCTATCCTTCAATTGAATTGACAAACTACACAAATACATATTTTCTTGGTTTAATTCATAGAAAGAAGCATCAATCAAGTCCAATAATTTTGGAAATTCTGAACTAAAATTATTGCTAAAAATAAAAGTGTAAGAGATTTTAAAATAAAACCAAATATATCAGTTCTCATGATAATTGTGAATGGGTTAATACTCCTCTTAAAAGTCAAAGTAAAAAAACAATGTCCAGTTGCATTTAAGTAATAGGATAAACAGCAAAGATGTATCAATGTATTAAGCAAATAGTAGTACATATTCATTAAGTAGAAATTTAGGTCAAAAGTATTAGATTGACAAAAAATATTTCTTGACCATGAAAGCAAGAAACAATGTAAAGATCAACTATATTTATGTCATAACAAGCTGTAAGAGGCATAAGACAAAAATTTATAAATACAAAGAAAATGTGAATGCCACGATCATAGTGAAGAATATTAATAAATTACTCTAGAATTTGGAAGATCAAGAAGGTATAATTTGAATTAGTATAAAAATTATTTGAATAACAATTAACATATTCTATATTTTTTATTTGCAAGAAGTTTTTTAAAAAGTTAAAAAAATAAAATGATTTTATGTTTGGATCTGAAGAAAATGTAAGTAATTTCTAAATATAGTTAAAGTGATTTTGGCTCTATTCTCTGGACAAAAGTAATAAACTGAAAAGCAATAATGGAAAGATGAAAGACAAATTACAACAGAGAAATAAAAATAAAATTTTAACTACTTAAAATAATTTTTAAAGTTAATATTAGATAAAAATCTCAACTGAAATTAAAAGTAATGAGGAAAATAATTGAAATTATTAAACTCAAATATATAGGTATTTTATTGTAGTCAACCATTATATTTTTAATGTAGCTATTTCTTGTATGTCTTTTGAAAAGGCATTTTTTTCCTTGTAACTTTATTTCATTGAGATGTAGGGGATGGGTTTTGGGAAATGTCACTATTGGTGGCTGTACTCCACCAGAGTACTGGCCACTCTAATTCTAATCTTGCCAGGATAGTTTTTTTTTTTTTTTAATTTAATAAATCTTTATTGTTCAGATTATTACAATTGTTCCTCTTTTTTTTTCCCCATACCTCCCCTCCACCTGGTTCCCACCCCACCCTCTGCCCATACCTCCCACCACTGTCCTCATACATAGGTGTACGACTTTGTCCAGTCTCTACCCGCACCCCCCAGACCTCTTTCCCCCCAAGAATTGTCAGTCCACTCCATTACTATGCCCCTGATTCTATTATATTCACCAGTTTATTCTGTTCATCTGATTTTTTATTCACTTGATTTTTAGATTCACTTGTTGATAGTTATGAATTTGTTATTCATAAATTTTTATCTTTACCTTTTTCTTCTTCTTCCTCTTATTAAAGAATACCTTTCAGAATTTCATATAATACTGGTTTGGTGTTGATGAACTCCTTTAGCTTTTTCTTATCTGTGAAGCTCTTTATTTGACCTTCAATTCTGAATGATAGCTTTGCTGGGTAAAGTAATCTTGGTTGTAGGTTCTTGCTATTCATCACTTTGAATATTTCTTGCCACTCCCATCTGGCCTGCATAGTTTCTGTTGAGAAATCAGCTGACAATCCTATGGTTGCTCCCTTGTAGGTAATTAACTGTTATTCTCTTGCTGCTTTTAATATTCTCTCTTTGTCTTTTGCTCTTGGCATTTTAATTATGATGTGTCTTGGTGGGTCCTCTTTGGATTCCTTTTGTTTGGGGTTCTGTGCACTTCCTGGACTTGTAAGTCTATTTCTTTCACCAGGTGGGGGAAGTTTTCAGTCATTATTTCTTCAAATAAGTTTTCAGTATCTTGCTCTCTCTCTTCTTCTGGCACCCCCATAATTCGGATGTTGGTACGCTTGAGGTTGTCCCAGAGGTTCCTTACACTATCTTCATATTTTTGGATTCTTTTTTCTTTTTGTTTTTCCAGTTGAGTGTTTTTTGCTTTTTTGTATTTCAAATCTTTGACTTAATTCTTGCGTTCCTCTAGTCTGCTGTTAGGTCTCTGTATAATATTTTTTATTTCAGTCAGTGTATGTTTAATTTCTAGTTGGTCCTTTTTCATATCCTCGAGGGTCTCGCTAAATTTATCAGCCTTTTCTAGAAAATTCTTGAAAAACCTTATAACCGTGGTTTTGAACTCTATATCCAGTTGTTTGCTTTCGTCCATTCCTTTCATTTGTGATCTGTTTCTTTGTCTCCACATTTTCACTGCTTCCCTGAGTTGGTAGAGTAGCTTTGTGTGCTAGGTGTCCTATAAGGCCCAGTGACTCAGCCTCCCCAGTTACCTGAGGTGGACACTCTTCGTGCACCCCTTTGTGGACTGTGTGCACAGCCTTGTTGTAGTTAAGCCTTGATTGTTGTTGGTATCACTGGGAGGAATTGACCTCCAGGCCAATTGGCTGTGAGGATCAGATGTGTCTATGCTGGGAGAACTTCTGTGCTGGAGACAGCCTTATGAGACAATACTTGCAAAATTGCAAAAGCCTCTGTGTTCAGCCCGGATGGGGCGGAGTCTCAGGGCAGAACAGACAGCCTTGGCTTTCTGTCAGCCCTGCCCTATGAGGCCCCTGGATCTCAGTGTCCCTCAGTAATTGCTGCAAGCACCTCTGAGAGAAAACCGCCCTCGAGTTTCGCCCACTGCCAGACAGTCCAGAAATCCCCCAAATGAGTCTTGGATCCCAGAGTCTCACCTGGAACTGGAGTTTAGCACGGTGGGGAGCTTCCTTCTCCCTCCCACTTGAGAAAGTGAGCCACACACTCTTCCGCCAGTCCTCTCCGCACGCTTGAGCGCCTTCATACCTCAGCCTTTTGCAGCTCCTCTGAGTCTTAATGTGCTTTTCTCTTTCCTTCTAGCTGTAGAATTTCCACTCAGCCAGCTTTCCTGTGGTTCTGGATGATGTCCATTTTGTCTTTTAGTTGTAGTTTTGAAATTGTTGTGTAAGGCAGCAGTTTAGGTGTTTACCTATGCCGCCATCTTGGTTTCTCCTCGCCAGGATAGCTTTTGTAGCTCGCTTCTTTCTTTCTTTCTTCTTTCTTTCTTTCTTTCTTTCTTTCTTTCTTTCTTTCTTTCTTTCTTGGAGCTACTTAAATCAGAAGTTTTTGAGTAAGATTCTGGCCTCTTTTTGAACAAAGTCTATGTTTTTAAAAGAAATACACTGAGAAAGGTAAATCACTGACAGTTAGCTAATCTATATGCAGAAGAAAATTGTTAGCCTTAAAGTCTTTATTTCTTTAAATAACAAAATTAAATTATCCATTAAGGTTAGTATGTTTGGTAAAAGGCACAGAGAGTGAAATTAAAGAGAACATATAAAAACAAAAGTAAAGATAAAAGCAAAGGTTAAGAAAACAGAAAATTAAAAGCATCAAAATAACTAAAATTAATTTTAATGCTTCCCAAAGTTTAATAAGACAGACATAGCTGACAAATATGTCTAAGAAAAAAAGAAAATGAATATATAATAGCATTCAGAGTGTAGGACAGTGAATGGGGCTAAGTGATCATAAAAAAGATATTTGATACAATTTCATAATGATTAATTTAAAAACTTAGTTAAAATTTAAGGTAACTATTATTATAATTCACTTGAGAAGCTAAACTGACAATCACAAAATACACAGAAAATTTAATCAAAAATCAATCAATATATTAGGAGTCAAATAATTTTATGTTCAAGTTCTTTATTTCCTTTCTCTGTTATTTAACTACTCAGGAACATTAAAAATAATATGAATGTTTCCCAATTTATTTAAGAAATATTAATAATAGCTCTAGCTGGTTTGGCTCAGTGGATAGAGCGTGGGCCTGCGGACTGAAGGGTCCCAGGTTCAATTCCAGTCAAGGGCATGTACCTTGGTTGCGGGCACATCTCCAGTAGGGGGTGTGCAGGAGACAGCTGATCTATGTTTCTCTCTCATTGATGTTTCTAACTTTCTATCCCTCTCCCTTCCTGTCTGTAAAAATCAATAAAATATATTAAAAAAAGAAATATTAATAATAGTTAAAATAATTTATTATATGTCATAATTTCATTTATGTTAAAAATGATAAAATAATTCATTATCCGATATCTATAGAGTGCTTGCTATATACTCTGTTTTATTTGGATTATTTAATTCTCATTTAAAATCTTGTATGTATATAGCATTTGTATAATCATACTAGAGATCACAAGACTGAAATTTATAAAGTTTGAATGTCTTGCTCAGGATATATATTAGACAAAGTTAGAAGTAAATATATGCAACCTGATTACAGAATCTATATTCCTAATTTCTATGCTCATCTTTTAAAAAAGGCATGACAGTGCACACCAAGTAGAAGAAAGAAAATAAAAAAATAAATGAGTAAAAAAAGAAAGGTAGAGAGAAAAAGAGGAGAGGAGGAAGAAATAAAAAGAGATGAAGGAGAAAACAGTTTAATTTAGAATATATTTAATATCTCAAAGAAATGCAAAAACATTGATTTACTTCAGATTCTCTGCCTATAGAAAAATGTTTTGATAGCTCAAAGGCTTCTCTCTGGATATTACTTTTGATAAAGGAAAGAAAGGTATATTTGACTGGAAACAGTTATTCCATTTAATTTGACCACTTATGAGAGTTTCAGAATCCCCAGCAGCCCAAGAATGAACACATAGGACAAGTGTGCTGGTAATGGTTTCTTCTTAGAGGACAATGAGACACTTTCAACCCTTGAATTAAGGGGTAGGAATTGAACTAAAGAAAAAGTATACCCTGTTTGAAAAGGTTAAACCTCTTCCATTCCTTGAATATTCTCATTCTTCTTTGGATAAAATTTTCAAAATAAGGTGTTGTATTTCAAGAGACAGAATTAAAGCCCAACATATAAGCCTGATCATGTCTGGTGTTACCTTCATGCTCGTGTGTTCAAAGTCTACATGCAGAAGGGAATTGATCCAAGGGGACAATATATCAAGTCAATTTACCAGCAACACCAGATTACTGTTCAGGATGATCATGCCCCTGGCCCAGAATTGCCCTGGGAGAGGTCCTCCTATTACATGGCTAATCTTCCAGCTCTGAGACTAAATCATGATCTCAAGACAGGCCTTGAAACACATTTTACTGGCTTCAAAATTGCTTCTATTCATGACCTACTGTTGGAGTCCAGTCTCATTACTGCCTGTGCCAATACTTGTCAGAATCAGACTACTAAAGCAAAAATGGCTTTATAAAGAAGGATGAACAGGTGTAGTAGAGGACAAGGACACAAAGTATTAGCCCTTCAAGAGAGGTCATTTGAGAAAGAAGTATCACCCAAGCTTTTCTGAAATGAATAGAGCTTGCAACTATAACATAATCTCAAAGAAATGTGACTTTGAATTTTTTTTTTAGAAATAGTCCAATCACAAAGCTAATTTTTAAAAATGTTTACCTTATTGTTTTCTTTAAGCTGAATGTTTCCAACTAAAGTTTCACACTTTTTTACAATTTTTAAGGAGTTATGGTTTGCCAAAATTTACCCATCAGTTAATTTCCTTATTTCCTTTCATAACTACTGTGATTAACTGTGTGTGTGTGTGTGTATGTGTGTGTGTGTAATTCTCAGACTTTGTAACTATTTCATTTAAGTTTTCTAGTCACATAAAATTTGGTATTACTCTGAAAAAAAGTTCCATATTTTACGGGTGCTACATGAAAAAAAAACATTTATTTTTAATTATAAATTTTAAATAATAGTCAAATATTAACCTAAATTTGAAACAAATATTTCTATTTATTCATTAGAAATAAAAATGTAAACAAATACATTCAATTCTAGCAATTCAAAGATGGGTTAGTATAAGAAAACAAACATTTATTATCATAAGAAAACTCAATGGGGAAAGGATAGTCTCTTCAATAAATAATGTTGAAAACTGAATCGTTGCATGGAAAAGAGTAAAATTGGATTCCTTTTCTATACCACTCAGAAAAAATTAAAGACTTAAACATAAGACCTGAAAGCATAAAACCTCTAGAAGAAAAAAAGGGAAAATGCTCCTTAAAATTAGTCTTGGAAGTGATTTTCAGGACATGATACTAGAAGCACAAAACCAAGAATAAATAAGTGGGACTACATCAAATGTAAAACATTTTGCACAGCAAAAGAAACAATCAACAAAATGAAAAGGCAACTGTGGAATGGAATAAAATACCTGCAAATTATGTGCCTGTAAAGGATTAATATCCCAAATATATAAAGAGTTCATACAACTCAATTGCAAAAGAAAACCAACAAAACTGATTAAAAAATAAGCAGAAAACCTGAATAGACAGTTTTCCAAAGAAGACATACAAATGGCCAACAGGTACATGAAAAGTTGCTGGACAGCATTAATCATCAGGAAAGTGCAAATCCAAGGCACAGTGAGATATATATCACCTCACACTTGATAGAATGGCCATCATTAAAAAAGATGAGATAACAAGTCTTGACTAGGGTGTGGAGAAAAGGGAACCCTTGTGTACTATTGGTGAGAATATAAATTGGTGCAGCTACTATAGAAAACAATATGGACATTCCCCATACAATTAAAAGTAAAACTACTATACAGTTCAGTAATCCCATTTTTTGGTATACTAGTATATTCAAAGACAATTAAATCAATATCTCAAAGAGAAATATGCACCCCAATGGTCATAGCAGCATTACTCAAAATAGACAAGACATGGAAATAATCTAAGTGTCCATTGATGGATAAAGAAAATGTAGTATATATAAACAATGTAATATTATTCAGCCATGAAAAAGTAGGATATCCTGCTATTAGTAACAGCTTTGATGAACCTTGAAGGTATTATGCTAAGGGAAGTAAATCAGAGAGAGAGAGAGACAATGCAACATGATTCCACCTATATGTGGAATCTAAAACACTCAAACTCAGAGAAACAGTAGAGTGGTGGTTATCAAGGGTTGGGAGGTAGGGGACTTGGGGAACTTTTAGGAAAAAGGTACAAACTTCCAGTACTAAGATTAATAAATTTTGGGGCTTTATGTACAGTACTGTGATGATAGCTAATAATTGCTGAGATAATAGATTTTAAAAGTACTAAGAAAGAAAAGGAAATGTTAATTATGTAACAGGATGGTGGTGAACATTTTGCAATATCTAAATGTATCAAATCAACATGCTGTATGTCTTGGAGTTACACAATGTTATATGTCAATTATATCCCAATAAAGCTGGAAGAAAAAAAATAAGCATTTGTCATCATATTAGCAAATATACGAAACTGAATATATAATAAATATTGAAAAATAATTTGACAAAATACAGTAAATATTCTTGATAAAATTATCAAAAAATGGAGTATATAAAAATTTCTGAATATTATGAATCTTGTTTATCTGAAATAAATTTCAATATCATTTTGTTATTCAAATATAAAGGTGTTTCCATTAAGTCAAATATAAGACAGTGGTATCTGCTTCTACAATATTATGAAATCTACCAGATCTAGACAAATAAATAAAAACAGAACAATGAATATATGAGCTTTTTGTATATTATAAAGGTGACTAAGCCTAGAAGAGGGTTTTTCAAGAGTGTTGATACAATTGATTTTTTGTTGATTTATTATTATTTGTTAATGTGGGTTGTGTTTGTGGGGATGTGTGTAGCGTGAGTCTCTTTCTTAGCGTATAGTTGAAAATGAATTCCAAAGGAATTTAAATATTTAAGAATTTTAAAATATATTAATTAGAACAAAATGCATGACTTCAAAAATACCCTTAAAATAGGACCATAAATCTGAGCAAGATCCAAAAATCAAGGAGACATAAAAAATGACTACAGGTCTTTAATATCCTGTATGACAAAACTTATCCATATGCAAAGGGAACAAGCTATAGACAGAGACAAAATATTTGAACAAATATAATGGAAAATTTCCTTGATCCAGTTATGTAGGGCCTTGATAAATCAATGAGGAAATGGCAAGCATCGCTTTTAAAAGGCAGCAAAGGTTATGGACAGAAATTTCATAGGAAAGTATTATAAATGAACAATAAACCCATGAAACTGACTAGTTGTTAAATAAACATACATTAAACACTTTTGAGAAACATTTTTTATTATTGCTCAGAAATAAAAATTATGATATCCAGTGTAGAAACTCTTTGGAAAATGATTTCACTCTTCTACACTGTTATACAAACTATAAGTTAATGTAAAATTCTTGGAGGTGAAAAGTGTTGTCTAAAATGTGCACACAGTCTTATCTCATAATTCAAAATAAAGAAGGTATAAATGTGGAGTTCAAAAGGTCTCACAGAAATAAGTAGACATGTCTTTTGGAGAAATAGATGTTTGTATCAAAAAACAGAACCACAAGTACAAGGATTATGAAAATACACACAGATCAACTTAATGCCAACTGAAAAATAAAACATCTGATCTTTTATATATGGCTCAAAAACACATAGTATGGTTTTCACACCTTAATGAAAAAAAAATTATGATTAGCTCTGTCACCAGGGGACGACTACAAGGAGCCAAGCAAGGAAACCTAGGACACAAAATTACAAGGACATGATCCTATAGAGCAGATATAACATTTTACTTTGCAAATGGAAGTGGGCAACTATGTGGGCCCACCCAAATGTAGATACCGATTAGAAATCAGGATAAAATCACAATTGGCAAAAATGACAACAATAACAACAACACGAAAAGAGGTTTTCAGTTTGATATACACCCTCATTTGTGTGCTAAATCTCATCACTATTTATTGTAAATGAGTCTGTGATAGTAGATTCCCATTGTTTGTTTGCTCTACAGGTATCATTGCTAGAACTTGGTTGAGGTCTGGGAGACAGGAGAGGTTTCTCCTTTCAACAATGCTTGGGAGATGCATTGAGATAACTCCCTACCAAAAATGGCAATATGCCCCAAGAGTTGATAGCCTACTCTTCACACAGTGAGGTAGCTGGCAACATGTTAGGCAGAGTCATAAAATAATCTACACTAATAAAAGAGAAAGATGCAAATTGACCGTACCTTCACAATGCCCACCAGCCAATCAGGAGTGAGTATGCAAATTAACCCAACAAAGATGGTGGGTTAATTTGCATACACAGGTGCCAAGCAGCGGCTGGGGGCGGGGTGGGACACCTGCGTCTGCACCGCCCTAGCTGCTCTGGGTCTCTGGGTAGTGGAAAGGCGACTTTGGGCTGGAGCAAGGTGGAAAGGTGGCTCTGGCCAGAGCGAAGGCAGTGCCAGCAGCCATGGGAAGGAAGGCCCATTCTTGCACGAATCTTCGTGCATTGGGCTCTAGTATATTTATATTTTATTGCATAGAACTTCTGAAAAAAGGGGAGGAGGTTAGGGTTAAAAAATGCTTTCTTGTTTTGGACTTTCAGATTTTCAAAAATTAGCCAGGATATATTGTAGATCAGAAAAAAAAATCTGCTGTATTTTTACAGTAAAACATAAGATATCAAATAAATTTTATGCCTTTGACATGCCTCTTCAAGCCATACCACAAACCTACTTGGAACAAGCTGTACCCTCATATCTTTCCGATTCTGGAAGTATTTTGGCAGGCAGGTATGAAGACATAACATGAGAAACACGGCTTTGCTTTGCATGCATTACTTGTTACCTTTTCAATAAGACAACTCTGACGTGTGCCACAGACTCTTTCATCGTTGCACACTTTCCTTATTCATCTTCCTGGACACATCACTTAGTCAGTGTCTCCCTTCTTTAGGAACTCAGGGTGACTTTCCTTTCACTTGTATTGATTCTAAAGCAATCAGACACCCCTACCCAATGTAAATTGCCTTTCCACTGTCCTCTAGCACAAAGCATTTGTTTCCTTCAGACCCATCTCCGCATGCACACACATAACCAACTATTTCATGGTGCTGTCGCTGTCATGCAATGCAGATCCGCTGCTCACCTCTCTTCTCTTCTCTCACAACTCAACCAATCTGCTCAAATCACCTTTTTCTAGAAGTCACCTTCATCAACTCTGTCAGCTCAGAAAATTATGGTATACTTTGAAGCAATAATATTCCCAGTTAGTACAAAGTTAATCTTTTTTTTAAAAATATATATATTTTTATTGATTTTTTTACAGAGAGGAAGGGAGAGGGATAGAGAGTTAGAAACATCGATGAGGGAGAAACATTGATCAGCTGCCTCCTGCACACCCCCCACTGGGGATGTGCCCACAACGAAGGTACATGCCCTTGACTGGAATCGAACCTGGGACCCTTTAGTACGCAGGCTGACGCTCTATCCACTGAGCCAAACCGGTTAGGGCCAAAGTTAATCTTTGATAGTTTATTTTCCTATGTACCAGTGTAATAATTCTTGCTTTGACGAATTATCTAAGATACAGGCCATGTTTATAACATCTTTGTAACATTTATCAGTCATTCCCTGTTTCATTTATCCTTCAGTAGTCCCCCTGTTCTGCTTACTAAAATCTTTATTTACATTAAATAGTTGATCTTCAAGCCAAAAGAGCACTTTCAAAGTAACAATATTCACAGTGGGAATTTCCTTCTTTTAGAGATGTCTTAATCATGTTTCTCTGTATTGATTATCGCCTTCCATTTTTCACACTAGTCAATGAAAAATATGCATTGCTTTAAAAGAAAACAATCACAAACTTCAAACAACAGATGTTAACCATGTACAGGTGGCTGAGTAACTCATGGGATGGCTGATTGGATTTGAGACTTTCGCCTCATGGTAATCAGTCTGGATTTTCCCATGGTTGACAGGTCACCCTACAGCTGTTAGAGGGCTGCCAGGTGTGATAAACTCTCATTACCAGCACGGTGGGCAGGTGTTTACATCAGAGTGAGCACCCTTGTGGCAACTTTCAGGGGCAGCAGAGGCCCAGGCTCCTGGAAGGAGCAGCTGCCTGTCAAGAGTAATGTGGGCTGCTATGCTCATTGGCTGTAATATCCCCAAACTGCACCGGAAATGCTGCAACATTTAAAAATAACCTGGTGTGTTTTAAAATACCCAAATCAACTCCAATTTAAGCCCATGATTTTCTTGCATGAAATGGCTTTTTTAGAAGACTAATTTTAAATTTACATGGGCCATATAGTAAATAATATTTAAGATGTGCTGTTTAATTTTCCTGGTTGCATCTGCTTTGCAAATGAGGGCCTCTGTTTTATGGAGTGCCATTTGGGAACATTTTGTAAACTTGAAATCACAAAGCAGGCAGAACCAATGTGGTGAACTCCCTCATTAACCACTAAGATTTCTGAGTAAGGCTTCTTAAAACTCAGTCTCTTGCCAATTCAAGTCTCCTAATAAATGCTCATTAAAGTGATTCATGAATACATTTGATTTATTTTTTAAATAGGGGATTGTGCTTGATGTTTAATATGCTTTTCTGCTCTCAAATGCTCTCTACAAAATGTTCTAAAGGAAGAAACTTCCTACAGTGTATAACCAAGATTATTCATAGTGATTCATTTTACTTCTTAAATGAGTAGTTTCTCAAAGAAGGAAGATAACGGTGGGTTTTATCTTCTTCCCTCAGAATACTTTTCTGCCACTGTCTCCTTTAGAATCCTCTGAATACCCAGTGCCTCAAAGTAAAGCTCAGTGTAACTCCTTTTGTTACAATTCTCTCCTTAACTAATGATACTTACATGAAGGTGGGGGCTATCCTCAGAGTAAGTAATGGGATGAGTTGGGTATGTTGGAAGCAATTTGAGAAAGAGGACAATGTGTGTAAAATAGGATCTTTCCATTTGCCTGGCAATGGACATCTATGTATCAAATATGGTGTCAAAGAAGTATTAAATAACCATTTGTCTATAGAGAACTTGCAAGTACCTGCTGATGAGTACCTCAAAGTATGTTAAGAAGTGGTCTAGATACTATTATTATTCCTATTTTATTATTTAACATAATGACACAAGTATGTGCTCCAAAGAAATTGATACGTGGTAAGCATCAAGAGATGGACTTTTGGTTAGTGACTCCACTTATACATGGGTAGCATTATGGTAGATTAAAAGTAATGCAAGAAATTAAGATGACATATTTAAACATTTTTATATTGTAAATAACTTGGTTATTAACTAGTAGGGAAGGAGCAAAGGGAAGGCAAATATTATAGGCATGCCCAGTAAAGTCTGAGTGACATCCTATCTAATAAAAGGGTAATATGCAAATTGACCATCACTCTGCTACACCCACAAGCCATGCCCACCAGCCAATCAGGAGCGAGTATGCAAATTAACCCAACCAAGATGGCTGCAGCCACAGAGCAAGCAGGAGGCTTGGGTTTCCCTGGCAATGGAGGAAGCCAAGATTTCTGCACACCCTGGCGGGCCCAGGCCTCCACTCAAGGCTACAAAGTTTCAATTATAGAAGATAAATAAATTCCAACAAAAATGGCTGTGGCCACAGAGCAAGCAGGAGGCTTGACTCCGCTTAAAGTTACAATGTTTCAATTATAGAAGATACATAAATCCCAGATACCAGGGCCTCCACTTGGGTCGCCTGGGGGTGTGGCTGGCCTGCAAACCACCACAGGCCCCTCGCCCAAGCTGCCCCATGCCCCAAGGGAACCCCCACTCTGATCTGGGACACCCTTCAGGGCGAACCAGCTGGCCCCCACCCATGCACCAGGCCTCTATCCTATCTAATAAAAGAGTAATATGCAAATTGACCATCACTCCAACACACAAGATGGCTGCCCCCATGTGGTCAAAGATCCTGCCCCCATGTGGACATAAGATGGCCACCACAAGATGGCCAGCAGGGGATGGAAGTTGGGAGGGACCAGTCCTGCAAGGGAAGGCAGTTGGGGGCGATTAAGCCTGCAGGGGAGGGCAGTTGGGGTGGACAAGGCCTGCAGGGGAGGATAGTTAGGGGTGACCAGGCCTGCAGGGGAGGGCAGTTAGGGGCAAACAGGCTGGCAGGGGAGCAGTTAGGCATCAATCAGGCTGTCAGGGGAGTGGATAGGGGGTGATCAGGCTGGCGGGCAGAAGTGGTTAGGGGCAATCAGGAAGGCAGGCAGGCAAGCAGTTGGGAGCCAGCCATCCTGGATTGTGAGAGGGTGCAGGCTGGGCTGAGGGACACACCCCCTCGTGCATGAATTTCGTGCACTGGGCCTCTAGTAGGGAATATATTTGTTTGTCAGCCAGACCTGGGAACAGGTCATTGGCTAGAATAGGCGTGGCCACTCCAAGTGGGAAGGTATGAGATATATCATCTCCTAAACAAAGGAGTTTTCTCTCTTGCTCTTTTGCTTCTTGGTTCATGCTCGTGGCCTGTGGGACTCTCACGCTCCTGTGCCCCTGCAGCCACCCAATGGCTCCCAGCCATGTGGAACCCACACACAGTGGACTGATGGACTACAACTAGCCTGATGCTACACCGGGCCCAGCTCCCCAATGAGAAGGAGACACTGGACACTGGCTTTGCTTCCAGCTTTGCTGAATCCCCAGCTGCACATCTTCCAGGAATGGATTAAGGGAAATGGGAATTTACAAACTGAAGGACATAGTTCCACACAAATAAAGCTTTCTACTGAATCTCATCCTCCTATTGGTGGGAGGGGGGGGTCATCCCTGGAAATTCTTATTCAAGCAGTACCCCAAAAACCCCACTCCCACTAACAATGGAGAAGTTCCATCCACACTAGAATATAGGAAATAAAACCTAATTAATTATCCTACTTGTTGGGCCTAGCTGACAGGGTAAGAATGAGCTGAAAGGAGGAGAGTGATTCAGAAGAGCTGGTTTGCAGGCAGAAATAATAGATAAAAGAAAACTTTTATATTTGTAGCCTCTAGATTCTAACTATGCAATAAACCAGTTGCACATGCATGGAGTAAGGAGAGAGTGGTGTGGGATAGAAAGCTAATAATGGGGAAAAGGGAGAAAAAAAAATAATTTCAGAATTATGTATCTATTCATTAAAATTTCATTACTCAAAATATGGTATATGGGACAGCAGCAGCAGCATAACCCGAGAAGTTGTTAAAAATGCAGAAATGTAGGCTTTCTATGCACACTTCAATATAGCTAAACAGAGCTTCCCCAAATTTAGTATATGTAAGACTCATGTGGAGAGTTTGAAAAACAAATTTCTAGTTCCTCCCCAGAATTTCTGAGTCAGTATGTCTGGGTGGACCCAGAGATTCTAAATGTGTAGTAAGCTTTCGGAATATGCTGATGCTGCTCATCCATGGACCACATTTTGAATTAGTAACGAAAGGACAAGCTAAAAACTGGTACTTATCTATTTGTTTGATCTACCCAGTAATTAAAAATTATCTGCACCAGAGGGAAGTAGAGAGGTATTGCTCTTCACTTCCTTTCAACCATCATATCCACTTTCACATGCAGCCAAGAGCTGTTTTTCTTCCTTTTTTTATTTTATAGAAATGTTAAAGCACTAGTGAATGGATAGCTAGCTAAATGTGAAAACGAACAAAATAAAAACAAACATAATAACCAAAGGCACAGCCATTCTTAATTCCTTTCTTTCTCCTGTTCTCTTACTAGACTTCTGCGTGTGCAGTGCACATCTCCCAGCTTTTCTTGTTAGAGTAAGGCTCTGAGTATATTCTCTTAACACCTCTGTTTTCTCCTTCATGGGATCTCAAGAAAAAAATGTAACAGAGAAATATCTAATGGAACTGAATAAAAAAAAAAAAAGTAAAAGTTGCTACATAATTTTCCAAAGTCTCAGTTCCATTTGCTTTAGGAAAATGTGAAACTTGCAAATTGTTTTCATCAGGCTAGAAAACAAAAAACCATGGCAAATCATTATACCGTGCCTCTGTTATGAAAATTCAGGACTCACAAGGAAAGCAACTGCCATTTTCTTTCTGTAAGGAAGTGTTCAGAGACCCTTTGATGAGAAGTTGGGTGAGGTATCTGAGAGAAAAGATAAAATAGAAAATTTTTCACAGACTACCCTCACCCCCAAGAGTCTTATCTGGGATTCTCCCTGGATAATCAGAGGAAGCTTTCTCTGCTCTCAGCAGGAAAGCTGCAGAAGTTGGGGGCTGGCTGGCATTGGGAAACTTATCTCAGCAGCTTCCTTCCCCCTTGGCAATCATTACCACTATCAATAGCTGAGGGTTCACCACTCTGCAGTTTAAACACTTTGAAATAGAGTTCACAGATAAACATCTTAATCAGCCGCCTAAACCAGTAATTAGACCATGATTTTGAATAGCATGTACTCACTGCATATTGGATGGAGATCAGAAGAAAACTAAAAGGAAATGATCAGTCCTCCAAGATTTATTTTCTACCTGTGCTAAATGACACCTGACTTTTTGATGTAGAACTTTTTAAAATTAAAAACTTGATATATGATTTATCTTAAGATGGATATTTGTATTTCCCTGTGGGGCAGTTCTTGTGCATAGAACCAGTGGGGTTGCTGAGCCAATTTGATATCTATCCTCCTTGGCCTCCTTCACTTACTAGTACACAAACCATTTAGTCCTAAATAGGATGTCCAAGAAGTTTCCAATCATAGCAATTTCTATCCCATTTAATTTCCAAAGTAAAGGCTAAGCTAAAATCCAAAATTCTTAAGTCAGCTTCAATGAGATTCTTAACAAAGAGTGGTTGAGAAAGTAAAACATTGATGTGGAAACTTTATAGGTATTTTTACAGTGTAAGGGGATAGCTTTCCTTTGTCTCACTAACCAAAGTGTCTGTACTAGAACTATCTTCATATGTGTATTATTATATACTAGAGGCCCGGTGCATGAAATTCGTGCACAGAGTGGTCTCCTCAGCCTAGCCTGCACCCTCTCCAATCCGGGACCCCTTGGGGGATGTCCGACTGCCAGTTTAGGCCCGATCCCCAGGATCGGGCCTAAACTGGCAGTTGGACATCCCTCTCACAATCTGGGACCACTGGCTCCTAACTGCTCACCTGCCTGCCTGCCTGATCGCCCCTACCTGACCCCCATGCTGGCCTGATTACCCCCAAATGACCCCCTTGCCGGCCTGGTTGCCCCCAACTGCACCCCTTTCCGGCCTGGTCCCCGCTAACTGACCCCCCCACTGGCCTGGTTGCCCCTTATTGCCCCCCCCCACCAGCCTGGTTGCCCCTTACAGCCCTCCATGATGGCCTGGTCACCCCTCACTGCCGCCCTTTGCCAGCTTGGTCACCCCTCTCTGCCCCCCTCCTCACCGGCTTGGTCGCCCCCAACTTTCCCCCCCCCCCCCCTTGTGGGCCTGGTCACCCCACGCAGCCTGCTGCTCAGTCGTTTGGTCATCCCTCACTGACCCCCCTGCCAGCTTGGTCACCCCACGCAGCCTGCTGCTCAGTCATCTGGTCATCCCTCACTGACCCCCCTGCTGACCTAGTTGCCCCACATTGCCTGTTCAGTCATCCGTTTGGTTGTGATGGTCGCTTAGGCTTTTATATATACAGATTAGCTTTAAAATCATTTATATTTTTAAATAAGATTTACATTTCTCTGCTCCCATTTCATTTTAACTAGAATTCTACTCAGAAGTTTTATGAATGATAAAACAACTTTATTTTCCATTATATATATACTGCTGCTGTGCACCCAGATGCTCTGAAAACAAGAGATGGACTCAACTCTCTGACATCATAAAAAAATAAAGAAAAAAGACTTCTGAAACATGCTAAGGGTTTTGGATGGGTTGGTGGTGGTGTGTGAGTGGGACGGGGAGGGGGAACCACCACTTAATTCTCTGATTATTTTCCCTTTGGCCAAGGTTACTATTACCTTTTGATTAGTCCAATATAGTGACTTCCTGAGGAAAATAATCTCCTTATGCCATGCTGCTCATATATAGTCCATTCTTTACACAGCAGCAAAAATTTGTAAATCAGCAAACATTTGTAAAAATGTAAATCAGATTACATCATACTTGTGTTGTCAATGCTGCAATGACTTCATATCACACTTGTTAGATCTTAATACCTTATCATGGCCAATATAACCTAATCCTTGTCTACTTTTTTTAAAAGATATGTTTCATTTATGTTTAGAGAGAGAGGAAGGGAGAGGTAGACAGAGATAGAAACATGGATGAGAGAGAAACATCCATCAGCTATCTCCTGAATGCCCCCTGCCAGGGATCAAGCCAGAAACCCTGGCATATGCCCTGACCTGGAATGGAACCAGTGACCTTTTGGTGCATGGAATGATTCTCAACCACTGAGCAACACCAGCTGGACCCCTTGCCTACTTCTTTTGTCTCCCCATTGTGCCCTTTATTTACTTTATCTCAATCCCATTGGCCTCCAAGTTATTTTTTCAACATGCCAATCACACAAACCCATCCTTAAGGGCTTACATACTTGTTCCTGTGTCTGGAATCCTCTTTCTTAGTTATTTGCATTTCTTCTTCCTCTTGTTTTCCCCCTCCTCCTCTTTCTCCTTCTTCTTTTTCTTCTTCTTTTCCCAGCCTGACCTCCTTTTAATTACCTCCTCAAAGAGGCTTACTTTGGTAACTCTAAATAAAATAACACCTGTCATTTTCTAGTCCCTTAGACTGATTTACTTTTTTCATAGAGCTTATCTAATACTAGGGGCCCATTGCACAAAATTTGTGCACTTGGGGAGGGGTCCCTCAGCCCAGCCTGCCCCCTCTCACATACTGGGAGCCCTCAGGGGATGTCCTACTGATGGCTTAGGCCAACTCCCCATTGGGAGTGGACCTTAGCTGCAGTCTGGCCTCCCTTTTGGGAGGTGACCAGGTTGATCAGGGGAAGGCGCCAGCCCCATCACCCCGCTGCTGTAGCCACTGCCAGTCACCGCAACCACCAAGGTATTTTCATCAACACAGACTCCAGTCCCTTCACCATGAAAAATGACAACTTTCTTTAGGCATTTTCAAAATGTGTCTTTCATAGGATATGACATTTCTTTCTTTATTTTTCTTTTTATCCTCACCTGAGGATATGTTTCCATTGATTTTTTCCCCTTCCCTCTGATCCCAGGCTCAGCCCCTGCCCAAGCCTAAAGCCTCTGCCCCAGGCTTTAGGCTTGGGAAAGGGACTGTCCCCCCGCCCCCACCTCTGATCACAGGCTCAGCCTCTTCCCAAGCCTAAAGCCTCTTCCCCAGGCTTTAGGCTTGGGAAGTGGTTCCCTCCCAGCACCTCCAATTGCAGTCTTAGCCCCTTCCAAGCCTAAAGCCTGTATCCAATGGCTGGCTGGGAGTGACCTGGGTGCCAAGGAGGTTCCCGGGATCCAGGTATCTATGCAAATTAACCACCATCTTTGTTGGGTTAATTTGCATACTCACTCTGATTGACTGTGGGCATAGCAGAGGTACAGTCAATTTGCATGTTTCTCTATTATTAGGTAAGATAACAAACATTTATTCACTTGATTTATTTTTTGTCTGTCTCTCTCACTATAGAGTATGCATATTCCAGTATGTATTCTGGAGTTGTTCACTATCAACAGTTAATTCACAGCATCTGAAATAGTAACTGACACATAGTAGGCACACAATAAGTGTCAGTTAAATAAATGAATGGAAGCAAGAAAGCATAAACATGTTCAGCAATGCCTGAGGAGTATTCTCAGGGTTCAAAAACTGAATAAAAACAATAAGCTTATTGATAGCATTGGTTCACTCATAGACATCTATTTTTACTTATGAACTAACTTATCACACCCTAATACACTGACTTCTAACCTCATTTGAGAAATGGTATTGAATCACTAATATTCATTATTTCCAAAAAAAAAAAAAACAAAAACCTTCACAAACAAAATACCTAAAGAGCTATTTTAGATAAGTTAGTACTAGATGTCAGGAGCGTTAACTGCTTGAAAAGGGTAAAGAAAATAGGATATACAAAATATGTTCTTATATTTGATCATCTAGTACAGTCCAACTAATAAAGAAACAAAAAAAAACCGTGCCAAACAAGAAAGCATCTTCCCCTTGTAGTAATGTATCATACTATCATCCCTGCTAAAAATAATAAATAAATAAATTCAAGTCAATACATGCAAGAAACAGGAAAAATTAGGCAAAACTGGAGATGCTATAAGTTTTGACCAAGGAAACCATACCAGGTGTGATCACCTAAGGAAAATCCTCCAGCTCATAATGTGTGTAGGAAACAGAGACCAAGGAGAAAGCTGTGGTCCTATTGGATTGGGTGGTCAGATGCTGAAGTTGAAGGATGGCTTTCGCAGCTGGAATTTGAGGAAAGAAATCCTGGGACAAGAGAAATCCATAAATTTGTGGTTAATATTGGAATCTTCACACCCAGGGTGAGATCCCATACAATCCAGGAGCAACAACAGTTCTGAAGGAAGCTCTGACCAGAGGTCCAGTTGCTCCTGGCTCATGGAGATAGTTTTATGTCCACGTCAGGCCAAACGACAGGGCCTTGGTAATCATTTTGAACTTTCCATGGAATTCCCAGAAGGATCGTGTCTCATAATTAAAATCCATGTACTAGAACTAAGAAATTCTCTCTGGGAGTAACAGGGGGGAAAAGAAACAAAACAAAACAAATAGATTGCTCTAAATAAAGTATAACTTAAATTCAAGCTTCAATAAAATAAAAATAACTCACTTTTAGCAGTCTGATAAACTAAAATTCAACATAATTTAGAGGGAAATAAAAGATTCAGGCTCTTCAACATATTACTTAAAAAATCCGATATAAAATAAGTAACTACCAAACATAAATATATGCAGGAAAATGTAATGCATAATGTAGAGGAAAACAGGCAGTAAATGAAATAGAGCAATGACTGAGATTTTGGAATTAACCAATAAAACTTTAACATAATTATATTAATTCTGTTTCTGACCATGGTGAAGTAACTAGCATAGTCTCGCCCAATTGCTGTGAACATCTGCAGCCGTGGGCAAACTACAGCCCGCGGGCCGGATTCGGCCCGTTCGGCTGTTCTATTCAGCCCGCGGAGCCGAAAGAGCAGAGGGTTCTCTTGCTCTCCCCTCCGCTCCTTTACTTTGAATTTATATTAGTTCACACAAACACTCCATCCATGCTTTTGTTCCGGCCCTCCGGTCCAGTTTAAGAACCCATTGTGGCCCTCGAGTCAAAAAGTTTGCCCACCCCTGATCTAAAGTAACTAGACAAAATATTTAGACAACTATTTTCAAACATAGGAAAACAGTCCTTGCAAAACTGTGATCCCTGAGGGAAAGGAAAAAAGGAGGTGAGATTTACATTCACCCCAGCTTTCTGTCTGAAAACATATTTTAGCACACAGTGCAGGGTAACACACAGTATGAAAATTTTACTAAGTTCAGGAGTGAGGGATCAGAATTCAGGAAAGATAAGTTGGTTGAATTTCAGAATAATTAGGATAAGAGTGCTGAATGGAGAAAGCGTCCTAGAAAACTGGTCAGAAGTGATCACTAAATTCTGTGGCATGCATGTGTATGGGGAACTCCATGAGGCCAAGTAAAGAATGGCTGCAAAGCAATCAGCTAAGCAATTTCCACAGGGCTGCATGATACCGAGTTCTAACCCATCAGAGTGAACATTTCTTATTTAATTATGAAGGATGCTCAGTAAAGACCTCAGAACGACCATGCATTGGTAGTAGTGTTAACTAGCCCTGTATTAGAAAGCTTTCCTAGGCACACCATAACTAAATTAAAAATACGACTTAAAGCAATCAGACTGATTCATATATAATTTAATTCCCACCAGAACAAAGTTAAATATCTTTCTAATAAAAAGATAACAGAATTCACAAATCATCAATGTCGTGTTTACAATATGCAATGTCAAATCAAAATTTACTAGTAATGATGAGAAAAATGTGACTCATAACCAGGGAACAAGCCAGTCAACAGAAACTGGTGCAGACATGACAGAGATATAAAATAGTATTTTGTTGTTAATCCTCACCCGAGGATATTTTTTCCATTGCTTTCTTTAGAGAGAGTGGAAAGAGGGAGGGAGGGAGGGAGAGAGAAACAGAGAGAGACAGAGGAAGAACGAGAGAGATGTGAGAAATACACATCTATGGGTTGCCTCACATAGTCGCCGTGACCAGGACTGGGAATTGAACCTGCAACCCAGGTATGAGCCCTTAACCTGGAATCAAACCTGAGACCCCTTGGTGCCCAGCCAAGCCATCGTTCTAACCATGAGCTACACTTGCCAGGGCTAAAATTAGCACTTTTAAATGACTAATAAAAATATGTTCAAGAACTAAAGAATGGGGAGAGAAATGGAAGCTACAAGCATAAAAAGCATAATATTACAAAAATTCATTATGTAAAATGAAACTTAATTAAATGGGTTAATAGAAACTTTCAAAAAATCAGCACACTTAATAATACACTAATAGAAATTATAACAACTGAAGAAAAATACATTGAGAAGAAAAATACCACCATAAAGTGAACAGAGCCTTAATGATCCATGTAGTAATATCAACAGGTCCAATACATGTATAATCAGAATCCCAAAAAGAAAGGAGCAAGAATGAAGAACTAATGCCAAAATTTTTTTTCAAATTTGATAACAAGTATAATACTATTAATTAAAAATTCTCAGTAAACTCCAAGCAGAACACACACACACACACACACACACACACACACACACACATACAAAGTCATGTCATAATCACATTTCTGAAAACCAGTAAAACCAGTAATAAAGATTAAATTTTAAAATTATCTTGTAACACATTATACAGAAAATTGTCAAGTGGGAATTCTAAATTCAACAAAGAAAAGAAAGAAAAGCCACTTTAAAATTAAAAGAAAAATAAGATTCTTTCTGAAAAACAGAGCTGAGAAAATTTATCCCAAACTGACCTGCACTAAATGAAATTATTTTTTTTTTCTAGTTACAACCAGAAGGGTCTAATTAAAACCCGAAAGGTCTGTCTTTAAATCTTTAAAGACAAAGATTTGACCACCTTTGTCTTTATTTTTTTTATTTTATTTATTTTTTATTTATTTTATTTTATTTTTTTTATTAAGGTATTATATGTGTACATATCTTACCATTGCCCCCCCCACCCCACTCCCATACATGCCTCACCCCCCAATGTTTTGCATCCGTTGGTTACTCTTATATACATGCATATAAGTCCTTCAGTTGATCTCTTATTTCCCCCACCTCTCCCTAACCTTACTGCTGTAATTTGACAGTCTGTTTGATGCTTTACTGCCTCTGTATCTATCTTTTTGTTCATCAGTTTATAATGTTTTTCATTATCCCCAAATGAGTGAGATCATGTGGTATTTTTCTTTCATTGACTGGCTTATTTCACTTAGCATAATGTTCTCTAATTCCATCCAGGTGCCTACAAATGGTAGTAATTCCTTCTTTTTTATGGCAGCATAGTATTCCATTGTGTAGATGTACCATAGTTTTCTGATCCAGTCATCTGCTGACAGGCACTTAGGCTGTTTCCAAATCTTAGCGATGGTAAATTGTGCTGCTATGAACATAGGGGTGCATATATCCTTTCTGATTGGTGTTTCTAGTTTCTTAGGATATATTCCCAGGAGTGGGATTACTGGGTCAAATGGGAGTTCCATTTTCAGTTTTTTGAGGAAACTCCATACTGTTCTCCACAGTGGCTGCACCAGTCTGCATTCCCACCAGCAGTGCACAAGGGTTCCTTTTTCTCCGCATCCTCGCCAACACTTGACGTTTGTTGATTTGTTGATGATAGCCATTCTGACAGGTGTGAGATGGTATCGCATTGTCGTTTTGATTTGCATCTCTCGGATAATTAGTGACTTTGAGCATGTTTTCATGTGTCTCTTGGCCTTCCTTCTGTCTTCTTTCGAAAATATTCTATTTAGGTCCTTTGCCCATTTTTTTATTGGATCATTTATCTTCCTTTTATTAAGTTGTATAAGCTGCCTGTAGATGTTGGAGATTAAACCTTTATCAGTGATAACATTTGCAAATATGTTCTCCCATACAGTGGGGTTTCTTGTTGTTTTGTTGATGGTTTCTTTTGCTGTGAAAAAGCTTTTTATTTTGATGTAGTCCCATTTGTTTATTTTCTCTTTGGCTTCCATTGCCCTAGGGGCAGTATCAGTGAAAAAGTTCTTTTGGCATATGTCTGAGATTTTGCTGCCTGTGGATTCCTCCAGTATTTTTATGGTTTCCCGTCTTATATTTAAGTCCTATACCCATTTTGAGTTTATTTTTGTGTATGGTGTAAGTTGGTGGTCTAGTTTCATTTTTTTGCATGTATCTGTCCAATTTTCCCAACACCATTTATTAAAGAGACTGTCTTGACTCCATTGTATGCTCATGCCTCCTTTGTCAAATATTAAATGCACATATTGGTTTGGGTCGATATCTGGATTCTCTATTCTGTTCCATTGATCTATATGTCTGTTCTTGTGCCAGTACCAGGCTGTTTTGAGGACAGTGGCTTTGTAATACAGCTTGAAATCTGGTATTGAGATCCCTCCTACTTTATTCTTCTTTCTCAGGATTGCTGTGGCTATTCGGGGTCTTTTTTTATTCCAGATGAATTTTTGGAGAGTTCTTTCTAGGTCTGTGAAATACGCCGTTGGTATTTTAATGGGGAGTGCATTGAATCTATAGATTGCTTTGGGTAGTATGGACATTTTAATTATGTTGATTCTACCAATCCATGAACATGGTATGTTCTTCCATCTGTTTACATCTTCCTCTATCTCTTTTTTCAGTGTCCTGTAGTTTTCCGCATATAGGTCTTTTACCTCCTTGGTTAGGTTTATTCCTAAGTATCTTAATTTTTTTGGTGCGATGGAAAATGGGATTGCTTTTTTAGTCTCTCTTTCTGTAAGTTCACTGTTGGTGTATAGAAATGCCATAGATTTCTTGGTGTTAATTTTGTATCCTGCTACATTGCCGAATTCATTTATTAAGTCTGTTAGTTTTTAGATGGAGTCTTTTGGGTTTTTTATGTACAATATCATGTCATCTGCAAATAAGGACAGCTTTACTTCTTCTTTTCCAATTTGGATGCCTTTTATTTCTTCTTCTTGTCTAATTGCAGTGGCTAATACTTCCAGTACTATGTCAAACAGGAGTGGTGAGAGTGGGCATCCCTGTCTTGTTCCTGTTCTTAGGGGAAATGGTTTTAGTTTTTGCCCATTGAGTATGATGTTAGCTGTGGGTTTATCATATATAGCTTTTATTATGTTGAGGTATGATCCTTCTATTCCCACCTTGTTGAGAGTTTTTATCAAGAAAGGGTGTTGGATTTTGTCAAATGCTTTTTCTGCATCAATTGATAGGACTATGTGATTTTTATCTCTCAATTTGTTTATGTGAGGTATCACATTTATTGATTTGCGGATATTGAACCATCCTTGCATTCCTGGGATAAACCCTACTTGGTCATGGTGTATGATCTTTCTGATGTACTGCTGGATCCGATTTGCTAGAATTTTGTTGAGGATTTTGGCATCTACATTCATGAGGGATATTGGCCTGTAATTCTCCTTCATTGTGTTGTCTTTATCTGGTTTTGGTATTAGGGTGATGCTGGCTTCATAGAAGGAGCTTGGAAGTGTTCCTTCCTCTTGAATTTTTTGGAATAGTCTGAGGAGGATAGGTTTTTGTTCTTCCTTGAATGTTTGGTAGAACTCTCCTGTGAAGCCGTCTGGCCCCGGGCTTTTGTTTGCCGGAAGCTCTTTGATGACTGCTTCAATTTCTTCCATAGTTACTGGCATATTGAGCTGTTTAGATTCTTCCTGATTGAGTTTTGGAAGGTTATATTTTTCTAGGAATATGTCCATTTCCTCCAGGTTGTCCAGTTTGTTGGAATAGAGTTGTTCATAGTATTTTTTAACAATCCTTTGTATTTCAGCGGGATCTGTTGTTATTTCACCTCTTTCATTTTTGATCTTGTTTATTTGGGTCCTCTCTCTTTGCTTCTTGGTGAGCCTGGCTAGAGGTTCATCAATCTTGTTTATCCTTTCAAAGAACCAGCTCTTGGTTTTGTTGATCTTTTGTATTGTTTCTTTGGTCTCTATGTCATTTATCTGTGCTCTGATCTTTATTATTTCCTTCCTTCTGCTTACACTGGGCTTTTCTTGTTGCTCTTTTTCTAACTCTTTGAGTTTTGGGGTTAGGTAATTTATTACCCCTGTTTCTTGTTTTTTGCAGTAGGCTTGTAGAGCTATGAACTTCCCTCTCAAGACTGCTTTTGCTGTGTCCCATAGATTTTGGATTGTAGTGTTTTCATTGTAATTTGTTGTCATGATGTTTTTTATTTCTTCTTTGATCTCTCTGGTAACCCAGTCATGGTTTAATAGCATGCTGTTTAGTCTCCATGTGTTTGATTTCTTTGGGTTGTTTTTATTGTAGTTGATTTCCAGTTTTATGCCACTGTGGTCTGAGAAGATGCTTGATATGATTTCTATCTTCTTGAATTTGAAGAGACTTTGCCTATGTCCCAACATATGGTCTATCTTTGAAAATGACCCATGTGCACTTGAGAAGAATGTATATTCTGTGGCTTTGGGGTGAAATGTTCTGAAGATGTCAATTAATTCCATCTGGTCTAGTGAGTCATTTAGGATTGATGTTTCTTTGCTGATGTTTTGTTTAGAGGATTTGTCCAATGGTGATAGTGGGGTATTAAAGTCTCCTACTATTATTGTATTGCTGTCAATCTCTCCCTTGATATCCTCCAGGAGTTTTTTTATGTATTTGGGTGCTCCTGTATTGGGTGCATATATGTTTACCAGAGTTATTTCTTCTTGTTGGATTGCTCCCTTTAGTATTATGAAATGGCCTTCCTTATCTCTTGTTATGTCCTTCAGTTTGAGATCTAATTTGTCAGAAATAAGTATCGCTACCCCAGCTTTTTTTTCAGTTCCATTTGCCTGGAAAACCTTTTTCCATCCCTTCACCCTCAGTCTGTGTGCGTCTTTTTTTTTGAGGTGGGTTTCTTGTAGACAGCAGATATATGGATCGTGTTTTCTTATCCAATCCGTTACCCTATGTCTTTTGATTGGGGCATTTAATCCATTTACATTTAAAGTTATTATTGAAAGGTACTTATTTGTCGCCATTCCTATTCTTTACCCCTGTGTTACTTCTTCGCTTCCTGTTTCTTTCTTTTTTTTTTTTTTTTTTTTTTTTTTTTTTTTTTTTTTTTTTTTTTTTTTTTTTTTTTTACAGCAGACCCTTTAGCATTTCTTGCATTGCTGGTTTGGTGGTAATAAATTCCCTTAGTCCTTTTTTGTCTGTGAACCTCCTGATTTCACCTTCAATTTTGATTGACAGCCTTGCTGGGTACAGTATTCTTGGATTCAGACCCTTCCTTTGCATGTCTTTGTATATTTCATTCCATTCCCTTCTGGCCTGATGAGTTTCTCTTGAGAAATCAGTTGCTAGTCTGATGGGGGTTCCTTTGTATGTAACTTTCTGTCTGTCTCTTGCTGCTTTTAAGATTCTTACTTTGTCATTGGTGTTTGCCAATTTAATTATAATGTGCCTTGGCGTCGGTCTTTTGGGGTTCATTTTGCTTGGGACTCTGTGAGCTTCTTGGATTTGTGTGGGTTTTTTCTTCCCTTTATCAGGGAAATTTTCTGTCATTATTTCTTCAAAGAGGTTTTCTATTCCTTGCTCAGCTTCCTTTCCTTCTGGAACCCCTATTATGCGGATGTTGTTTTGTTTCGTGTTGTCCCAAAGTTCCCTTAGGCTCTCCTCCTGCCTTTTAATTTTTTTTTCTAGAAGTTGCTCTACTTGCGTATATTTTTCCATCTTGTCTTCTAGCTCACTGATGTGGTCCTCTGCTTCTTCTAGTCTACTCTTGATGCTTTCTATTGAGTTCTTTATAGCAGCGATGTCATTTTTCATTTCTTCTTGGTTCTTCTTCATTTCCTCTTGGTTCTTGCTCATATTGTCGAATTTGTCTTCCATTCTTTTCAGCCACCTTATGACCATTTCTCTGAATTCTTTTTCTGGAAGGTTGCTTGCCTCCATTTCGTTTACTTCCTTTTCTGGTGATGCCTGCTTTTCTTTCATATGCGGGCTTTGTCTTTGTCTCCCCATGGTCTCTCTTCTCTGGGTGTCTAGTTATGTAGTTCTCTCTCTCCTGGGTTGGTTTAAAGGCACAAACTACAGCACTACCAGGTATAACTCACAAGGCACTGAACAGGAATGTATTCACGATATTAATAACCTCCAATATAGGTGACCACCAGAGAAAGGCAAATTAGGTGATAGGAGAGAAAGAAGAAGAGGAAAAAAGAAAGAAAGAAAGAAAGAAAGAAAGAAAGAAAGAAAGGAAGAAAGAAAGAAAGAAAAAAGGAGTGTGAAAATGAAATTGGGAAAAGGGAAAGTAAAGAAAAAAAAAGTAAGAGAGATAAGAAAGTGACTAAGAGAGAAAGGGGAACAGACTATATATATTGGGAATAAAACTCCAATAGAACAATCACTAATCCCAGCAAATGCCAGCAACAAGTGCCTGGGGATTAGTACAAACTACAACACCAACTAATATGGAGTGAGGCAAGGGAAAGCTGAAGCACAAAACAAACAAAAAAATAAACAAAAGAAGAATAAGCAGAACAATCTCACAAAAAAGCATAAAAATTCGATATAATCTACATTCAAGCAAACAACAACAAAAGGACAGAGAGAAGGACAAGTTTATGGATAGCTCAGACAGTGAAGGGAGAGGTGTATGTAGACTTGGAGCAGGGGATTGGAGATTAGATATGTAAGTAGGGTGAAATTTTAACAAGGGGTAAACAGAAAGAATAGGGAAAATCTAAAGCAGTAAAAGGGTAAGATAAACAGAACACTGAAAAGGGGGAGGTTAGGAAGAGAGTGATGGCCTAAAGGTAGAGTTGAGATAGAGTAAAACAATGCTAAAGGAAAGATAAAAATAGAATGTAGATCCCTAATCCCAAAATAAAATGAAGAGAAAATAAAATGACACTTTAAAAAAAAAAAAAAGATAAAATAGCAATAGTAATAATACAGATTGAAAATAAAAATGTAATAATTAAAAAGGTAAAATCAAGTGATGAAAAAAAAAGTTTCTTGATTAAAAGATGCAAAAAATGAAAATAAAAAAAAAATAAAATAAATAAAAAAATAAAAGGTAAAAATAAGATGTGAAGTAGTGAAGGTCATTCACTTCCTCTGTTTTTCTGTTTGGCACGCCTGTTTCTCAGTCCAGACAGTACTGCAGTTCCCTGCGATCCACTGCTCTTCAGTGTTGTAAGCCAGTCCTGATTTTAAGCAGGCCGTGTGTCTTTATTTCTCGTATTCCTTTATTTTTGATTCACAAGAGTCAATTTGTGATTCAGCCCCTGGGTGGCAGTGTTTCTGGATTGACTTCCGGGTCTATCTATGGCCTCTCTAGGCAGTGTTAGAGCCTTCTTTCCCTGTGGCACTCACTACCAGTTTGTGGGAGTGGGCTGCCTCAGAGCTGACTCTCCGATGGTCACTCCTTGCTCCGATCCCCAGGTTCCAGAAAAACAACTTTCCCCTGCAGTCTCCCAGGGTGTCCCCAACTGGGTGATCCTATGTATTGGGCTTAGTAATCAGAAGCAAGAATTTCAAGAGGAAAAAGCCCAGTTGTGCAAACTCCGGGACTGCTCATAAGCCCAGGCACCCAGGGAACGCAGGGGCTGCGCATAAGTCTGGACTGCCTGAAATTCTTAGGGTGTCCCTGCACGTCAGATCAAAATGGGTTGCTTTTTAGAGTGCCCTTCTCTTAGCAGCTCTGAGGACCCCTTTCCACAATCACAGATCACGCCAGCCCCAACAGCCACGGATTTTTCTAGGCACAGACTTCCCTGGTCCTCCAGCTCCCGCAAAATGCGCGTTCCTCTCTCCCGCCGGGACCAGAGACCTCACCTTATCCCAGGTGAAATCTGACCTTTCCGTGGTGGAGTGTAGAGCTCCTCTGAACCCGTGTGTTTGCGCCAATTGGGGAGCGTTGTTCTGGGGCTCGCAGTCATTCCTTGGGTGCCGCAGTTGTGGATTCTTAGGCTTCCGATAAGCTCCACTTTCTGGATCAAGATGGCGCAGACTCCGCGTCCAAGCCCGCAGCTCCGGGAGGGGACCCAGCCGCAGTTGGTGCTGCCAGGTCAGGGGAACCCCGTTTAGCAGTCCCCCACCTCCTTCTGGAATTCAGCTGTCTCCCAACCAGCCAACAAACACTCCTTGTGCGACCCTCAGCTGTTCTTTCTTTCTGCTCCGGGACAAGGCTCGGAACACGTCTGTCTATTCCGCCGCCATTATTCCCTCTCCTAAATGAAATTATTTAAAAAAATCTAACTCTTAAGGAAAATAATGCCAAATGATAATCTGGATTTACACAAAAACAGCCTACATTCTTTGGCTGTTTCTTCCCTCCATCTTCAACCTCTTTTCTCATCATCATATCTCCTTTCTGTGATTTTGATTCTCTTGCCTTCCTCTTAGAAGAAATTCCTTGTATTTACATTGGGCCAACCAGGATAATTCAGGATAATCTCTCCATCTCTAGAAATTTAACCTAAGTACATCTGCAAAATCCTGGTTGTCCTGTAAGGCAACATATTTACAAATTCCAGGGATTAGGACATAGACACATTATTTTGTCTACCATAAAATGTAAAATATAAATTTATTTTAGAGTTTCTCATTAAGTTAAGCAATTATCTACCCTATGTTTCAGCAATCATACTCCTAAATATTTGCTCAAAATAAATAAAAGCATATGTTTTTTTATAAACAGTTTTGTTGAAATATGTTAATAAAATACTTATTTATGGTAGGTCCACACTAGAAAAAGCATAAATGTTCATCAATAGGTGAGTGAAAAGTAAATTGCTCTAAATTCATAATAGAACTCACTACTCAGAAATACAGTAGAATGCAGTATTATTATAACACTAGAGGCCCAGTGCACGAAATTCGTGCACTGGGGAGGGTGTCCCTCAGCCCAGCCTGCACCCTCTCCAATCTGGGACCCCTCGGGGGATGTCCGACTGCAGGTTTAGGCCTGATCTCTGTGGGGCAGGGCAGCACAGGCTTGCTTTTGGGTCAAGGCAGGAGCAGGGGTGGCTGCCTCTGAAGTGCGAAGGCTGCCCGGGCAAGGCCGGTTAGCACTGGGAGCTTGTCTGAATCGTGTTTGTCAGTCCGGTACCCTGCAGTGTGGCACCCCTCCACTGAGGTGGCACCGCCCCTCAACACCCACCTCAGGGCTGCAGGTCCTTGCCCCTCTGCCTGGGCGTCCTTCCATGCCCCTTGATCCCTGGCCTGGCCCACCTGCGTCTTGGGGCCACTGCAGAACCTCTCTCTCTCTGCAGGCGAGGCAGATCCCTGCCCTTGGTCTCCGCAAAGCTGTGAATCTGTGGCCAGAGGCCTGGTCTGGGTCTCAGCACCCCATGCTTGCAATGTTCCCAGGGCCCTGCCATGCCTTCCTGGGCAGCGATGTTCCCAGGGCCCCACGGGAGTGGCTAGGCAGCCGGCCGCCGCTCCCTGGGGCAGTGATGTTCCCAGGACTCCACGGAAGTGGCTAAGCGGGCCCAGCTACTCCGCCCCAGGGTTGCAATGTTCCCGGGACCCCACAGGAGTGGCTAAGCAGGCCCAGCTGTTCCACCCTGGGGCTGTGATGTCCCCGGGACCCCACAGGAGTGGCTAAACAGGCCCAGATGCTCCTCCCCAGGGCAGTGATGTTCCCAGGGCCCCATGGGAGTGGCCAGGTGGCTGGCCGCACCTCCCCGGGGCAGCAATGTTCCCAGGGCCCCTCAGAAGTGGCTAGGTGGGTCACTGCCCCTCCTGGGGCCTGCGATGGACCCAGAACCCTCGGGTGGCATATGGTGCTGCCCACCCCAGCTCCCTGGCCCGATGGACTGGTACCTTGTGGGCAGTGTCTGGCGCTGCCCGCCTGGCTTCCCCCGCCCCCAATGGACCCAGACCCCCAGGAGTGGGCCATGGCGCTGCCCGCCCCACCTGTGTATGCAAATTAACCACCATCTTTGTTGGGTTAATTTGCATACTCACTCTGATTGACTGTTGGGTTAATTTGCATACTCACTCTGATTGACTCTGATTGGGTTTAATTTGCATACTCACTCTGATTGACTGTAGCAGAGGTACAGTCAATTTACATGTTTCTCTATTATTAGGTAAGACTAGTAGCCCTGCACATGAATCCGTGCGCCAGTAGTTCTCTGCTGCCCTCCTGTAGCTCTCTGCCCACTGCCCTGCCCTCCTGTAGCTCCCCCCGCGCTCCCTCATAGCTTGCTGCCCTTCACCCTCCTGTAGCTCTCTGCCACCCACTTGTAGCCAGTAGCTCGCTGCCGCCCTCCTGTAGTTCTCTGCCCACTACCCCACCCTCCTATAGCTCCCCTCAGTCCCCTCCCTGCCTCATAGCTTGTTGTCCTGTCCTCCTGTAGCTCTGTGCTGCCTGCTTGTAGTTCGCTGCCCCACCCTCCTAAATATCCATGATCTGGTCGTTATGTGGTCAGTTGTTACACCTCATGGCATAATGGATAATTAGCATATTCCTATCTTATTACCTAGGACTAGTGGCCCGGTGCATGAAATTCATGCATGGGGAGGTGGTGTCCCTCAGCCCAGCCTTCACCCTCTCCAATCTGGGAACCCTTGGGAGATGTCCGACTGCCGGTTTAGGCCCAATTCCACCGGTCTAAACTGGCAGTCGGACATGCCTCTCGCAATCCAGGACTGCTGACTCCTAACAACTCACCTGCCTGCCTGTCTGATCACCCCTAACCACTCGGCCTGCTGGCCTGCTCACCCCCAACTACCATTCCGCTGGCTTGCTTGCCCCCAACTGACGGCCCCCCTACCAGCCTGATCACACCCAACTGCCACCCCTGCCAGCATGCTTGCCCCCAACTGGCCCCTTGCTGGCCTGCTCGCCCCCAATTGCCATCCCTGCAGCCTGCTTGCTCCCACCTTCCCTCCCCACCAGCCTGCTCACCCCTAACGGCACCCCCAAAGGCCTGATCACCCACAACTGCCCTTCCCTCTTGGCCCCTAACTGCCTCTACCTCGGCCCTGCCACCATAGCTTTGTCCAGAAGAACAGCTGGAAGGTCTCCCAGTCTAATTAGCATATTACCCTTTTATTAGTATAGATAGAAGCCTGGTAAACAGGTGGGGGCCGGCTGGTTTTCCCTGAAGGGTGTCCTGGATCAGAGTGGGGGTTTCCTTTGGGGGTGGGGCAGCCTGGATGAGGGGCCTATGGTGGTTAGCAGGCCGGCCATGCCCCCATTGGGGTGGGGGTCCCTGCTGGGGTGCCTGGCCAACCTGGGTGAAGGGCTGATGGCTATTTGAAGGCTGGCCATGCTCCCCAGTGGGGACCCTCACCCCATGGGGGCATGGCCAGCCTCGGTAAGGGGCTGAGGGCCTTCAGGCTGGCCACACCCCCTTCAGGGTGGGGGTCCCTGCTGGGGTGCCTGGCCAGCCTGGGTGAGGGGCTGAGGGCCGTTTTCAGGCTGGCCACACCCCCTTCAGGGTGGGGGTCTGCACTGGGGTGCCTGTCCAGTCTGGGTGAGGGGCTGATGGCTGTTTGCTGGATGGCCACGCCCCCCAGTGGAGACCCTCACCTCATGGTGATGTGGCCAGCCTGGGTAAAGGGCTGAGGGCTATTTGCAGGCTGGCCACGCCCCCCATTGGGGACCCTCACCTCATGGTGGTGTGGCCAGCCTGGGTGAGGGTCTGAGTTTGAAGGCTCCTCCCTTTGTGGCCAGCCCGGGCTACCCAAGCCTCGTGTGTGCTCAGGCCAGCTCCGTGGCCACTGCCCATAGGTCCCTCCTTCAGCTGCCAGCCAGGGTGGACAGGAAGCTTGTGTCACCCCTGGTGATGGAGGAAGCCAAGCTTCCTCCTCCACCGGGGGCGACCCAAGTCTCCCGCTCGTTCTGGCCTGCTCCATGGCCACCGCCCACAGGCTACTCCTTAGGCAGCCAGCCCAGGCGGATGGGAACCTTGGCTTCCTCCATCACCGGGGGCGACCCAAGCCTCCCGCCATCTTTGTCCTGCTAATTTGCATATTCCCTCCTGATTGGCTGTGGGTGTCATGGAGTGACAGTCAATTACCATATTTCTCTCTTATTAGTATAGATGGGTAAGTCTTTAAATACAAAATACAAATATTATGCTGAGTGAAAGAAGCCTTACATGGAAGAACACCTTGTGGATGATTCCATTGGCATGTGTTTCTGGAAGTGGCAAATGAATGCATTGTGGTAGAAATGAGAGCAGTAGTTGACTTGGAATGAGAGAAAGGCAGAGGGAGGAGGAGCACAGCTGAAAAGGGGCACATGGGAACTTTTGGGGTTATGGAGATGTTCTGTATTTTGTTGAGCATGATGGTTATATAGGTATTTACATTTGTCAAAGCTCATCAAACTATACACTTAAAATTGTTACAACCCATTGCATGAAAATTAAAATAAAATAAACTCTTTCCCACCTGCAGGCTTGGAGTTCTCAAGAGAAAATATATTTCAATGGTGTTCAAAGAAAGAGGAAAAATATGTCAACAAAAATTCTGAACCATTCTACAGTTTTTCAATGCCAAAGCAGGTCATAAAGGAATGTGATTATGGTAAAAATGACCAAATAAAGGGACCAAGGATATTGCTGACATACTAAAAGTTTAATTTATGTCTACTTTTATGTGTCCGACTATTACTTTTTAACTTGTTTGGAGGTTTGGGAGTACTTGAGGAGGAATGCTGTGCCTCTCGGCCAGCTGCCTGAGAATGCCTGGTTGGTGTGTGTCATGCCCACATGAGGAGAGAGAAGAGCTTTTCTGGCTCTGAGGCTGAGATAGCACAGCACAGGCAAGCCTTCAGCCAGTTCTATTTGGAACCCCTACCCACTTTTAGGTCCTCTTGTGAGGTCCTCATAAGTCTAGATGTGTTCTTACAAATGGCCAAGAAACTGAATTTCCCTCTGACCACAAACTCATGCTTTGTTCCCCTCTATTATAGAAACTTGTTTTACACAAAATCAAATTTTGCCTCATTATTATTTCTAATTTTTTTCAAGACCTATTTTTAAAAAATTTTTATTATTGAAAGTTTTACTTATGTCTCCTTTTCCCCCCATTAACCTCTCCCCACCCACTCCCACCCCCAGCACAAGCCCTCATCCTCCTACTGTCTGTGTCCATTGGTTATGTTTATATGCATGCATACGTGTCCTTTGGTTGATCTCTAATCCCCACCCCCAACCTTCCCTCTGAGGTTTGATGATCTGTTCGATGCTTCTATGTCTCTGGATCTATTTTTGGTCATCAATATATGTTCATTATATTCCACAAATGGGTGAGATCATGTGGTACTTATCTTTCTTGGACTGACTTATTTCACTTAGCATAATGCTCTCCAGGTCCACCCATGCTTTTGCAATTGGTAAGAATTCTTTCCTTTTTATAGCAGCATAGTATTCCATTGTGTATATGTACCACAGTTTTTAATACACTCATCTGCTGATGGGCATTTAGACTTTCCAAATCTTTTTTTTTTTAATATATTTTATTGAGTTTTACAGAGAGGAAGGGAGAGGGATAGAGAGTTAGAAACATCAATGAGAGAGAAACATCGATCAGCTGCCTCCTGCATACTCCCTACTGGGCATCTGCCTGCAACCAAGGTACATGCCCTTGACCAGAATCAAACCTGGGAGCCTTGACACTCTATCCACTGGGCCAAACCAGTTAGGGCTGGCTTTCCAAATCTTAGCTATTGTGAATTGTGCTGCTATGAACATTAGGGGTGCATCTATCCTTTCTTATAAGCTTGCTGTATTTTCCCAGGTTGCCAGTGTCTCTACTTTGCCTGAATCCCATATTTAGATAATTTAATGATGCTTTCACTGGCATCTTAGAAATATTCTAAATATTCTATCCAAGGGCAATGGGAGTCTACATACTCAGAGGAGTCATAGTATATATTATTTTGCTCCCAAGCTAATAAGCTTACTGATATTCTTATGATTTAGATTTTACACAACACTCTTTCTACCTTCCAGATAAATCTTTTCTGATTTTCTGATAAACAGGTGAAACATTTTTTAACTTTTCATTTGTAGACTTCCTTCAACCACTTAATTTAAATTTAAGAGCTGTTAATAAGCCAATGACCTTATCTATATTAATAAAAGGCTTGTGGCCGGAATGCCGTAATGCTTTAACAACCAAAGGCCGGCACGTGTGGGTGGGCGGGGTTGTGCGATTTTGTGCACTGGGCTTCTAGTTCTTCTATATTTACATATCAAGTTAATTTGACATGGGTTTTCTCAAATTTTTATTGTTCTGAAAACAAAAAGGAAAAAAAAGTGCTTGTTAGGTTCCTTAATCTTTCCATTGTCTCAATGTTGCTTCTTACCTGCATTAACTATTGAGTAAGCATTTTTTTTTAATTTATTTATTTTTATTATTTTTAAAAATTTATCTTTATTTTTGAAAATATTACATATGTCTCCTTTTGTCCTTCATTGACCCCCTCTACCCATCACTGCCCCTCCCTCCCAGGCCTACTGCACTATTGTTTGTGTCCATGGGTTATGCATATATGCATGTAAATTCTTTGGTTAAGCTCTTCCCTGATCCCTTCCCTCTGATATTCATCAGTAGATATTTTTTGTGTTCACATTATAAAAGGATACATTTTTATTATAGAAAATTTATAAGTTAAAAAATTTAAAATGATTGATTTTTTAATTCAACATAACTTATTGAATAACTACTATGTGTATTTTTCTACATGATAAGGTATATACCAGACATATAATCAGCTAACTCTGAAGGGTCTTGCCTTTTGTTCCCTTTCTGTTATTAGTCAGTTGTCTTTTTTTTCTTGATTAGGTTGATTAGAAGTTTATTGATTTATTTATCTTGTTAAAGAAACAATTTTTTGTTTAATCAATTTTATCTCTTGAGTTTTGTTTTCAATTTCATTGACTTCTTCTCTAATTTTCATTGCTTCTTTTATTCTGCTTACCTTGGATTTAATTTGCTATTCTTTTTATGGTTTCCCAAGGTGGTAATTTAGATTATTGATTTTAGATCTTTCTTAGTTTCAATGTATGCATTTAATAAAAATACATTCACGATAAATTTCTTTCTAAGCATTGCTTTTACTGCATCCCACAAAGTTAAAATTGTGTTTTCATTTTCATTTAATTCAAAATATCTTAAAATTTCTCTTAAGACTTCTTTGTACATACTATATGGGAATGTGTCATTTAATCTCAAAATATATGGGATTTCCATCTATCTTTCTGTTATTGATTTCTAGTTTAATTCCATTGTGGACTGAGAACATATTTTTATGATTTCTATTTTTTAAATTTATTAGGTATTTTTATGGCCAAGAATGTGATCTATCTTGATAAATGTACCAGATAAGCTGGAGAAGAATATATATTTTGCTGTTATTTTATGAAGTATTCTATAAATGTCAATTATATTCAGTTGATTAATGGGGCTATTCAGTTCAACCACATTCTTACAATTTTCTGCCTGCTGGATTTATCATTTACTGATAGAGAGGCATTGAAATTTCCAACCATCATAGTGGATTGTTGTCTTCTTAGAGAATTGACACTTTCATCAATATAAATTGCCCCTTTTTATGAAACTTACTTTATGTTAGGAGAGATAAATTACAGTCAAGGTATATAACCATCAAGGATAATATAGAGTTAAAGGCAGTCAGGACAATAACCCAGGATAATGTGGCAATGGGCAAGGAGGTGCAGGAGGGAAGAGGTGCAGGATAATTGGAAAACGTGGCAAGAAGAAGCCTTCTGAGGGATGATGGTTGAGTGAGAAGGAGGTTCTTTATAAAGATGTGGAGAAAAGTATATTTGACACAGTGAGTAGAAAAAGCAAAGACCTTGAGTGAGAAATAAACTTGGCAATTTCAAAGAACAGAAAGATATTCCATGTGCGCAGAGCTTCTTAAGCGTAGAAAATTAAGGCAGATGTGTATGAGCAATTTCTGTTGCTTTCAAGCCACAGAAACAGGCTCTGGCTAAACTAAACAGAAAATATATTTATTGGATATTTATGGGCAGCTCAAAAAAGGGTAAGGCTAAGTAAAGAATCTTAGACAGAAAAGAAATAAACCTGGCAATTCAGGGTGTCTATGTAGCAGAAAAAGATTCAGTTATTTCTAACTGGTCCTCAGTAGCATAAAATATTTACTATATGTAATAAATTAATCTCTCTGTAGCTATGTACCATGCTTAGAAGACTTGAGAAAGTACTCAAATCAATTTCTGTAAGTCTAATTTTATTTCAGGTTGAGAAAGATTACAGATGGGACACAAGATAATTCTTTTAAGCCACAAAGCTCAAGATTCTCTTAATTAAGATTTGGCTCAGAGAGAGCAGAATAAATATCAAAATGTCATTCTACTATGCTTTCAAAAATTAGAGAAGAGTGGTTACCATAAGAAAATTGGGCTAATGTGGAAAAAAAAAGAAAGGAAATGGATTCACCACAGCAAAATCAAAACATTGGTATTTATATATGAATATGACAGTTTTCCTACATTCAGACACAGATGCAAGTTCACTACTTAAATATTTCTCACACAAAAAACTTCATTATTGGATTTTTATATGTGTTCCAATATTTTGAAATCACACAAAACATGTCAATTAATATGTGTGTATCTAAGTCTATAAATGCAGTCTTAATTATTTCCTAAGGAATGCTTGATATTGGGTATGTATATTTGGAGTGCTGGTTTGTCCTCCAGAGTTCAGTCTTATAATACAAGGAAGAAACTATTTGTGTTCTCACAATTTCCTCACTTACCAATGTATATTAAATAGTTATCCATTATTTTACTTAAAGTAAAGGAAATTTAAATCGCATTTCTATATTTCAAACTAACATTTAACATTTCATTCACATATAATTTGCCTTTGTTAGAATTTTTTCATTCATGTCCATTATCAGTTTTACAATTAGCAATATTCATTTTTATTGCATTTAAAAATATATACATTACTAGAGGCCTGGTGCATGAAATTCGTGCTCTGGGTGGGGGGTGTCCCTCGGCCTAGCCTGTACCCTCCCTCTCCAATCTGGGACCCCTCGGGGGATGTCCCTCTCACAATCCGGGACTGCTGGCTCCCAACCACTTGCCTACCTGCCAGCCTGATCGACGCCTAACTGCTACCCTGCTAGCCTGATCGCCCCCAACTGTCCTCCTCTGCTGGCCTGGTTGCCCCCAACTGCCCTCCCCTGCTGGCCCGCTTGCCCCCAACTGCCCTCCTCTGCTGGCCTGGTTGCCCCTAACTGCCCTCTCCTGCTGGCCTGTTCACCCCCAACTTCCCTCCCCTGCAGGCCTGGTCGCAGAAAACAATTGTCCTTCTCCTTACCTCATTTCATTCTCCAGGTGCAACCACATTCAATCATTTTCATATTTTATTTCAGATACCCACATCCATATTTCTAAATAATAAATATATACTGTCATGAGATTGTCAAAACAGAATCATGATGCATTTGATTGAAAAATGCTAACAGAGTTAGAGATAGTAAGCTTTTAAATGGGAATTTAGGAAGATGGCCTCACAAAGCAGGAGACAGGGCCTGATGCTTTCAGGCTGGGGAATGACTTTGCAGTCTCCAGGGCATAGAGCTCCCTGATACTACCCTTGGCAAGTGAAGAGTCCTCTAAGAGCACAGGAATACCTCCTTCTGCATGTAGGCTGTCAGTGATAAGAAAGAAAGAAGTCACTATAAATAGCTGGGGTTGAAATTCCTGTGTGATCAGGTGGTGCTTATATAGGGAGCAGGAGGAGTTCGTTACAGAGCAATTGGATGGCCAGTTGCTTTATGATCAGCAGCCTTCACATGTCAGCACCAGTAAATCTTTCTATCGTTCTTGATATTTATCAACCTTGCTGTTGGTTTTCTAGAGTCATGTGGGGGAAAGGTGTTGGGGGCTTTACTAATCAGAAGGTGGAGTTTTACTCAGAGCTTCAGTTCTCAACAGGAGCCATCGATTTTCCCTCTAATACCTGGTATTCCAAGCCAGAAGTCCCTCTGATTTAGTTTCATAAAGGAAAATACAGTCAAGTGTAGAAGGATAAGGAACAAAAACTGGGGACCCAGTGCAAGTTACAGAGGGCTCCTTGTTTTCATCAAATGTCAAACTTCTGTTTTTTTGTTGTTGGGTGTGGTGTGTGTGTGTGTGTGTGTGTGTGTGTGTGTGTGTGTGTGTGTTTGTAATATATAAGGTAGTGATTCTGGAGAAGAGAGATGTGGTATAGTATGATAATAGGATTTATAATAAGAAATATATATATTTTGCTTTAATCTCTCTCCATCTTCAACAAAGTTTCCTTAGGTTCTTTGGGACTATTTTGTCCCTATCTTCTCTTTATCACCCTGGGACCTCAGGGCAGAACTCAACCACTAATGGAGCAGACTCCAGGAATTACTAACAAAGCATTCATAAGAAATAATGTTAATTACGGCTGAGAAAAAAAGGTGGGGAGATCCTTATAGAAGAATGACAATGAAAAATGAGGATAAAATATCTCTGATATTTCATTTTAGTTTACTATGTGTAAAAATGAAAGGAATTTTTAGGGGTGAAATAAGCAGGTTTAGGAAATTTTAGGAATTAAGGGGTCCATGGAAAAAAACACAGAGTTGCAAAAGGTACATTTCCATAAGATATGAGAGCTGGAAGTAGCAAAAGGTACATATTTACAAAATAAAGGGAGGAAGAAAGCCCAGAGGGAATAGGAGAACAATAAGGTAGGAGGAGGGAACCTCATGTACTTCAAGTGAGACTTGAGCTCAGGAGTTGCTATGTGACTAAATCAAAGGGGAATAGTGACCAGAGGGGATATTGAGGCACGAAAAACTGCAGACTTTATAAACTGTAGGAAAAAGGGACTCAGTGGGACTCTTTCCCCCTCCTCACGTGGGAGTCTGTCCTTGTTCTTCAATAAACTTCCATCTTTGCTATACCATCTTCCGTCCATGGTTTCATTATTTTACTCCAATGGACAAAGAGCCAGGGAAGCCATCCTGTCCAGGGGCACACCTCTCTGTTCCAGTCCAAATTTTCCGTTTCAAAAATATTTTTTTTAAGAAAATATACCAACATTCTAGGCAGTAATTATATTTAGGTAACTCCAAATAATTTTCCATCATCCTATTTTTCTGCATTTTTAAAATTATATTTAATGACTAAGTATGATTTTTAACATGTGCATTATTTTTACAGAGATTAATTTTCCAATGCTTTTTGAGGTGTAACCCAAATACAATCCCCTCTGCTTTTTCTAATGTCCTCAGTTGAAATAATATTTTGCTCCTTTTAAAATCGACAAAATTTGTTTTTCCACAGCTTCGATGTTAGTTATCACACACTGCCTTGTATTTTATTAGCTAAGCTTTATTTTTCTTATCTAATTAAAAGCCAGCATTTAGTAGCCTGTGTCTTAGCTACATTCCCTACCGTGCCAACCAAGTGTTTAGCATGTAGTGGTGATTCATGCACAAGCATAGATGAGTGAGTGAGCTGACATCCCAGGCTCTTCAGTCATTCTGGTAAGTTGCTAAGAACTCTAGGAGCACTTTGCCTAATATTGAATTTTATTCTAAAACATCGTACTGTGAAAGCTTCCAATACAAAACTCACCATATTTGTTACACCCTGAAGGTAGGATTTTTTTCCCCCATTTGCTTTTTATCAGATGTTTATCCATTTTCATCCATGTCTGTTGCCATAGTAGCAGCTCTAAGACAAAGCTGAGCAAATCTAATGCAAGCTGGCTGTTTACTACAATGGTGGCAGCAGACTTCTTACGTTGTTGAATGAGTGTTTCAAATGTCCTGACTGCCCCTGTCATCAAGGCCAGATGGCTCACTCCTCCATTGTGGATTCTGGGCTTTTAAAGTGTACATGTGCAGTTAAGTAGAAAGATGCATGTAGCATCTACTAAATTCCTGAGTGCATTTGTTTTTATCCTTCTAGGCACCATAATAATTATAACTTTAGATTTATTTTTATCAGCTGCACACATTCTTTCCTTTATTTGAATCCTGTGCTGGCAAAAGGTAGCTGCTTTTATATTTCCTAGGAGGAAAATGGTCACGTAGCATCATAACATTCACAATCCTCTGGTCTGACCTCTCATGACTCCCAAAAGGACTGTACTCTTTATAACCAGATATATACTCATTGTTTTCCTTCAATTTTCCTGAGAAAGCAGTACTGCAGCCTTCCTAATATGTTATCTTTGTGATATTTTTCTAATGTCTCTCACTTTATATTTCTCTTCTTTCTTGTTCAGCCTATTGAAAATGGGAGGTTTGGGGAGTTAAGAGTCCAAGGATCATAGAATGTTCTTTTATAGAAAGGACCTCAGAGAATATTCGTTGCAACATTTTCATTTTATTTGTGAGAAAATTGCAGCATAGAGAGAACAAGTTCACTTTCAAAGGCCATGTAGTGAGTTAAAGGTGCATTGTGTTGTCACTAGAATGATGTGATTTCTAATGCAGAGTTTATTCTATTCACTTCTATGATCAGAAATTAACATGAGTTGGAAGCAAAGAATTTTGATCTGCTTTACATAAAAACAACAACAAAACCTTTGGTATTAAGGAGAATGGGGAGTTTGTCTTGAGCAGTGTAGGGTGGTTTGGGTTTGGGGAGAATTTTATCAAATTCCTCACCATTCCAAAAGGTGCCATATTCTCTTGTCTTCTTTACACTTTTTTGGATATGCTTCTTTCTTCGTACTCCTAATCACTGTTCCTTGTCATTTATGCATCAACTCAAAGTCCAATATCTATTTTTCAGATACTTTTGTTGAGCCCCTACCTACCCTCTGTGTTCCTTTTCCTATAATCTTTATGATAGCAGTTAACCATCACACCATCTTGTTCATTCATGTCTCATACATTTATTTTGTTACATATTTATTGAGAACCTACTATGCCCTCCCTAGAGTTATAAGTGTTTTGTGGAAATTTCATAACACATTTTATCAGTTTCTTACATCAGATTGTGAGATTTTTGAGAGCAGGCATTGAGCTTAATGTGGTATTATGTTCCCAAAGTATAGTATATAGTGCTTGAAATTTAATATATATTTACTGAAAGAACCAATGAGTGAATAAATCAGGTATAGAATGTAAGTACTACAAGATGCAGAGAAAGAAAATTCCTATACAGGCTGAAGTACTTTTGGACAAATTCTTTAGCCATTTGAGACTATAATTTGGTATTAAAAGCACAGGAAAGGAAATAAAGGGGGAAGAATGAATTCAAGACAGAGGGAAAATGAACAGGCCAGAAAATGGAGGTTTAGATGTAAGTGATATTCATGGATACAGATGAAGCAGTTTTTGCTGTTAGAGAAACGACAATGCAGAGATGAGAACAATTTGAGACAATATTGTGTTATCTATTTTAGTAGTACTTTTATATAAATTATTATATTTGCAATGGCAAAGTGCCTAGCTTATTTAAGGACTACTGGGTAAAAATAAACATAACATTGTTTTTAGGAACAGTATTTTAGGATGTGCCTTGTGAAGAGATAATATGTTTGACTTTTTATTCACACATTCAAACTGGAGGACAATTTATTCCTATTTGTCTACAAAGATCAATCTACTGACAGATCATTCAATGGGCAGTTATTGCATGTTAATTGTTTTTCCAAAATGTTGGCCTTTTTGGTGCTGATCATTTGCTCTTCCTCTAAATTCATTTTTACCAGTAGTACAAATATAAGAGGAAATTGTAGACATATTCCATGACCAACAAAAGACCATAAAATCAACTGACCACCCAGAGAGTGAGACTAAACTAGATATTTGATAGATGGACAGATGTAAGGAAAATGATATAAAGAATTAAGAAGATCAGTAGACTGTGTTAGGAAGAAAAAAATTATTTTTTTTCTACTTTTATCCTTTTTTTTCTAATTTATAGAATGAATGTAGAGGAGGAATCTCACTAGGGCACAAAATTCCTCAGATCCTCATGTAGCCAAAGAATATAATGTAACCAAGATCTTGTTGCAACATTGCCTTAATTTAGGTCAATTTGCTCTTTTCCTTGGGCAAGATATAGAAATTTATGTAGGTGAATGGGTATTTGAAACAAGAAACAAATATGTTATTTTATAGTTAGTGTATTCACAGAATCCTTATAATATGACTAAATTATTACTAGAACTTAAGTTAAGAAATTATACACACACACTCAAAACAAAAGCAGTTATTCGCAACTCAAAAGAAAAAGGTAAGATGATGATTATATACCTCAGCATGTTAACATTTAAAAACAATTAAATTATAATCATTTTCACACATGTTCCTAGGAAAAGGTAGCTTTGAGATATACCTTGGAGCAATACATAATATATAAATAATTGAACCTGACCTCAAATACTCAATTTTGAGAAAAATATATTTCAAATTCCTGAGAGAAAATATTAATTTATCTAAATTATATATCTTTATTAAAACCCCTCAAACTTCTATGTAAATGTCTTTAAGTGAAAATGTATAATAATTTTCCCCCTCAAAAGGGTAAATTTTAAAACAATATTATTCACATAAGACTATAATTTGAGGAGAAAACCCTCACTTAATGTAGCTTCAGTTATGGGACAGATCCTAAATATCTTTGCCTAGGGTATCACTCTTTCAATTTATCCCCTAAGAACAAACAGATTGAAGCAGATGCTTTGTCCTTGTGAAGACTAACTCCAATAAATTAGACCTAACAATAAATTTAACTTGCTTTTTAAATTCTTCCACAATTCTTTTTTTCTAATGAATGCGACATAGAAATAAATTACTAAAACACAATTGGTGTACAATCTTGGTTCTTTAGACAGTCTTCTAATTTATGATTTATTTGTGGAAAATTATTAAATCCATTATAATGTTCCCTAATATCCTCAGTTTTTTGACCACCCCTTCTTTAGGTGGTGATGGCTTTTAAAATTTAATCTAAGTTCAATGGAATTTAAAAAGTAATTTGATTCTAAAGAAGTCATGTTATATTCCCTAATTATCACACACAAAACAAGCTTCAGATACCATCTTATATAATAAAAGGCTAATATGCAAATAGACTGAACAGCAGAACAAACAACCAGTTGCTATGACATGCGCTGACCACCAGGGGGTGCACACAGAACATGGCGGGTGTTGGTAGCAGGTGGCAGAGCATGGAACATGGTGGGCGTCAGCCATGGCAGGATGGTAGAGCAGGGTAGTGGGGGTGCCGGACCAAGGACTGGTGTTGGTCGCTGTCATTAGGGTGAGCCTCTGGTGGTTACTGAAAATTCTTTGCTCCCATGTGCCGTGGTCCCACAGGGCGCTTGCATCTGCTGCTGGCGCCGGCCCCACTCGCACCACTGCTAGCACCAGAGCCCCAGAGCCGCTGCTCACAACTGCGCTGTCAGTGGGTGTGAGTGGCAGCTGCCAGCCCGATCGCCCCTTGGGGCTTCCCCACCTCACCCTGCTCAGTCAGTGGGTGCAAGTGGGGCCGGTGCTGTCAGTGTGTGCGAGTGGCAGCGGTGGGAGCGGGGCTGCCAGAAGACAGGGGACTGGGAGCTGTGGCAGGAGGGGCCAGGTGGGGGCATGGAGGATGGGCCGAGACCTGCCCCTGTACCCACTGCAGCCTCACAGCCCACAGTTCTTTTCAAGATGCATGAATTCGTGCACTGGGCCCCTAGTGGAAAGATAAAAGAACAGAAGATGTTTCCTCTCCCAAAGCTTTCTCCCACCACTGACTGTGATTCTGTAAGCCATGTTGATTTAGACCAGAGTAGAAAAAGGATCAAAGGTAGCAAATTTATGGGGGTGGGGGAGAGAGGGAATGCTAAAATGAAGAGAATGGGGAAAATGGAGCCTTAAGGGAAAGATAAATAGATGAAGAAAAGTATAATACAAAATCTAGAGATAAGCGTAACTGCTCTGTAAATTCTCCCCTCATGAAATTGAAGAGTACAGTAATAGCTTTGTTACAGGACAACAGCGACATGATCCTCTTTTTATCCTCTTTTTTAAATCTACTATCTCACTCTCTTAATCCACTCATCTACCAAAATTAAGATAATTTGGAATTTGCTTTACCTTCTTTTATGGCACAGAAAGTAATTTTATAACAAAGATTCTGCAGGTGTCATCTCACAAATAAGTGCGCTGTCTCCTCTTCAGGGCATACACAGCACAGTGCTGGTAAAGCTCAAGATTATGGCATCCACCCACATGGGGAAACAGCATCCAGAATGCATTCATTAATTAAAATGTCCTGTTGTTTTGTTTTGCTTGTGTGTGTGTGTGTGTTTGTTTTTGTCTTCGATATTATTCTGGATGCTGGAGCAAAGTAAGAAATAAAAGTAAAATAGAATTCAAGGTCACTTCTTTCATTGGGATACACTAGGTAACATCCCTAATGCAACCAAAGTTTATTTCTCATTCAAACTTCATGTACAATTAGGGTAGGTATCTGCTCCATCCAGTTACTCCGGGGTCCGGATTTATGAAGGCGTTCCTATCTTATTGTTAAATTATCTGGAATGTTTGGCTTTCTTGAGCCTTGCATCAAGAGAAGATACACTTAAAAATTACAAGTAAATTTTTGTTGTTTCAGCCTAGTGGTGACAACTAACACTCACTCACACTTAATTGGCTAAAACGGATCACTTAACCTCATTAACCTGCAAGAGGCCTGAGAAAGGCAGTCTTCTGTGTGCCTGGAAAGGGAGGATAACCAGGCACCGTTATGTTTTAGTGTAGAAAATAGATAATGAACAAGTAAGCAAATAAAATGATTTCAGTAATAATAAATATTTGGAAGTCATAGAACAGGATACTATTATAGGAAATAACGCCATGGAAATGAAGGTTATTTTAGATAGGGTGTCAAAGAAAACCTCTATGAAAAAGTGACATTTGTTATGAGATTTAAATAATGAAAAAAACTAACCCATGCAAAAATCTCTATAGTTTGCTGAGACTGGTAGAATAACGGGCAGAAGGAAATGTAGGTGAAAAGACCTGAGATAAAAATGCATTTATGGCCCTAACCGGTTTGGCTCAGTGGATAGAGCATCGGCCTGTGGACTGAAGGGTCCCATTTTCGATTCTGGTCAAGGGCATGTACCTTGGTTGTGGGCACATCCCCAGTAGGGGGTGTGTAGGAGGCAGCTGATCAATGTTTCTCTCTCATCGATGTTTCTAACTCTCTATCCCTCTCCCTTCCTCTCTAAAAAATCAATAAAATATATTTAAAAAAAAAAAAAGAGTGGCAAGACATGAAGTTAGACTAGTCATTTGGGCAAGATCATCGAGGACCATATTGGATAGAAAAAGCACTTTAATGTTAAAAATGTAACTAGAAGTAATTAAAAACAATCTTACATCTTCAGGTGGTGTGTGATATTTTCTAATTTACATTGTAAAAGGACCATTCTGTTTAGATTTTGGATATTGAATTATAGGCGGGCAAAAGTGAAATCAGGGGAACCAACTTCATAATTGTTGCAGTACCACAAGGGAAAGAAAATGGCTTTCTAAACAAGGAGGGAAATACTGAAGTTGGAAGAAAGTTACCGTATTCAAGATGTTATATGGATTTAGAGTTGATAGGATTTATTGATACATTGTGGGAAGTAAGAAAAAAAAGGAAATACAAGATCATCTCTATATTTTGCTCTGTGCAACTGAATAAATGCTACTTATTGCAATAGGGTGGAGGCAGGATGAGGAATAGAAATAAAAAATTGTTCCTGAGGGTAATAAGTTTTGAAGTGTCTATTCGCCTTCCACATGGTAATATCTGGAAATTGGTTGGGTCTGGACATCTGAGGCAGAGAGAACAGGTTCACTTTGGCATTAAACAGATATTCAGTAAAGGATGGTTTTAAAGTCAAAGGTCTGGTTAAGATATCACAAGAAGAGCAGTAGATGATAAAGCAGGACTATTGACTGGGGCATTGCTGGATAATTCATGGAGTCAGAGACTAGACTGCTGCAGCAACCAACTTTAGCACAGATGTTTGCTGTGATAACACAAAACAAAACAAAAACAATTAAAAACCCCAACAACAAAAAGCAGAGAACATATGAATCATAGCACATTTAATTATGTCACACTGCCAGTGGACCCAAAATGTCACTGTGTATTCCAAGGGCATAATTCAGATCAACATTAAAAATCCCACTGATTACAATCAACAACAACCGATACAAACAAACAAGTTAAAAACATAAGGTTGTATGCTAGTAATTGATGATTTGCTATTCATTTGGAGGAAGAGAAAGATAACCTTTCAGTCTGTCACACTAAAAATTACTGATGTGTGTTTCATTAGCAATACACATACTTTGAGACTAATCATTAAGGATGTGAGTAGAAATAACCTACAGAACCCAAGCAGCCAAGCATGGCATATTTGCTTTCTGGAGAGAGGAAGACGCAAGACAAGGAGAATCTTACTTCAAATGCAAATATTCCTCAAGTCACTGATCAATTGCTCATTCATCCCACAATTCATCCCACAGTTTGTGTCATTGCATTGGATTTTCACCATTAAAAGAATGCTGAAATAAAGTACATTATGTCATGGAAATGTTCTAAGACCTCTCTTTTTCTTATCTGGGGCTTCTGAGAAAGAGGGGATATGAACAATGTTACAATGTCAGAGGGATTTGTCTAAATGTATCATAATGATCAATTCTAAAAAAGTTCTCCATGAACTTACAGGGAAATCAACAGCAGGTTATTTGTATATTATTGGCAGTTTGGCATGCTGATTAATAAGGCAAACTTGGTTTTAAATCACAAGTCTTTTGTAAAGTTACTTGATCTCTCTGAATCTTATTCTCCCATATGCAAAATAAAGACAATTATAAGTATCTTTTCAAAATGTAATGTGTTAAATTATAAAATAATTTATATTAAAAGTGCCTAGTGAAGTGCCTGACACACTACAGATCCACAATCTCTTATAATGCAATTCTGAAATTCAGAAAGCTCTGAAAAAAAGTTTTTCTTGCTTTTTTAAATTATATTTTATTGATTTTTTTACAGAGAGAAAGGGAGAGGAATAGAGGGTTAGAAACATCGATCAGCTGCCTCCTGCACACTCCCTACTGGGGATGTGCCTGCAACCAAGGTACATGCCCTTGACAGGAATCGAGCCTGGGACCCTTCAGTGCACAGGCCGACGCTCTATCCACTGAGCCAAACCAGTTAGGGCCTTGCTTATTTAGTGACAAAACCTGACTTGACCTGAACTCCTTTTGCTGACAAACCTGTCCTGGGATGATGTGAGGCTATTTACAATTTGTTTGTTTTTCAATCCTACTTAGTGTGAATATCACTTACCTTGTATCAACTACATAGTATGGTACTGCTAAAAAAGAGAATGTGAGTGTGACATCAATGTTATAAGATACTTTCGTGTTTGTTTCCCTAATGCCATTCTCTGATGCCTATCAACTTTATTAATTTTTCAGCCTCACCCAAGGATATTTAATATGTTTAGAAAACATACAAGAAATGGTACTTTTTCACATATAGATAACTTTTATGCAGAAAATAACATAAACCAACTTTTTCTTCTTTTGGAAATGATTCTTAGAGTTGTTGCTGCTATTTTGACTATAAGTACCACAAGCATGAAAACAAAATAAAAATTCTAAGAAAATTAGAGTGAACTAGGGAAAAAACCTAGGTCTTTAATGAAATGAATCAGCTCAAACTATCTACCGCACCATCTATCCCATTTAAGTCTTTCACAAAACAAAACAAAACAAAACAAAACAACAACCTCTTTGTTTTTTTCTGTTGTTGGCATAATGGTAAACATCAGAGTGCATTTTCTTTCTGTCAGCCAGCGTTGTTATTCTTCTGTAAGTGCACTTGCTTGGATTGTTAGCTGTTTCCCACTAATTTAATATATTTTTCTGCAGTATTCTCCCAAATTTTACCTGACAAGCTACCAGAGGACAGGGCCTTTAATTTGAGGCAAGTCCAGTTCATAGCCCAAGAAAATGCTTGGGTGATAAGTCTGAATGAGACTTGTATAAACCAGCAAAGGTTGAAATAAAAAAGCTTATTTTCGGGCTGATGGCAACTGAATGGTAATAGAGATCTAACAGTTAATATAAAAGAACCATTTCCCCTTATCAAGAAACAGTGACTGACTCAGAACCAAAGGGACAGTGGTGAAACGTCATATACTTGAGGTAATTCTTCAAAATAAATAATTGCTTATTTTAAAAGGAGCTCAGATATACACATCATTTGAAAACTATTAATAAACAATTGAAATACTAACAGTAATGTTTAAAATGTTTAGCAAAACTAGCCTAAAGTCCATTTTGGTTATTAAAACGTTACATAGGTCCCTGGCAGGTATGGCTCAGTTGGTTAGGTGTCGTCTCCATGCACTGAAAGGTTGCTGGTTCGATTCCCAGTCAGGGCACCTACCTGGGTTATGGGCTTACTCCCCTGTAGTGGGTGTGTAGGAGGCAGTCTATTGATGTTCTGATCTCACATCGATGTTCCTCTCTCCTTCTTCCTTCCCCTCTCTCTAAAAAATCAATAAAAATATTTTAAAAACACTATATAGGGTTTTTTTTCTATTAAATTTACTCACTAAATTTTATATTCTCAGATGCTGATAATTTATTGGATCTGGTGTTGGCAAGACAGGAATGAGGTTAAGAGTAGGTTCTCCCACATCAATTTGAATAAGCTCAATGACCGTCTTGGTATATCAATCAATAATCCTAATGACGTGCACGGACTAGCGGATTGCATTCCCACCTCATCTGGTGTTACCTTATGAAAACATCATTGGTTGTGCTGATTGAGATAGAAATAGATACACAGATCAATCTCATATATGATTTTCATGACTTTCCTACATAAAATAAACTTTTATTGATCTATTAAAAAGCCCTCATTCTACTAGGCTAAAGACAATACGAGGACCTGTTATCACCCAACCAGGTCTGCATGCTTTCTGCTGTGTCACATAGAAATGCACACCAGACAGTCGGCTGCACAGCACTCAAAGCTTCTCTCAAAAGCTTTGTCCTCAGAAGCTGCCAACTCCCCTAAACAAAACTCTGGATACTCATCCATTTTGGAAAAAGTCCATAATTGATAGTCGGGTTGAAGAAATGTCATCCAATTCCCTCTTCTTGACATTCTTTTGTGCTAATTGCACTCCCTGAATATTAAATAGAGATTTCCTCCATATGAGAGCAATTACAAAACTTGTTAAAAACACGCAAGTGGCTTATAAAAGCAATGCACACACATTAGACACAACTTCCTAAAAAGAGTTTTGGAAAGGTCTGAAAACACCAGGGGATGAGCAGGTCATGTAAATGCCTGGGATTTGGATGATGGCACTGCTTGCTAGCGAATGGTATGAAACAGAAGGCAGAGCAATGTCAGAGAGAACGTTAGTTACCAATGTCACAAAACAATTTCGCTGTGACCATGAGGAAGCTATGCTTTCAGGTCCACAGTACTATCAGAGCGCCTTAGGGCAATGAAGGAATAAAAAATAAAGTGAGCAACTAATAAGTCTGCTTGCCTGATGAGAAATTTTGCATTCCCATTGAAAAATTAAATGTGTATATGCATATCTTCATATCTATATGTCTAAAGTATATTTTAGGAAGAGGCAGAAATGAGTACTTTATTCCTTTATTCAATAGGTAAATAAGACCAACCCTGTGATTGTTTTATTCTATAGCTTAGGAATACATCAATTGTTTAAAAAAATAATATATATACTTTGAATTTACTCAGATCTGGGCTCCTGTCTTAGCTTTGTTATTAATGGCAGCAGACCTTGCGCACATGTAGAAGATTAAATTATTGGCCCCAATATTTAATAGGTCTCTGATTCCACACCCTGTGCCAAGTTATATTTCCTCCAACTAGAGGCAGAATATATCACTTTGTTCCACTGCTGCCAGGCAATGGCATGTGTCTTCCTTTTGCCAATGAGATTTTTTTTCCTTTTTATTGAATTTATTAGTGTGTCACTGGTTAACAAAATTATACATGTTTCAGGTGTACAGTTCCACAACATATCATCTGTCCATTGTATTGTGTGTTCACCGCTCCAAGTCTCCTTCCATCACCATGTATCCTCCTATACCCTCTGCCTACCCCAACCCCCCTTCCCTAGCAATTACCACACTATTGTCTATGTCCATGAGTTGTTTTTTTTCTTTTTATCCAAATCCTTTCGAACCCCCAATCCTAAAACATATAATGGAGTAAAGATAGTCTAGCCAATGAGATATTAAAAGCTATGATACAAGCAGAGATTTGACATGTGTTTACATCATTGGGCTTATCTTCTTGTGCTTCTATCATTGCCATGAGAAGAACATGTTTCTGATAACTCACTGGCCAAAGGCACATGCTGTGGAACAGGATTAGGTTCAGCCTGCAACCTGGTTAGGCATGGTTTAGACCACCCGACTCCCAGGTAATCCCCACATGTTTGGTCAATGCACAGGAAAAAAGAAGTGTTTCAAGTCATTAGAAATGTGAAGCCATTTGCCTTGTAACACTAGTAACTGATAGTACATGTAGCAAACAGTTTCTGCATCTGTAAAATGAGATAATAAAAGTGTAATACATAGAGAGTTATGAGAACTGTTGATGTTTTATTTATTTTTTTTTTTATATATTTTATTGATATTTTACAGAGAGGAAGGGAGAGGGATAGAGAGCTAGAAACATCGATGAGAGAGAAACATCGATCAGCTGCCTCCTGCACACCTCCCACTGGGGATGTGCCCGCAACCAAGGTACATGCCCTTGACCGGAATCGAACCCGGGATCCTTGAGTCCGCAGGCCGACGCTCTATCCACTGAGCCAAACCAGTTTCGGCGAGAACTGTTGATGTTTTAAACTACTACATGTAAACATTAAATAAATCAGATGCATATTTATATACTAACAATAAATACATGGTCACTGAAATAATAAAATTAAATACCATTTACATGTTCTCAAAAAATTATGCTAAGTAAAATAAGCTGAAAAGAAAAATTCCATATAATTTCACTCATATGTGGAATTTATTGAACAAACTACCAAGAAAAATAGAGATAGACTCATCGACATAGAGCAAGCAGAGAGCTCTGGTGTGTGTGAGTGTGTGTGTGTGTGTGTGTGTGTGTGTGTGTGTGTGTGTGAGAGGGCATTAGGGAGGCAGGGATTGAGCAAAAGAGATAAAAAAAGAGAGGAGGACTCATGGACATGGGCAAGTGTGGAGGTGGTGGGGGTGGAGGTGGAAAAGGGCATAGAGGGTATAAATGGTGATGGAAAAAAGAAAAGAAAAAAATAAAAATAAAACAAATTTAAAAACACACACAAAGAAACATTTAGGCATAAATTTACCATACATGTGTAAGACTTGTATGCTGAAAATTATACAATACAGACCACAGAAATCAAAGATCTAAATAAATGGGTAGACATATTATACTCATACACTGGAAGACTAAGCATAATAAAAATGTCAATTCTCCTCAAACTGACATACAGATTTCTTATCAAGTACATCATAACACAATTCTTACCCAATTCTCAGAAAGCTATTTGGAGATGCAGACAAGATTATTTTAAAATATATGGAAATATAAAGACATAGAAAAGCTAAAAAGAAATTGAAAAAGAAGAATAAAATAGGTATCAGTCAACCTGAGTTCAAGACATATTATAGCTGTAGCTTTGAGCCCTGTGGTATTTGTTCAGAGATAAACATACAGAATTTACCAGAATAGAGAAATCAGAAATAGACCAATACAAATGTGCTCAACACAAATATGACAACAATGCAAAAACAATTCAGTGGAGGAAAGACATGCTTTTCAATAAATACTGCTAGAGCAATTGGACATCTATAGGTTAAAAGAAATGAACCCATGACCTTGGTTTTACACTTTACACAAAAATGAACTCAAAGTGGGTCATAGACTTATAAGATATAAAACTTCTTGTTTAAAAAAATTGAAGGAAATTTTTGAAAATTAAAGCTAGGAAAGGAATTCTTATACTTTACACCAAAAACACAATCCATATAAGGATCCATTGATAAATTGAACTTGATCAAAATGAAAATCTTCTGCTCTGAAAAAAAATCATTCCTGTTAAGAGGATGAAAGGATAAGCTATGGATTAGGAAAACATATTTGGAAATTATATGTCTGTTAAAACCAAAATGTGATATCTCTATATTCCTATCAATAATGGCTATAATATAAAATAGTGAAGTTTGCAACTTCAAATGCCAGCAAAGATGCCATGAAACTGAATCACTCACACGTTGGGAATGTGAAATGGTAAAGCCACTCTGCAAAATAGTTTGGAAGTTTCCTTAAAAGCTAAAAGTGCACTTAACAAATGACCCAGCAATTGCACTCTCAAACATTTATCCTAGAGAAATAAAGATTTTGCTCACATAGAAATCTGTACGCAAATGTTTATAGCAACTTCATTCATAATAGACAAGAACTGGAAAGAACTCAGATGTCTTACAACAAGTGAATGTGTCTACAAACTGATGCATCCACACCATCAGCTACTACTCAGAATAAAAAGGAAAGAACTAGTGATACATGCAACAATCTGATGAATCTCCAGTGAACTATGCTGAGTGAAAAAAAAAAACAATTCTAAAAGGTAACATCCTGTATGATTCCATTTACATACGGTTCTTGAAACAACACAGTCACATCAATGAAGAATAGATTAGTGGTCAGGGGTGGCGACGCTCAGGGAAGAACATATGAATGGTGATGAAAGAGCAACATGAGGGATCTTTGTGGTGAAAGCAATGTTCTGTATCTTAACCTTATCAATGACAATATCTAGCTGCTAATGGAAAAGTTTTGTAAGATGTCACTATTGGGGAAAACTGAGTAAAAGTGTACATTGGATTTCTCTGTATTATTCCTTATAACTGCAGGCAAGTTCTTTGGGCTCACTTCCAATCAGAAGTGTCACAGGTCTACACTCACTTCAAAGTTATATCTAGGGCTCTAATACATGAAAAGAAAGTTTTCATTTAAGACAAATTAGTGACTTTTCCACTCCTGATATAACTGAAATTTAGATGTAGAAAAAAACAACAACACCCTTTTTCTGAGACATATTAAAGATGGGAATCTCTGCTTAGCATATAGTAAGCACTTGACAATTGCTATGTTTCTTTCCCCTTAGTAAATAGGATATCTTCTGGAAGTCCTTAAAAAAGAGCATCCCTAGTGGCCTGAGATGATTTATTATATCAAATTCATCATCAAAATGAACTGATAATATGCCTCCTAACATTCTCAGATTAAAGTAAAATTGGCAACTTCATTTTAGACTCATACCTTTTTATTGCCCTTGAAAGTCTTGAGCCAAGAATCTACATAATTTATCACATAGTTACAAAGAAGTTCAGTCTTTTTCTTTCTTCCCTATATATATATCCCTTTAGAATTAAGAATTCCAGGGATTTTGTTTGCCATGATCTAATCTGACTGGTTTTTGAAAAGTATAAAAACAAGTTACTCTAAGTCCCTAGTAGAGAATGACAGAGCCCAAAAGTTAGTTCTTGTTAGGTCCATATGATGGGTCAGCATTCTCTTATTTTTCCACATGTGAGAATTCAAGCAAACGATTTTTTCTATGGGTTTCAGTTTTCTGGAGTGTAAAAATAGATAATTTTTTCAACACTTCACTGTCTGTGTTTCTGATCTGTCTCTTCTAACTACCTGCTCTGTGTGAGCCCCGATTAATTTCATGCAGGTGCACTCTCTTGCCTCATACAGATGATGCTAACCTTTCACTTTCATCATGAGGCTTCTGGTTGTTGTGGATCCTGTTCAGAGACCATTTATGTGTAATACGGAAGAGGCAGAGAGTTAACTATGGGGAAGATTTGACCAACTGGAAATGGAAAACAAGGGTAGACAGTCCTGAGATACAGTTTATATCATTTATTGAGAAAAAAACTATCACAATGAGTTGAGGAATCAATTGCACTTTGTGATGTCCAGCTTCATAATGAAGCTCATATTTACTCTCTCTATACTCCTAATTAACTTGCTTTTCTCTCACTTCCTGGGATTGTACTTTCTAATAAAGATGTAATATATAAGCTTTTGACTTAAGCTCTGCTTTCTGAATAACCTGAGCTAAAACAGGAGCAGTAATAAAAAGCTTCTGGATGAGATTGTGAAGAAAGTATGCTCATAAGCCAGATAACAAAAATCACCATCACCGGTGGTGTCACCATTACTAAGATTAATTGGAATAAAGTGCATATGGAAGTGTGGCATGAGGGTGTACAGTGGATGTAGCATGTGAACTATACTGGAGCAATAAGTGTAAGGATTTTAGAGTAGGCTTTTAAAACTTTTGTTTTTAACTAACTTGAAAGACCCAATTAAAATAAAAACACCTCTAGAAGTCATCTGCCACTTACAGGCAAACTATGGAAGACAGAAGGTCTTTGCCAGCAACTCACAAAATGAACTTGTTCACAGAATCTTCACATGCCACCCTTATTGCCTTCAGACTCCCACTCAAAATCAGGTCTCAGCAAAGTCGGTAAATACAATTCTTTTTTTAAAAATCACACTGAAGGAATTACAGATACTGCCTCTATGTACTGCCAGAAGCAGATGCAGGAGTGGGTTAGGAATGAGGGCTAGTCTACATAAGGGCTATGAAAACATTTATTTACAGGAGTCATTCACACATGACTTGGGCTTCAATGTTCTGGAAGGACATATGTTTTTTGTTGTTGTTGTCTTTTGTTTGTTTGTTTTTGCAATGGCTCATTGAAACGGAGTTCTGACGATATCCAAGAGTGATAAAAGACTTCCTGAAATAAAACTGAGAAAATAGTCAGTAGACTAAAGGAAGGTGGCAATGAAATGATTAACTTACTATATTAGACTTGAGAACTCACCACCTGGCTACGTTCCCTGGAGGGCATAGGGATACTCTCATTACTTAGATAATAGCAAATATTTTAGCATCTTTGAAAATCATGAGAGTGTCTGTTCTATGTAGCACAAGAATGAGAGATGCTGCCTTGGGACCGGGATCCCTAGGAATAATGGGGATAATAGATTCCAAAATGGCTGTATTTAACTGTCAGAAATAAGGTGAACTCAATTACCATAATTGGCAGCAAAACTGAGCAGCAAAGATGCCTCCTTGATGTACAGGGATCTGTGGCAATGAATAATAGATTACTGTATTCCTAAGAGTGAGAAAAATAGACAGTCAAACTGGATATTGTTACACTTGGGTAATAATAACCTTAAAAATCAGATGTTGGTAAGTAGAAGGCTGGTGTCAGCTGCCAGAATAGAACCTGAAGCACTTAATCTAGATTCTGAGCAATCCAGATTCTTTTTTAAATTCAATCTTGTAACATTTTTCTTTATCTTTGCTATTAACTTCAGAAGCAAATACATCCGAGGAGAAGCATTTATCTGTTAGCAATTTTTAGTAGTTTTGTGTATATATACTTTTAATTAAATTTATTGCATTGACATTAGTTAATAAAGTTTTATAGATTTCAGGTATATAATTCTAAAATACAGCATCTGTATATTGTATTGTGTGTTTACCACCTCAAGTCGAGCCTCCTTCCATCACCATTTATTCCCTCTTTACCTTCTTCTGCCTCCCCCCAACACCCCCTTTCGCTCTGGCAATCACCATACTGTTATCTGTGTCCATTTTCTTTTTTTTCCTTTTTTTTTTACTTAACCACTTCACTCATTTCACCCATCCACCCACTCCCTCCCTCTGACACAGCAATCAGACAAGAAAAATAAATAAAAGGCATTCAAATTGGAAAGGAATAAATAAAACTCATTCTTTTCAGATGACATGATACTATATAAACAGAACATTAAAGATACCACCAAAAACTATTAGAACTGATAAATGAATTAAGTAAAGTGGCAGGATACAAAATAAATATCCATAAATCAATTGCATTTTTATACACAAATAATGAACTATCAGAAAAGGAAATTAAGAAAACAATCCCACTTAGAATTGCTTCAAAACAAACAAACAAACAAACCAACAAACAAAAAAACCCCTAGGAATAAATTTAATCAAGGATATAAAAGACCAAAGAAAATGAAGAAAATACAAATAAATGGAAACATATACCATGTTCACAGGTAGGAAGAATTAACATCATTAAAATGTCTATACTACCCAAAGCAATTTATAGATTCAACAATTTCTTTCAAGATTCTAATGGCATATTTTACAGAACTAAAAGTAATATTTGAAAAATTTATAAGTAATCAAAAAAGACTGTGAATAGCCCCAGCATGCTTGAGAAAGAAGAACAAAGTTGGAGGAATCACACTACCTGGTATCAAACTATACTATAAAACCATAATTTAAACAGCCCAATACTGCTATAAAAACAGACACATAGATCAATGGAACAGAATAGAGCCTGGAAATAAACCCAAGTCTTTATGGTAAATTAATATTTAACAAAGGAGGCAAAAACATACAATGGGGTAAAGATAATAAATGATCTTGGGTAGATATAAAGCCCTTCTTATTATATGAGAATCTTATAGCTGTAAACCATAACTGAAAAGGCTATCAGATAAACATTATTGATTGAATTTCTAGTCACGAATTAACTAATGTGATTGAAAGTATTATTACGGAATAGATGGTTTAATTGAGCTGATTAAATTAACCCACTGGTGGGTTTTGCATTTGATGTTGTAACTTCACATTGTATAACATGTAAGTAAAGCCCATTTGAGATATAGAAAAAAAATCCAGACAATCCAATTAGCTAAAAGAATTAGCTTTAGAGGCACTGTTTGTCCCTGTTCTGACTTAACCTCATGGTCAAGCAAATAGAAACTTTATGCTATCTAGCTATATAATACTAGAAAGATATTTATTTATTGAATTGATTATAACACAAGGATATAGCATTAACTATCAACCCCAAATTGTAATGTCTAAATGTTCAGTTTATTTATTATTAGAACAGACACAACAAGCACTGGAGGTTCTTCTTGGGCCATAATTAGGCTCTTATTTTCAGTTTTCTTGTTCAGTGGAGGAAGCTGTGGCATCTAGATCTCCACTGTTCAATAGAGAACCACTAGGCTTACGTACTCTTGAGCAATTAAATTATAGTTACTTTGAACTGAGATATGCTATAAGTTTAAAATTTACACTGGGTTTCAAAAACTTAACTCAAATACAGTAATTGAAAGCATTTTCTTAAAATTTTTTACATTGATTATATATTAAATCATAATTTTATTTATATTTGGGTAAATAAGATATATCATTAAAAGTCAGTTCATCAGTTTCTTTACATATCTTAAGTGTCTACTAGAACATTTATAATTTTACTAGGGGCCCAGTGCACAAATTCGTGCATGTTGAAAGGAACTGTGGGCACAGGGGCAGGTCTCAGCCCATCCTCCATGCCCTGCCCAGCCCCTCCCACCGCGGCTCCTAGTCCCCTGTCTGCCAGCAGCTCCCGCTCTTGCTGCCACCGCTCCCATGTGCTGACGGCGCCGACCCCGCTTGCATTTGCTGACAATGCGGAGTGAATGGGGCCGATGCCATCAGCGGGTACGAGCAACGGCTGCTGCCCCAATCGCCCCTCAGGAGCAGAGGAGGTGGAGAAGCCCTCAGGGGCAATTGGAGCCAGCAGCCACTGCTCACGCCTGCTGATGGTGCCAAGTGGTAGGAACCAGTGCCAGGCGCCAGCAATAGGTGTAAGCAGCGGCTCCAGCACAGCATGGGTGTGAGCGGGCCATTGCCGGCAATGGGTGTGAGAGGTGGCTGCTGGCCCTGATAACCCCTCAGGAGCAGGGGGAGGTGAAGAAGTCCTGAGGAGCGATCAGGACTGGCAGCTGCCACTCGTACCTGCTGACAGCACTGAGCGATTGGGGCCAGCGCTGGGTGCCAACAGCGGGTGCAAGCAGTTGCTGACAACAGGTGCGAGGGGGGCCACCGCTGGCAGCAGGTGCAAGCACCAGGCAGGACTGGGGAGCACTAAAGAATTTTCATTAACCACCAGAGGCTCACCCCAATGACAGCAACCGGTGGCCTGCCTTGGTCTGGTGCACCCGCTCACCTGCTCCACCATCCTGCTGCGGCCGATGCCCACCATGTTCTGCATGCCCCCTTTTGGTCAGCGCACGTCATAGTGACTGGTTGTTTGGTTGTTCCACCGTTCAGTCTGTTTGCATGTTAGGGTTTTATATCCTATCTAATAAAGAGGGAATATGCTAATTGACTGCATGCCATTGCAAAGACGTCAGCACCCACAGCCAATAAGGAGAGAATATGCTAATTGACTGCCACACCCTCAAAGATGGTGTTGCCCACAACCAATAAGGAGGGAATATGCTAATTGACTGCCATGCCCTCAAAGATGGCAGCACCCACAGCCACAAGATGGTGGCGCCCAGTCCCCTTAGCCACACTGGGGCGCCTGCCTCCGGAGTCCCCCAGTCACCTCACCGCCCCCCAGCCATCAAGGGCCAGCCTGAGGCACAGGCAAGCCTTGGATGGCAGCTGCCCAGCCTCCCAGGGCCACCTGAAGCTCAGGTAACCAGGGCCGGCCGAGGCTTGCACTGCCGGCAGTGGCAGTAGCAGAGGTGTGATGGGGGTGTCGCCTTCCCCTGTTCGCCAGGTCGCCTCCCTCCCCCAAGGGGTCCCAGATTGGAGAGGGGGCAGGCCGGTCTGAGGAACCCCCTCTCCGTGCATGAATTTCATGCACCAGGCCTCTAGTATATAAATATGAGGCTCATATTATATTTCTACTAGAGGCCTGGTGCACTCAGGGGGTCCCTCAGCCCAGCCTGCACCCTTTCACAATCTGGGACCCCTTGGGTAGGGCCCCTAAGAGGCCTGAGATCAGGGCCTATTGGGGCTTTCCTTCCCCGGGCTGCAGGCAGCTGGCCCCACTCCTGCCGCTGCCACTGCTTGCCATCTGTGCAGCGCTGCCCCACCTCCCTTGCCATGGTGGCCTCCCTCTGCAGGCGGCAGGCTGGAGTGCAATGGCTTGCCTATCCTGGGCCTTCTTCTTTCTTTGCTGGGGGGCAGGGCTAGCCTTGCGAGGGGCTGTCTGCCTACCTGATTACCCCTAACCACTCTGCCTGCCTGCCTGATTGCCCCTAACTGCTTGCTTGGGGGCGGGGCCAGCCCAACCAGGGGCCGTCTGCCTACCTGATCACTTCTAACTGCTGGCCTGCCTACCTGATCACCCCTAATAGCTGGTCTGCCTATCTGATCACCCCTATCCGCTGGTCTGCCTACCTGATCACCCCTAACCCTTCTACCTGCCTGCCTGATTGCCCCTTACTTGCTTGCTTGGGGGCGGGGCCAGCACTAACTTCTGGTTGGTCAGCCTCCGGTTGTTACTGGTTGTTATGACCCATGGTTTTTATATGTTAAGATTGGCTAGCATTAGTCTAGATTGTACTGTTTCAAAAAGCCATTCAATCATGCTACATATGTGCCTGTAAGACTTGTTTTATGACAAGTGCTCAGTATTCTTAAAAGTCTTCCTCCCGCACCTCTACTGTCCAACAAAGCAGAGTCATGGTGGTCCATAGTGCCCCTGGTCCCCGCCCCTCACCAAAATGGCTAGTAGCTCAGAAAGCTTGCTGGTCTCTCATTACCTTCCTCTTTTTCAAGATTCACTTAGAGAATTAAGGGTTCAATTATTATTGGTACAAAGTTTCTCTATGGAGATAAAGTTTAGTGGTACTGGAAGCCCAAATATTCCTGTGATCATATATTCCTAACTAGTATGAGGATTTTAATCTTCACTTTTAATTACAGGACTTTCTCTTCATAAACAAGCTGGCATTTGATCCCCTTTTTATTTTGAGACAACTACAAACAGAACTTTTTTTTTTCTACATGAGGATAAATTAGATGTGATTTTTAAGATATCAGTACTGCCTATGTTTTCAGCACTAAGTAAAGCTGAAATCCCTCTTTGATAAGCATCTGTAGCTTCTGAATAATTTTTTCTTAGGCGGAAGATCTCACCAGGAGCAAGGACAGCAGCAGCCATGCTGCTGTGCACATGGGCTATTCTGTATGCTGGCATCCTGTACAGATTATGCTGTTTGCAACTGTGACTACAGGGCAACTGAGCAGAGAGGGAACACACTGCAGCCAGAACCATAACCAGGCTTGTTTCACTAATCTTCTTGGGAACCAGTCAAAATTAGTCTATAAAGAGGAAATGAGAGGGTGGGGGTAAGGGGGAGAGATCAACCAAAGGACTAGTATGCATGCATATAAGCCTAACCAATGGACACAGACACCAGGGGGTGAGGGCATGAGTGGGGAGGGGTTTGGGATGGGAATGGGGGTATGAGGACAAATATGTGAAATTAATAAAGAAATCAATAAATAAATTAATAATAAAAAAAGGAATGAGTGGCAAGGCAATGCCATATAGAAAGAACTTGAACCCAATCAAAAGAGCTTCTGCATGGCACAGGGTACAATGAAGAGCTATTGAAACACAAAAATTGAACTGGAACATGTGGTGTTCTCCAGGGCAGAATGCAAAGGTGGCTTCCTGGGTTCTTGTCCAGGTGGATTCGAAGAATGAAGCCAAGGGCAAGAGGTGGTATAGGAAAAGGTGGAAATTCATTGAGAAATAAGCACAGACTCCCATGTGGGGAGGGGGGAGAGAGTCCCACTAAATCCCTTCTTCTATGGATGTATGACCTCTGACAGCTCCCTTATTCTGTGAATGTATACCGTCTCCAGCTCTATTATTCTTTGAATGTATACTTTGGGAAGCTCCCAGCTTTGCAGCCCTGTGGTCTTCCCCATGAACACCCTAATTCCTAAAACTTCTTAAACCTGCCTATTTTACTCCTAAATACTCCTTTCACTATGATTTGTGTATGGGCACAGAAATGTTAACAGGTCAAAATTTCCCTAATTCAGGGCAAATGTCAGAAAAATACATGGGGGAACAAGGCACTTTTAATGGGACTGGTGTCTGTTGAATGGCATAACTTGAGGTACACACACATACCCAAGATCAAAGCAAGGCTAGAGTCTGAACCAGGCAAGGTGGAGGGCAGGCACATGCAATGAAAATGAGGCAGAATGATTACCTGTCAGGAAATAAGTGGGCCACTAAACAGGATTATACAAGTAAAGAGGACGATAAAAGGTGACCCACCATCCAGAACAGAAAAGTAAATAATCAATAAACCAAACAAATACAAAGAATTTATATAAAAGCTGCCGTGACAATTAAGGATGGGGTATTTCATTTAAAATTCCAAAGAAATTTTCAAGTAACTAAAACTGAAGGGGAAGACAAAGCAAATTACCAAAGAGATGTGAGGCACATGAAGGGAGAATCTTAACAATGTAAATTGTTTAAGAGGCAGAGTGAAGTGGCAGCACAGGAAGGGAGGGGAGGGCACTGAGGAAACTGGAAACATGGCTGAAGTGACAAGTGGGGACTAAGAAGGTGATCCTGAGGCTCAGAGCCATCACCTGCAATGGTTTCTCAGTGCCCCACAACTTGGCACTGATGGGGTTTTCTATTTCCCTGGATAAAAGCATTTGGGATCCAGGGGTGGGATGGGGTGGGGTGCTATCTTTCTTGGCTTGTACTTTTTCTTCTTTAAATGAAAATACACCAGGCGCTCATGCACTTGCTGACACCACTCCCTGTGGTGCTTCAGCTCAGGAGGAGGACCTAAGATTCTGTGGTCCATGGTCTTGTCCTACTGCTCAGGGGTCAGTGATGGGCATGGAGAAAATCAGTAAGTGCCAGACAGAGCAGGTGTGTCTGACATAAAACCTAATGGACAGCAGAACCACAGTTGAAAGATGATCATTCTATCATAAACCCTTAGGCTGGGATGAACAAAAAAAGGAATAAAATTGTTTGTTTGTTTGTTTGTTTGTTTGTTTGTTTTCAAATTTGGCACCTTCTTAAGGGAGCAATATGTCAAAGGAAAACAGAAATTGAGCCATCAAAATGGCATTTGATGCTATAACCAAATGTATCATCACATAATAAAGCTGGAGGAGACTTGAATGTTCATCTCTTCAGAGTGAAGGAGTAGCTCAGATGGCTTAAGCAAAGAGGCTAAGGACCCACAATAAAGTTTGTGTGTTTCATCATATTCACTTGGAGGCCTTCTTAAAACACAGATTTCTGGGCCCACCCTCAGAATTTCTGATTTAGTAGTTCTAGGATGGGGCCCAAAAAGTACATTTCTAACAAATTTCAGAGGATGTTAATGGTATTGATCTAGGGACCTGACTTTAAGAATTACAAATCCAGGCAGTAAGATAGTAAAGGCTATGATTTAAATTTATATATTTATGTATTCTAGGTAAAGTTTTTCATTGCTCCAAACTTGAGAAACAAAGATTACTTGAGGTCAGAAAAAGTTTGTTTCATCCAGGGGCATTCTGGGTGAGTTTCTTTGACAAAGCTCAATACTCCGCCATGTCCAAAGGAACATTAAGAAAACGAATGCCTGTCAGGATCACTCAGAGTGCTTGCTGCCTCTCCTCTTGGTGATATAACATAACACTCATCGCATTCCATTCCCGCAATTTCAGGGCTGCCATTAAAATAATGTGGATTACACTTTTGCAAGCCCCTATCTAGATGTTACTTTCGAATGTGTCACTAACAGGAAATGGAAACTGCTATGAGAAATGATGGGGAATGCTGCCAGTCTGCGGAAAATAGATACCTGCCTTAGCCAGACACAAAGAAAGATAACCCTGGATGTAGATTAAGTCTGCAATACACACAAATTCTTGGTTCTGTCGGGTTCATTAGAGACAGTAAATCCACAGAGAAGTGAAGCAGAACTGATTATGAACATTTATCTTCTATTGAAGCCATGGTGCCTGCGGATATTTACCCTCTGCACTATGTTAAGGCTTTAGGCAGAGCAGTATGAAAATCATTCTCCTGAATGTTATTTAAAATATATGGTCAAAGTTTCCCAACAAGAGATCTAGGACAGGTGGTTTTATTATTATCACCATCATTAAAAATGTATGTGCCTATTTTCATGTGGCAAGATGACAGGTGATATAGAAAACAAGGTAGGCCCATATCCATGCCCTTGAGGATCTCTATTATAAGGACAAAGACAAGCACTGATTTACAGACAATAACTGAATAAAGCCACTTAAAAAAAGATTTACTTTTGCAAAGAGTATAAGTGAAAAATAGCTATTTTGTGAAGCAATGAGTTGGAGGGATCAATTTCTCCACTGGGCAGTTAGCTGATATTTGATTAGTTTATAATAACACAGGTACTGTCTTCCCTTCCTCTTCTTTTTTCAGTTAGCCTGCTGAGGTTTGGGAGAGTGAAGAAAGGGAAGGAAATGAAATGTTCAGCAAAGTTATATATACATAAATTATTTTCAGTTTACTCTTGGAAATATTATTCGAGATTTGATCTGAAAACTAGTTTGACCAGGAAATTATTTGGCATCTTTTGAGATTTTACCTGAAAGAAAGCCTGATCAAGAAAGAACACCTTGAATTAGAACCACATGGGTTTGAGTTTGAGAAGACATATGATTATCAATATCTGCTGACAACTCCTAATCTAACTCAGTTGCCTCCAAAGTAAATCCAGCCACCTGCTGGCAACCTCACAGATCCCTACACCATGCTTTTATTCTGGCAGAGAGTCTCATCTTGGTAAAACTGATTTAGAAGTAGACCTTAACTGCTCTAGGCCTGGTCCAGACAGTAGAGGACCTGTTAGGAATCGGCCATTTAGACGTGGGCATTGGCCTGCCAACTGTCAACTTTCTAATGCTGAGACATAGTTTACTTATTTGCCTTGTTTGCAATCCAGAAAACTCAATGGATTCAGCTCTAGAAAATGGTCAGTCTGCTCACCCTTCTTAGAAGTTGGACCTTACACTAAAATGGCATTCCATGTTATAACTTCTGGTTAACCTTATGTCCTTTCCTGCCAAGAATTCTTACAGCTATAGCCTAGTTCTACCTTCATTAATGATTTCAACATTACTTAGAACAAGAGAAGATAGCCCCCTCCTCTCTTTCCAACTTTATCGGAGCTTGTGACTTTCCAGACAAAAACACCATCACAGACACTACCACTGCCACTTCTGGTTCTTTCTTCTCTGGCTCCTCCTCTTTAGCCTCTGTACCTATCATTTAGTCTCATATAGATATTTCACAAGTTGATTCGATAGCTATAACTTGCAGTGGTACCTTAGAGGTAGACCAAGCTCACATCAGTGTGTGTAGATCAAACTGCATAAGTTTAATAGTGTTATCCCAGGTCATGATGCTTCTTTTCCTGATGTATTAGTCAGAGTTATCCAGAGAATAGAAGCAATAGAAGCAAATATGGATATATATATATATATATATATATATATATATATATACTGAGTGGCCAGATTATTATGATCTCTGAACACATACACATAATAATCTGACCACTCAATATATATATATATATATATATATATATATATATATATATGTATATATATATATATATATATATATATATATATATATTAGAGGATTAGAGGCCTGGTGCATGAATTCATGCATGGGTGGGGTCCAGCCAGGGGAAGGGGACATGGGCGGTTGCCCGGCCTGCTTGCTGGTCGAACTCCTGGTCAAGGGGAAAATTTGCATATTAGCCTTTTTATTATATAGGATATACACTGAGTGGCCAGATTATTATGCATTCAGAGATCATAATAATCTGGCCACTCAGTGTAGTTCTCTTGAGTACCTCATTTATTTGATATCAAAGATACTATAAATCGTGCACCTGATCAGTTTTCCCCTTTGCACTGGCTGATAAAAAGCTAAGGGCAAATAGGTGGTTGATCTCCAGCAAAAGTTTAGAATACTTTTGGTACCTATTTAAGATACAAATACACTGAGTGGCCAGATTATTATGCATTCAGAGATCATAATAATCTGGCCACTCAGTATATATATATATAATAAAAGTGTAATATGCTAGTAAGACAGGACATCCTTCCTGATGTCCTTCCGGATGACCTTCTGGACAAAGCCAGGGCTGTGAGGGAAGCCCAGTTCCTTGGTGCCAGAGGGAAGCCGGTGCCAGCAGCCAGGGGAAGGAAAGCCTACTCTTGCATGAATTTCATGCATTGGGCCTCTAGTATATATATATAATCATGACAAATGAGCTCATATGATTTATGGAGGCTAAGAAGTCCCATGATCTGCAGTCTTCTAGATTGAGACCAAGGAAAGCCAGTGGTATAATTTCATTTCAAAGGCCTTAGAACCAGAGATGCTGATGGTGTGAATTGCAGTCCAAGGGCAGACTATCGATGTCTCAGCTCAAGCAGCCAGGCAGAAAGCAAATAGAAGCAAACTCTTCTTTCCTCCACCTATTTGTTTCAGTCAGGCCCTTAACAGATGCCCCCAAATTAGGGAGGATAATCCACTTTACACAGTCCACTAATTCAAATGCTAAACTGGTGTATATACACCCAAATATATACACCCAGAAATAATGTTTAATCTGGGTATTCACTGGCCCGGTCAAGTTCACATATAAAATTAACCATTATACTTAATTAGTTCCTTTCTTAATCTTGGTATGCAAAATTGTAGACTCTACCCAAAAATGTATGCTAACTTCTTTTTGGAAGTAGTTTATTGAACTGCAGTTTTCTGTGGGCTAGAACTGTTTTGAATAAATTTGGAGATAGAAATATAAACTTTAGAAGTAAAAGAGATTTTGGAGTTATCAATTTTTAAGGCTTCATTTTACCAAACCAGAGAGAAGTCCCATGGCCAAAGTCTAAGAAACTAATCAGTGAAGAAGTGACAATAAACTAGCAGACTCTCTAGCTGATTTTGCTTTCCATGTTAGGGGTCAGATCAGTCATGATGAATCTATATAAAGGCATAAATTGAGCAACTTCTATTTCTAAGACAAGACAATCAGACACCCAAGAAAGTTCAATATTCCCTATAATTAAAATTTGTAATGGTTTGTCCTCTAAATCAGCAGATATAACTGACATAAGAGATAATCAGCTAAAACTACTACAGTTAAAATTTCTCAAGTTTTATTTTTAAGAATATTCAAAGTATTTTTTAATGATGCCAAGTGTTTCTCAGACCAATGAAGGCATTTTTTACAGCAGTAGAAAATTCTGTTTGTTCCATCACTGCCTTTATTCTTGAAGCATTAGTGTTATTAAATACAACATCTGCACAGAACAAGTTGTTTGCTTTTCAGGTAACTTTGATAGAAAGAGATATTTGATGAATTAGTAAAATGTTTGACCTTGAGAAATGGATCAAAATATCTGGTTCTTTGCGTCTTTACTTTGATGCCTCAGTAACTTTTTAAAGCTGGATTTTACAATCCCCTTAGCAAATTGGTTTTGTGATGTTGTTTTTCTTTGTATATAATATATCACTTGGTTGCTGACAAAACTGTTGGCAAAGGAAGAAAATGAAAGTCTGAGTAACCATTATCCTCTGTAATCACGATAGATGCCCGGAGGGTATTTGAGGGTCCTTTAATTGAAAGCAAGTTATGTAAATCCATTTATGTGTGATAAAAATTTATAAGAATAAAGAACCAGACACAACAGCACAGTTAAAGTTACCTTCTGAGACTTTAAAAGATGTTCTCTGGCCTGTATCTTCTCCTTCTTTGTCCAAGAAATTTATTTTCCAGACAATTACCTCTATGGGGAACACCCAGGGTTGGAGGGAACAATTTTACAGAATCTTCCTGTTATTGAGTCAGCACTGTTAGCTATTAAATAACAGGTGGCAGGCTGTGATTTATATGGGGAAGGCTCACTGTGCAGTCATCCCATGGAGGCCCTGGCCCTCAGGAAAGAAGGGCGAAGCTGGTACATCAATTACCATAAAACTAATGCATCTTGCTTCTTTAATTAGTCTACATGTGCTTACCTATTAAGCTATAAAAAATACAACCCATGAGCCAAGATACAAATCACAAATGTACAATCACTCTACATACACATAAGATCTTCAGTCCTTTCATCACCTTTGCTTGCTCATCACACATCTGGAATAGAAAGAGATAATCTATGCTGCACTTTCCCACAAGAGTTGCTTGCCATTCATAAGTGATGTTTGTGGCAATGAGCCACAAGGAATTTGGGTCAAATGCTTTAATTGAATGGACAAGTCCCAAAAGTTTATTTAAAGAACAAGTATGGCTGTTTGAGATTTATTTTTGGTTTTATTTGGTATTAATTTTTATTTGGCATTTGGAATTCTTTTGGGATGTGTTCACTGTTTTCTGTAATTGTTTCAGCTCATCAGTGCTTTGGGTATTATAAGCATAGGCTCAGTAGCTAATTATCTTGCCAGTCAGATACTACCTTAATCAGGGAGCTTTGGGAATTATGTGTGAGTACTTGTTTTGGATTTGGAGGATGGCATAGGAGTTTATGGCGTGAAGGTCAAGAACACAGTTCATACAACAATTCTGCACAAGGAACACTGTTCCCCACGAGTGACCAGAATGCTGCTGTTGAGAAATGATACCCGAGGAACAACCCCTCCAAGAAAAGGAAAAACAATTTACTTCTGGCCCTCATATTACTAGCAGCCCCATTTTACTGCTATGGTCTGAGGATACATTCAATCCTATACTAGAAACCCACTGTCTTAGGGCAAAGTAAAATAAAACAAAACCAATTAGTTAGTGGATTCCTAAGAGATTTAATTGGCCACCGGATATACTCCAAACCATATGAGTCAAAGAATACCCCAGCCCAAATTTAAAGAGCATTTTCTATACCTTAAAGCAAATTCAAATATATGACTTTCTGAGATTCCTTTCTTCAATTTCATGTTGTGTCTCCCAATATGACTTGACAACAATGAGGCATTATGAGGGAACATTACCAGTAAAGCTTGCAGACTTCATTCTTTGTCCAAAGAAGCTGTCACTTCCTTTGTGTGGCTAGGTGTTGCAATTGGATGACCACCAGCATTCATTAATAAAAAAGTAACAGGATGCTATTAGATATTTTACAGATTCTTTGTTGTTCAGCTGTGTTATAAAGTCATTAGATATTCCCTATGAAGGAATGAACAAAGGGTAGCAGTTTTGAAGTCTGCTGTTCAAGTTAACTTTTTCCAGTAATATGCAATAACTACAAACATTAATATTGAAGTCAACATTCACTAATTGCCCCACCTCGAGGTCCAGCAGGTATAATATCCGTCCCTTGTCCATACCCCTGCACTGTCTTTGGACTCTAGGTACAGTCTGCTGGCCGCAGTCTGGCCATTTTTCTTTTTACCTTTAGTCCAGGAGACCCATTTCAGATGAGATTAACCAAAAAACCAAAGGTACAGATTTCAAAGTTTAAGAAGCCAAATATCAGGTCTTTCTTTCTTTTTTCTTTTTTTTTAAATATCTTTTATTGATTTTTTTACAGAGAGGAAGGGAGAGAGATAGAGAGTTAGTTAGAAACATCGATGAGAGAGACATCAATCAGCTGCCTCCTGCACATCTCCTACTGAGGATGCCCGAGACCAAGATGCACTTGACCAGAATCGAACCTGGGACCCTTCAGTCCACAGGCCGACACTCTATTCACTGAGCCAAACCAGTTAGGGCTATCAGGTCTTTCTTGATCCAGTGTTTAGGCACAGAGAACCCTTTCCATTTTCTCAATATTTCTAAGGAAGCCAATACCTAACACAATCATGGGTGGCTTCATGTTTAAAGCTCCGGTTCTCTCAGTGTCACAAATAGTATTCATGGTGATGTGTTCTATTCTCAATAGCAGAGCTGCTGCAACACCAAATCCTAGAGAACTTTCTTGTCTTTTTGAATTTTAGATTGGAATGGTCCATCCAGTGTCAGTTTACTTTATCCTGAGATTCAACTCATCCTAAACTGTTGGTATCTCAATTTCCCTTTTTGAAATTTCCAAGTTCCAGAAAGTATTACATTAATCTTTATATATTTTGGTTTTGTAAAAGTCAAAGATTTGCAATTCTGGGGAAAAATGCATTTCAAAATATTTTTATTACAACATAGTCAGCAATTAGCCAAATTCACTCTAAAATACATCTGTTCATAAGCGTGCAGCACCCTGTTTGGTGCTACTAGTGATGCTGAATGCAGTCTCATCTAGCTACTTCTATAGTACTCCTACCAAATCTGTGACCCTTCATAGAAAAGGCATGTGGCTATTAGAACCTTAAATTAAGTTGTTTTTCCCCTCTAAAATGCTTCTAACTTGCAGATGAGAGATGAAGCATAAATGATGTATATATTTGAAGTCTAACATAAATTCTGAACCTTTTGATGTTAAAGGTGAACTGCATTATTTGTTAAAATTTTTCCACTGTTTCCCAGTGATAGTTCATTTTGGATAATGTGTATATCAGGATGCTGTCCTGGAGCTGCCCCACACATTCTGGCCCTGCTTTTACTATTGATGACATTTCAATTTTCTCTAATTTCAAATTTCTAGATTTTCCCAAAAAAAAGTAGATTTGGGCAGCTCTAAATGCAGTAGTGAATTTTGTAGACTACCCGTAAATGTAGGATGGACTTGTTCATGCTCTATCAGCCCCCACATCTTAGAGTGATAGAAAAGAAATTTGTGTTTTTTTTTCTCATTATAGGTCCAAGTTGACACAGGCTTCATTTCAATATAACTTCCATCACCTGGGAAGGGGGTCAGAGCACAAATTGCTTCATGAAGTCAATTAAATGACACATTGTGGAGGAGAATGTAGGCCATTTCTGGTACTTCTGCTGTCATTTCATTGGTCAAAGTAAGACCATACCTAACTTCCAGGGGTGTTGGCAAGTACAACACTTAGAGCACCTTGCAAGCCCAGAAACTGAAGTACGAGAATGTTTGTAGAACCCCTGATGGCCAACTCCTCACCAAACACGTCACCCCCAAAATCTGGCTGTTAGCAGCTGATGCCTGGACACATTTCTGAGGGCACTTCCCTGGTTTCTTTTTCTGTCAAGTCCTATCACACAGGGAGGACAATAGTGTGTACAAAACATATATATTAAGACTCTTTATAGAAACAGTATGAGTTTTAAGTATATGAGCCCAAAGAATAAATGTTTAATGTCATGTTTACTCATGGTTCAGTTTTTCATTGGTTCCTATTTATAGGCTAATGGGAATGAGAAAGTATATATAGAAATCTATTGAAGATTTTATGGTAGCTAGAAAACAATCTTTTTTCAGGTTCTTTTTATACTCTTCCAGGAATCTTTTATAATCCAAACTCCTTATAATTATTCTCTGGAATCGGGTAGTTAGCAATCTCTCCATGATCCCTCCCACCATCTGGTCCTTGTTTTCCTTATAATTTTTTATAACATCTACCCTCAGTGCATGACCCAAGCTCAGTGCTGTCTCCCTGTCCTCCAAGTTGTCTCCTCTGAGCTGTTTCAACACAGTGCCACTTCTTTTTTATGCTAAATACAGCTTGTGGGGAAAAAGAAATTAATTGTTGCAACTCTCCCATGGCAGCTGCAAAGATTGTTAGAAACTGCTCTCTGCTGCTCCAGCTCCAGGCGCTGCACTGGGTCTTATGTGTTTGTTTGACAGTCTCACAGCAGGAACCACCGTGGGGAGATCAGGAAGGGAAATAACAAGGAGATTGGATGTCAAATGCCTTTCATACAAGATCTAATAAGAGTGTTACCTTAATGTTGAAGAATTTAAAAATTTGTCTGACCCAAACCTTTGACAACCTTGGAATATGGTCATCTCTCAATTAGTGTATCTCATCACTATAAGTTACAGAAATCACTTTTCCTGGGCTGAACCTTTAAACTCCCTTCCTCGTTTCCAGGTTGCCTCTCACCCAATGCATCCTGGTGATAATTATTAATTTGCTTAGCACTTGTAACAGGGTAATTATTCAGATGTTAATTTTATTTTACTCTCTCCACCAAAGGCATATATGGATACTCTCAATGTTTTAAATGTTTCTGTCTCCTGAAAAACAGTCAGGTAGAGATCAAGTCTGATTTACCTAATTTTGAAAGTAATTTTAGGTGAAGTTTTCCTCATTTGGCCATACATGCCATTCTCAGAATTACACTCTCGTGCTCAGAAACTCTCAGACTCAGGGTACTTGCTATATTAAATCTACGCCCTGTAGGGGAGTGTTCAGAGATCTCTAGAGTTGATTTCTATCTTAAGCTATCAAAATTAATTTCCTCCTTCTTCCAAATGCTTACTCTCTGCTCTAGTCAGCCACATAGCTTTACTACCGTGTTTTCCCGAAAATAAAACATCCTCCGAAAATAAGACCTACTTACAGGTTTCCTTCTGAGTGAAATATAAGGCATCCCCCGAAAATAAGGCCCCCAGGCTCTGTCTCAGAATGAAAATTAATTTACCATAAACTGGTCGCTAGGGCCGCCCCAACTGGAGTCTAGCAACCAGTGACGTTACGCGGAGTCCTGATGTCACTGCTGTGAGCGGTGAGCGCGGGGCGGGAGAGAGGAGGAGACTTTCACAGATGCGTGTAGAAGAACAGGAGGATTAGAGTGGACGGGACGCGGTGAAGGTGGTGAGTGCTGGTCTGTCTCTGGTGACACTACCTGATGCTCGCGGCCGCCTTCATGATGACTGAAGGTTCTCAGTCAGTGGCAGACCCTGCTCCAGCCCAGATCCAGGCCCCAGCAAGCCCAGTGACAGTCCCAAGGCAGGCCCCAGGGGGTAAATGTCTGATAAAGAGGTAGGGGGGATGTCTGGTGAAGGTGTTCAGTGGCACAGGGGTGGGCGGAGGGGGATCACTTAAAATGACACAGGAGGATCAGAGGGGGCAATCAAAATGACACAGGAGGATCAAAAGGGCTACTAAAATGGTAATCCCCCCTCTGATTCTCCTGTGCCATTTTGATTCCCCCCCACTGATCCCCCCTGTGTCATTTTGAGTGATCCCCCTCCCCCCACCTTGATACCCCAATTCCTTTTTTTTTTTTTTACCCCTAGAAATGAGCACAAAAAGAAAAAGCTACTCCATGGAGTACAAGAAAGGAATCGTGGAAGACTCTTGGGGCCAAAATCTTACTGCTTTCTGCAAAGAGAAGATGTTGAGTATCCGATTGGTCCGAAAATGGCGAGCAGAGTATGGTAACCTCATTGAACAAGTGGACAAGGGAAATGCTAAAAAGCGCAAGTGTGGATCAGGTCGGCAACCATTATTTTCTGAGCTGGAAGACCTGATCTGTGAATGGGTTGTTGACAGGAGAGCAAAGGCTTTGGTTGTGAATAGGGCTCAGATTCAAGAATTTGCCCTTGCAATGGCATCACAGTTTGACATAGTCCCCGAAGACTTCAAAGCATCACAACACTGGCTGGATAATTTCCTTCAGCGAAGTGAACTGTCTTTAAGAAGATCTACAACATTGTTTAGGTTGGAAGATACTCAAGTTATTAAGCGAGCACTTGCATTCAAGTCCTTTATTGATGATGCTGACTTCTCTAAATACAATCTTTCCAACATGATTGCTATGGATGAAAGTGCAGTGTTTATGGGCCAATCATCTCAAACAACAATTGAACAGCGTGGTGCCTCCTTAGCGTACATTCCCTCCACTGCTTACGAAAGTGCACGTGTTTCCTGTATTTTGGCAATTCGTCTGGATGGCACTAAAATCCCACCTTTAATCATTTCTAAGGGCAAGAAGGAAAAGATTGAACGTGTTTTGGGCATTTTTATTCTTGAAACTGAAAAAGCCTGGGCCACACAAGCAGTTATAAGGAAGTGGGTCGATTTAATGCTGCCGCTTGTTATGTGAGGGAGCCAAAGAGGTCTGCTAGTCTGGGATGCAGCCAGCACTCACTGCGCTAAAGACATGAAGACATTTCTTCACGAAAGAAAAATATATCAGATAATGATTCCCGCAGGAATGACGGCCTATCTCCAGACTCTTGATATTGCAATAAACAAGCCATTCAAAGACAATTTGCGCATGGAAATTAATGACTACATTGAAAATAGAATGGAAAGAAATCAGCGTGGAAACTTTGTGAAACCTAAACTGCAAGAAGTTGTGACTTGGGTGAAGAATTCATGGGAGAAAATCAATGACAGTTGCATTGCAAATGCACTGCGAGCAGGCTACCTTGACAAGAAGTACTCATTTAAAGACAGTGCTATTGCTAAACATGAGAGATTTGGTCCACTGATTCTGAAAGAAATGGAGTCACAAGAAATTCACCAGGAAATTCAGGAATTGGATTGTTATGATGATGTTCCAGAAGAGGATGACATGATTGTCATTGAATAAATGAGTAAATTCTTGATACTGTAGGATTCACAGTTTGTCTGGTTTGTGTTGACAACTACTGTACTACCGTACCGTATACAGGTAAGAAATTTCCTTTATTTTCATTTAACAATATATGTGTACCGTATTCTTCTTCATGGAAAAATAAGACATCCCCTGAAAATAAGACCTAGCGTGTCTTTGGGGGCAAAAATTAATATAAGACACTGTCTTATTTTCAGGGAAACACAGTATAACCCTATTTAAAGGAATCTTAGAGACAGGACAGGGAGTCTTAGGGAATAAGGGGTGGGGGGTGGTGGGTTCATGGGAGAGGAATACATATGTGAAGGTCAGAAATAGCTCCAAGCCACCAAAATGCTTATCATACTCTTACAGAAGATAGGAAAAAGTCACAAGATACGGGAAGAGGGAAACATATTTTCACAGGGGATAGAGGAATGTTGCAAGATAAGGGAGAGAAACAGAGGAGAGGGGCACCACGTGGGCTTTGCAGTTTGAAATCGATACTATGTAGCAGTGACCAATGAGGAAAACATGGGGTTCCTAAATTAAGGAAGGGCCCAATTAGAAAGGGTCAGGTTCAGACAAAGAACTGCAGCATATATAAAGTGGAGACAAAGGGACACAAGACAGATTTAATTTTTAGTTTTGTTTTTTACCCGTTAGAGAAAGAGAGAGCAAGTTTTTCCTATTTAAGGACCTCTCCTCAGGAAGAGTTTGTATATGCTTCCAATAAACTTCCCCATTTTTATTTAAAATCTTTTAGTTTGCAAGTTTATTCTTCAAACTTCGTGAGGACAAGGACCCACAGAAAAATCTGTACCCCAGACCCCACATTTCACTATGGGCCACTATTTATTTATTCCTTGAACTCTGACAGTTCTTTATTCCCAGGCAACTCCAGCACACAAAATAAACCACTTTACGCATACAGTCTAGAATTATTTGTGGTTATGTCATTTGATTAGTGTTCTTAATGAGATTAAGCGTTTCTTGGAGCAAGAACCATGTCTATAGTTCAGTTATTCTCCTGGTGTCTAGCAATTAATTAATTGCATTATCTGTACATTTTCTCATATAAAGCCATGTCCGGGTCTAATATCTCATTCAGGGTGAAAACATGCCATTCAGAATTATAAACTGACCAAAAAAAATGTCATGGCATTGAAGTACAGCTAACTGATTGGCATTTTCATCTGCAGCACACAAGTTAACTGATTTGGTCTGGACAGTGCCAGTTGCTGAACCTGTGTGGTGAACTTGATTATGCCTTTGCTGAGAGACGACTGAAGTCCAAAAAATGAACCAGAAGTTTAAATTAGCTAACAATAAGACCTGAAGTATCAGGTCCTGAGCCTGTATTTTCTCTCAGTGCTGCCTTAGTAATTACTAATTCACCGGAAGTAAAGACTTGCATATATACCTGGAGATACTATAGAAAGGAAAAGACCAGAGGCAACACAAATAGATTATTTGGTCCCTTCTTTCATTTGGGAAAAGACAGTAGGTGTAGAAGTCTCCTTTGCATTGCCGATGTTAAACCAGAGAATTATTATTGTTTACTGACCTCGTGTTGATATAGGATACCAAGGGCATCTGTAAACTAGCAGACTACTAATACCTGGCAATGTCTGAAGCATGAGTAATCTCCTTTCAAACATGCCCTAAAAGCAGAACCAGAAATCTGACCCTGTCTTACAGAAGACAGAAGTATTTAAAACATGAAACCAAGTAATGAATCATTGTCTTGAGGGTGTACTTTAATCTTTATTAAAATACAGACAATAAGAATTCATATTGCTTTGAATCTGCTTTAGCTTTAGCCACTGTACCAGAGAGATTGTGTGAGAAGGGCTGGCTCTCACAGGTCTCCCTTCTCTGCCAACGTCTCTTGATATGAGAGGCATAAGACAAGAACAGTCATTGATTGGGGGATTAAGCTTTCCCATAAAAGATGAGCATGTCGACAGAAATACCACCAGTTTCCTGACATGCAGGTCAAATATTCCTTAATCTCACTTGTGTCAAGGGGCTGAATGCCCACCCTCAGACAAGGACAGCTAATATTACCTGCATTGCAAATCAGACCTGTGGAAACGTGTGGGAAAAGGACAGACTAAGCCGAGGAACCGCAGTGCCTCCCTCAGACACACGGAATGATGTCTAGCCAGGTTTCAAACACCAAATGAACTATATTTTTGATTTTACTGTCTGACATTTACCAGAGGGAAAAAGATACATAAGTAATGAGGCAAAAGGGCAGGATGAACTGGGTATGTATTTTCCCATTACGTTAAGAAATGAGCCTAGTCAAAACTGCACTTAGAATTCAAAATTAAAAATGAATTAAATATGTTTCACATTTGTCAAGGCATCCACAAAAAAAATTCAACTATCCTCAGTGTACACACATGCGGTTGATATTTTTTTATATTCTTCCCTAACAATATTACCCACTTGTTTTCACTCTATTACACTGCACATTATTTTAGGTTGGTGTATAAACACCAGCATCTGTCTGTCTCCTACAGATATTTTCTTAATAAGAAGCTGTCGTCATGATCAACTACTTAATATTTGTTAGGCACAGTGTTAGTGCTACACATGCATTATTCTATCATTTAATCCTTGTTAAAGATCCTACACAGTAAGTATTCTCACCATGATTTTATTAAGGTAAAGAAATCCAGCGATGTCGTGTAACACATTAAGTGGCAGAGCTAGCTTGTGGAGCACAAAATAAAATCTCTCTCCCTTCCCAGCCTCCCCTGCCGTCCCTGCACAGGTTCTGCTCCCTCTGAGTTCTCAGTAATACTGTGGCTTCCTGACTTTGCTTTCACACATGAACAAAACAACAAGCAGAGCATCATTAATGAAGCATCATTAATGTGGATGACAGTGTACAAGTAGATAAACCTTCAGATCTGTCACTTGGCCTGGGAGTAACTCATTCACACACACACACACACACACACACACACACACACACACACACACGCACGCACACGCACACATTTGGTTGGCCTTAACCATGCAGGACATGATTCCTGATCATACACAATGATTTGAACCCGATTTTTATTTATTTATTTTTTTTACAGGTGGGCAGTCACCTGTTTATGACACCCAAGAGGGACTATGCAAACCAAAGTGTATGAGATTATGACCCAAAATCTCTGAATATTGTTTGGGATTGAATAGATCTTGCATTTTCTGGCTTTTTGAGTTCCAAACACTAACTGTCCTTTTGGGATTTCCTTGTCCTCAGGGGCTCGGTATGGTGAGGACTAGTGCAGGTTGTCAGGGGGTTAATAAAGAAAACCACTATTTACAGTTGAAAGGCACCTATGTAGTCTGGCATGACTCCAAGAACTTACACTTTCTTACTGCTGCATCACATATAAAGAAAGAAAAAGAATACACTCTCCCAGCACCTGTATAAGGTACTTAAAATGTCATTACCACCTGTAATTGCATAGAGATTGTAATTACCACAGTTAAGGAATCAGGTTGGTAGGTACAATTTGTACCATGTTGACCATGTTGGCTATAAAACTGTAACTGGAGAAGCACACACAGGGTGGGTGATTGCGTGCCTCATGCATAAAGCTCTGAAGCACAATTATAAATATAACAAATAATCATGAATAAATTAATTTCCCTGAGGTAATGGCATTTTACATATTTGGCTGTTTCTTCAGCTTAAAAAAAATAGGAGAAAATTATCCTCAAATTAAAAAAAAATGACATAATATAACATACTGGAATAAACAACGAAGAAATATAAAAACCTTTTCATAGAGATGTATTATATTTTCATGTTCACTATGCAGATTGGACTCATGTTGCATAACAAAATGGAAGAATCCCCCACATACAGTGAGAGGTTTCTAGGGAAAGAAACAGTGGTTGGATCCATTAAATGTTGGGATCAGTGAAACAGATAGAGCCTCCCAAACCTCTTGTATCATTCATCATTGCAGTTACATGAGGTACACTAAATCATGATTCTTTTTCTTATAGATGGAGAATTGATAAATGCAGAACTGTCTGCCAGCTTATTACATGGTCAGTAGCAGTGAAAAGAATGGAAAATGACAGGAATAAATAACATAATCTGATCAGTAAGTGGCACATAAAGACTTCTGAGGCTCTGCTTTGTATGACAATCTCTGGTCTCCTGGGAGCCACCTTGAAAAGATAGGCTGCTGTCGGAGATAAGTTCAATTGCGTGAAGGACAGAAAGCATCACTTTCTATACAGAGACTGGGTTTTTCTATCCTGCTTGCCATCTGAAGTAAGTGGACTCTGTATCATGGATCCTTGATATAAACGATATTACCATGACACCTGGAAAAAATAGACAAGTGTTCTAACCGAGTTATAACCTCTTCATGCAGAGTTAGTGACTGTTTTCTTTTTCAAATATCTGCAAATAGTCACAAGTCTATGGGAAATAGATACATAAATAGTCTTTGCTGAATTTTTATAAATTCACTGGAGGCCTGGTGCACGAAATTCGTGCACGGGGGAGGGGGGGTGTCGCTCAGCCCAGCCTGCATCCTCTCCAATCTGGGACCCCTCGAGGGATGTCCGACTGCCCGTTTAAGTGCGATCCTGAGATTGGGCCTAAACAGGCAGTTGGACATCCCTCTCACAATCCAGGACTGCTGGCTCCCAACTGCTCGCCTGCCTGCCTTCCTGATTGCCCCTAACCACTTCTGCCTGCCAGCCTGATCACCCCCTAACCACTCCCCTGCCAGCCTGATTGATGCCTAACTGCTCCCCTGCCAGCCGGCTTGCCCCTAACTGCCCTCCCCTGCAGGCCCGGTCGCCCCCAACTTCCCTCCTCTGCTGGCTTGGTCACCCCTAACTGCCCTCCCCTAAAGGCTTGATCGCCCCCAACTGCCCTCCCTTGCTGGCCATCTTGTGGTGGCCATCTTTTGTCCACATGGGGGCAGAATCTTTGACCACATGGGGGCAGCTATCTTGTGTGTTGGAGTGATGGTCAATCTGCATATTACTCTTTTATTAGATAGGATAGAGGCCTGGTGCACGGGTGGGGGCCAGCTGGTTTGCCCTGAAGGGTGTCCCGGATCAGGGTGGGGGTTCCCTTGGGGCATGAATCGGCCTGGGTGAGGGGCCTGTGGTGGTTTGCAGGCCAGCCACGCCCCTTGGCGACCCAAGCAGAGGCCCTGGTATCTGGGGTTTATTTATCTTCTACAATTGAAACTTTGTAGCCTGGAGCTGAGCCAAGCCTTCTGCTTGCTCCATGGAGGCAGCCATTTTTGGGGGGATTTATGTATCTTCTATAATTGAAACTTTGTAGCCTTAAGCAGAGGCCTGGGCCGGCCAGGGTGTGTGGAAAGCTTGACTTCCTCCATCACCGGGGGCAACCCAGCCTCCTGCTCTTTCCAGCTCCGTGGCTGCCGCCATTTCTGTTTGGGTTTATGTATCTTCTATCATTGAAACTTTGTAGCCTTGAGTGGAGGCCTAGGCCGGCAAGGGCAGGCGGAAAGCTTGGCTTCCTCCATTGCCGGGGAAACCCAAGCCTCCCTCCTGCTCTCTGTGGCCGTAGCCATCTTGGTTGGGTTTATTTGCATATTCACTCCTGATTGGCTTGTGGGCGTGGCTTGTGGTCGTGACTCGTGGGTGTAGTAGAGTGATGGTTAATTTGCATATTACTCTTTTATTATATAGGATTGTATGAGAATATACATAACTGTACATCTTGTCTTGCGAAGAGTTCCTGGACCAGACAGCAGTAATCTGACTTTTCCTACTAAAATCACATTGCTCAAAGTCAATGCCTGTTGACTCATTCTCGTAAGCTTCTTGAAGCCCTTGCTTGTTTCTCTCTTCACATTGTCATCACTGGTGAGACCTGCTCTCTTCACACTCTCTTCTCTTTTTGTCATGATACAATTTTCTCATAGTTCTGTCTTCAAACAATTGTTTTCAGTCTTCTTTGCTGACTCCTCTATACTTTCCTCTCTTCTCAAATCTCCCTGGCCAATTTATATCTCTAGGTTTTAACCTCCATGCATATACCATGTATGGGTTTTTGAATATATGTCTCCAGCTGAGTCTCATCTCAGGCTCAAAAAATACTTGTAACTGCTTGCTAGGCAGGTCCTCCTGCTTTTCTAGATCCAGATAAAAACCAATCAACACTGAATTAATTGTGTGTGTTTTTTGTCCCATATTATAGCTTCATCTTAATCCAAATTTGGATTCTTTTCATCAACATTTATCCAAAACTACAAGCCAGACTCCACCTTTTCCCATCCTCTTTCGATCTGCTTCTGAAATCTGCATTGCTTCTTTCTCTACATCCCATTGCTATTGCCTGGGTTCAGCATACCAGTATTCCCCTAAAGATTCCTGTGGTACCCTAATTAATCTCCCTGCTTCCAATTTTGGATTACCATCTAACTTTATTCATTAGCAATTATAAATCTGATCATGTCATTTTCCTATGGAAAACCCTTTAGAGGCTTTCCATCTTGTACAATGAGAAATGCAAACTGGTAAGTATGGCCCACCGATTTCTTCCATGCCTTTTCTCTCCACAATCTTCTATCTCTCCATAAATCACATCTTGCATTTTACCAACAATGTACATGCTTTTCTCAAATGCCAAAAATGTTTTATTTCTTATCTGCTTGGGAAACTCATCTTTATTCTTTTTTGAAATATATATTTTTATTGATTTCAGAGAGTAAGGGAGAGGGAGAGAGATAAAAACATCAATGATGAGACAGAATCATTGATTGGCTGCCTCCTGCATGTGCCCCTGCTGGGGATGGAGCCTGCAACCTGGGCATGTGCACTGACTTGGAATCAAACTGTGACCTCCTGGTTCATAGGTCAACTTCTCAACCACTGAGCCATGCTGGCCAGGCCTCATCTCTATCCTTTAAAATTTGGAACAAATATTCCTTCTCTGAAAAAAGATTGATTTCTTTTTTTCAAACCTGCATATGTTCCTCTGTGCTTCCACAGAACTGCCTGCAGACATCTGTTATGGAACTTATCACACCATTTTTAGGTCATTTATTTTTCAATCTAAATATATAAAAGCCTAAGCAACCGAACGGAACGAATGGTCACTATGACACACACTGACCACCAGGGAGCAGACACTCAACACAGGAACTGCCACCTGGTGGTCAGTGCACTCCCACAGCAAGAGCGCCGCTCAGCTGACTGACCCATTCTGGCAGCCCACCATCCCGGTGGCAGCCACTCCCTTCCTCAGTAGTCCTGCAGGTCCAATCTCCAGAGAATGGACCAGGCACTGATGAACCAGCACTGCCTGCATGATCCTGACAGCAATGCTGGCCTCCTGGAAGTGGGCCTCGGGCACCCAGCTGCTTTCCCTCCCTAGACACTCTGCAAGGAAGAAACAATATAAAAGTGGCCACCAGGTGGTTACTGACAACAACGTGAATGTCAGCGGGATGGATCCAGATCCTGGGCGGGCAAGGGTATCCCACCACCAGCCCAGAGGGCTGATCGAGTCCCACCCCACCCCATCTCCCCCAGGACCCCACCCATGCACGAATTCATGCACCAGGCCTCTAGTAGACTATAAGATCTTTAAGGCCAGAGCCCATTACTTACCCAATTCTTCATCTTCCTAACTTAACATAGGATCCACATATGGCAGGGCTCAGTTACTACTTGATGAATAAATAAATACATACTGGTTACCCAAAAATTGTTATTGATTGCTAGTATATCATTAGATGGTTATTCAAAGGTTTGTCCTATCTCTTAAGGTAGTTATGTTGGCTAGAAGCGAATTACTTGTGTACATTTTCTTTTAGAAAGGAGAGCAAGGGAAAGGGAAGTGCACCATATGCCATGTGTTTTATTTGACTCCATTTTTCTGTGGTCTTCCTTTCATAAATAGTTATGAAGAACTTCCTTCATAAAATAGACGTGGTGCATAAAGCTGCACAGAAAGGGCTATATGATAATATGCAAGATAATATATGCACAAAAATGTACTGTTACAAGCTAATATGTGACAAATATTATAAGTATAAAAACTTAAGAGCTATAGGAGTTTAGAAAAAAGAGGAGCTGAGATCCACTCTAAGGAGGTCAGGAATGTGCTCATACCAGTGGTTACTTTGATGTTGAACCTTGATCCTCAATAAAGTTTTTCTAATGGACAATGATGGAAGGGTTTTCCAAGGAAGCCAATAACGTAGGGGAAAAAGGAAACAGAGTAACAAAGCCTATTAGTGAATCTATAATAATATGCTTCCAATTGGGTATTTGTAAACTAAGAGAAATATTGAATCCCAAGGCCAGGAAAAAAATATGAGAGCTAAGACCATGAAGGCCTTCAATGCAGCCAAGACTTTAGTTTCTGAGGACATATAATGTTACAAACGGAAATGACATCATAAACTTACCTTCTAGGACCTTTAATACACATTGTTTATAGTACATTTCAAAGTTAAATTATAAACTATTACATTAGTCTATGATATAAAGTTAAAATATCTTTATCAAGGTGGTTTATAAATAAACTTGAATTTATTCAAGATAGACATAGAACATTGCTTTTAAAAAATACTTACTTGCATAAGATTTAAGAAATGTAAGTAAAATGCTTGCCTTATTCTAGTCACAGAGTAAGAATTAAATATCTGATAGCTCTCTAAAGTTTATTTAAACTGTGAATATAGTCATTTCTATTGCTTCCTGTAGTTCTTCATTCTTATTGATGACCAATGCCAACAGTGAGAAAATCCTAACACAGGATAGTGGCTAGCACAAAATTTTCCACAAATAAAACTGAAGAGCTTTAATTACACTGTCAGATTAAGTTCAACATTTTTTTTCTTTTGACCAATTTGTTTCGTTGGTTAAATGTTTCTCTTTGTGTTTGTAAGAAACAAAAAGATGCGGAATATCATCGATAGCTTAGATTTAGAGAGTTCTGCCATATTTCAGTTCTGTGACCTTGGATACGTCCGTTAGCTCAATGTCTGATATGTATCAGTTTCTCAACTAACTTTATCACCATTACTCTTCCTTTACCTAGGAATTTTACTGTATACTGTCTGGAATTTTTTAGCATTCGATAAGCATATATGTCTAGAAGAAATGTAAATTTAATGTTTAAGCCTTTTATTAGAGTAACCACTATATTGACTAAAAAATCATGAATTAATTATAAAACCTCATATTTTTCCTCAGAGTATTCTTAAATTGAGAGAAGTTTGGTTATATAGTTAACAGAGGCAACAGCATACTTAAATTTCTCTTCCTGCAACCTCTTAATAATGCAAAAGTTAATGTTGCATTTCTCAAGAATAAGAACTTTAAATTTCACAAGAGAATTAAAAGAATAAATACCTGTAAAGTACTTAGAATAGTGATTGGTACATAGAAAACACTAGAGAAATATTTGCTATTATTATCATCATTACTCGTATGAAACAATTTGTGTTTCTTCAGAGGCCTCAGTGAAATCAGCAATTCCATTGTGTCTAAATGTTCCAGAACTAGGTTCTGGGTCAGAGGCCAGATTGTAAAAACTACTGTTACGAGATATGATCTATTAGTCTTATTCAAGTTAAACTATCCGTGATATAAGCTCTGGAGCAGGTTTTCTAAGATGAAATAAAAGTAAATGTAGGACAATGATCTCATTGACTTTATTGAAAAGACAAAGGAAGCCAACCCAGAAAAAAATAATTACAACATTTTCATATCTCTCTTCCTTGCTCTCTTTGTTCTTGATGTTTTGCTTTATTTTGTTTCTCTGCAACAAAAGGGAAGCCTTGAATTATTGAATTAATAAATTTCATAAAAGGATGGTTATGGGTTATATTGCATTATCCTAAAATTCATATGTTGGAATTCTAACCCCATACTTCAGAATGTGACTCTATTAGGAGATAGGACAGTGAAAGAGTAATTGAGGTGAAATGAAGTCATCTGAATAGGCCCTAAACCAATATGACTGCTCTCCTTCTAAGAAGAGGAGATTAGGACACAGACATGCATAGAAGAATGACAATGTGAAGACACTGGGGGAAGACAGCCATTTACAAGCCAAAAAGAGAGGCCTTAGAAGAAACCATTCCTGCCAAACCTTGACCTCTGAGTTCCAGCCCCCAGAACTATGAATAAATAAAGTTCTGCTGTTTAAGCCACCCAATCTGGGATACTTTGTCATGGTAACCCTAACAAATTAATATACTGAGCTAATAATATTTTGAATTAACATATTATTTTATTAGAATAATTAAAAGCATTAGTAGAAATTAGATAGAAGAGCAAAACTTTTAAGAGACTTCAGAGCTATGCTGAATCAGAATAAAAATAACTGCAACGATTATAGCTCTATAGTACACACTGATACAGGCTCATATAAGCTCATAGAGGTTAAGTAACTTGTCCAATGTCACACAGATAGGGAGTGGGGAAACCACCAATCAACTAGAGGTGGTTTTATTCCAGAGTCCATGATGTTAACCAAGACAAATAGAGATATTCTAATCAACTTTGGGCTTAGAGTAAACCAGAGATTACTGCAAAGAGAGAAGCAGCCTTGCTGGTGTGGCTCAGTGGATTGAGTGTTGTCCCATGCACCAAGAAGTCACTGGTTCAATTCCTGGCCAGGGCACATGCCCAGGTTGTGGGATCAATCCCTAGTAGGGGGCGTGCAGGAGACAGCCAATCCATGTGATGTCTCTCATTGATGTTTCTCTCTCTCTCTCTCTCTCTCTCTGTCTCTTTCTCTCCCTTTCCCTTCCTCTTTCTCTAAAAAGCAATAAAAACATATTTAAATAAATAAAAAAGAGATACGCAAACTCTTAAAAAGAATATTTTAAGATCCAAAATAAAAAATAAAGAACATGTAATTAGAAGAAAGCAGAATAATGCAGATAGGTCATTTTCACACCAACTTATGACTCTAAGATACAGTGTTAATTATACATCTTTGCACAGTTTGAATTAAAGGAACATCATTCAGGTTCCATACAACTTGGAAGAAAATCAACTCCTAGGAAAGAAAGATTACCTGGGTACTAAACATGGGATACAGGGAAACAAAAAACTTTACTTCATGTTATAATGACCTGAAGACAAGGAGGTAATGCAGGCCATGTTGTGAGAAGTTTCTGGTTGTGATTCTAACCAACCAGAGTGAGGTACTGGGTGAGAACCTGAACAGAGTCAAAAAGGAAGACAAAGAAAGCAGGGTTTGAGGGTTTTATAGAAATATTAGAGGCCTGGTGCATGAAATTCGTGCATGGGGGGGGTCCCTCAGCCCTTCCTGCACCCTCTCCAATCTGGGACCCCTCGGGGAATGTCTGACTGCTGGTTTAGGCCTGATCCTGCATCGGGCCTAAACCGGCAGTCAGACATCCCTCTTGCAATCCAGGACCACTGACTCCTAACCACTCACCTGCCTGCCTGCCTGATCACCCCTAACTGCTCTCCCCTGCCGGCCTGATCACCCCTAACTGCCTCTGCCTCGGCCCCCACAACCATGACTTTGTCCAGAAGGACATCCGGAAGGATGTCCAGAAGACATAAAGTCTAATTAGCATATTACCCTTTTATTAAAATAGACTAGAGGCACGGTGCATGAAATTCGTGCATGGGGGATGTCCCTCAGCCCAGCCTGTACCCTCTCCAATCTGGGACCCCCTTGAGGGATGTCCGACTGCCCGTTTAGGCCCGATCGCACCAGGATCCCTAAACGGGCAGTCGGACATCGGTCTCACAATCCAGGACTGCTGGCTCCCAACTGCTCACCTGCCTGCCTTCCTGATTGCCCCTAACTGCTTCTGCCTGCCAGCCTGATTGATGCCTAACAGCTCTCCTGCCAGCCTGTTTACCCCTAACTGCCCTCCCCTGCAGGCCTGGTCAACCCTAACTGCCCTCCCCTGCAGGCCTGGTCACCCCAAACTGCTCTCCCCTGCAGGCCTGGGTCCCCCTCAATTGCCCTTCCCTGTAGGCCTGGTCACCCCCAACTTCCCTCCTCTCCAGGCTTGATCGACCCCAACTGCCTTCCCCTGCTGGCCATCTTGTGGTGGCCATCTTGTGTCCACATGGGGGCAGGATCCTTGACCACATAGGGGCAGCCATCTTGTGTGTTGGAGTGATGGTCAATCTGCATATTACTCTTTTATTAGATAGGATAGAGGCCTGGTGCATGGGTGGGGGCCAGCTGGTTTGCCCTGAAGGGTGTCTCGGATCAGGGTGGGGGTTCCCTTAGGGCATGGGGTGGCCTGGGCGAGGGGCCTGTGGTGGTTTGCAGGCTAGCCATGCCCCCTGGCAACCCAAGCGGAGGCCCTGGTATCTGGGGTTTATATATCTTCTACAATTGAAACTTTGTAGCCTGGAGTGGAGCCAAGTCTTCTGCTCGCTCAATGGCGGCAGCCATTTCTGTTAGGATTTATGTATCTTCTATAATTGAAACTTTGTAGCCTTAAGCGGAGGCCAAGGCAGGCCAGGGCTTCAGAAACTTGGCTTCCTCCATCGCCAGGGGCAACCCTAGCCTCCTGCTCTCTCCAGCTCTGTGGCTGCTGCCATTTTTGTTGGGATTTATTTATCTTCTATAATTGAAACTTTGTAGCCTGGAGTGCAGGCCTGGGTCGGCCAGGGTGTGTGGAAAGCTTGGTTTCCTCCATCGCGGGGAAACCCAAGCCTCCTTCCTGCTCTCTCTGTGGCCCATCTTGGTTGGGTTAATTTGCATACTCACTCCTGAGTGGCTGGTGGGCGTGGCTGGTGGGCATGGCTTTTGGGTGTGGTGGAGTGATGGTTAATTTGCATATTACTCTTTTATTTGATAAGATGTAAACTCCATCGTGTATTTGAGAACTTCTGAAGACCGCAGACTTATTGCTTGTGTCTGTTATGATCAAGTCAGTAAGTCAGTGCCCCTGTGCTCTGTCCACTGGGCAAATCCAGCACTCCAAGGTCATGGAAATGACAAGTGATCAATTAAATAGCAGTATCCTAGATCGCTGTAGTACCAGTCATGAGATGTCTTACACAGGGAGCCAGGAGAATAAGCCAGGAGACATGTTTCCCATTCATTGTTCTTTCCCTGCAGCAGTATGGACTAGGGCTGGAGTAGGTGGAACCACATGGGATAACCTGGTTGTAATTGCCATACTAATGGGCAAAATGGATTTATTTGTGTGTGCATATATATGCATATATATGTAATTTACTCATAATCCCTATGCATGTGTTTGGCATATATTTAATTAAAATATTTTAAACGATAAAAACTTTTTATTATTCAATGATTGTGCTTATTTTGGGTGCTTTTGAATGAAGATTTTAACTAACTTATTTTTAAATCTATTGTACCTAAAAATGTTGTTTTTCTTTATAAACCTGTTTGTGACGAACAAGGAAATGTATACCTAACAATAAGTGTGTTGTTATTTCATGGTTCCAGAGCCACTGAGCCTGAGAGAATGTGTCTGTCACTCTCCTCTTAGCCCTCAGCATCATTAATAACCTTTCAACACACCATTTCTGTCCTACACTGTCTTTTATCTCCTTATCGCAAACACACAGCAAACATTCATATTCCAATGCAGCTTGGTGAAAGCAAGCATTATTATCCACAGTATTATAAATGAGCAAGGTGAGCTGGAATGACTACCCAAGGGGACTCACAGAGAAAGGCACAGCACGGAACAAACTTCCATTGCCAAAAGCTAGGAGAGCTGCAATTCACATGTTATATTAAATCATGCTTCATTTCCATGTGTTAATTTAGAATTTGGGAAAGCATCTTCAATTTTTTTTTCCTGAAGAAGCTCTGTCCTTTCCAGTCACCTTGCAGGTGAAGTTTTCATTTCTGGGCATATTTAAGTAAAGAAAATATACAAAATGTGTATGATGTATAACTACTGCCTATGCCCCTTACCCATCCATTCCCTTCTTGTGGCAGCATTCATAGTCCCACCTTCAATATTGCTCTGATAAGATTTTCACCTCCTAATCACCGAACACAATGGTTTTCTCAGTTGTCACTATGAGCAGCATGAATGGTGTCTAAAGTGTAAGGGTGGCACTATGTCATTTTGGGCTTAGAGGTTGTGTAAGGAATTTTGGACTTGACCTCAAAAGTTGGTGGAAAACACGTTGAAGGATTATACACAGGAGATACACAATATCAGATTTAACATTTACAAAGATCTCTTCAGCTTCGTGGAGAATTGGCTGGCATGGATGGGAAGAGGATAGTTCAGAGGCAATTGTGGAGGCTACAGGACTGAAGTGATGCTGAAGTGCATACAATTTGTGCAGGAGATGTAAAGAAATATTTATGAGACAACCTTTACTTAACTTAGAGATTTACTCAAGATGGGGCACCAGAGAGAGGAGTTATAAAAGACAATAAAAAAACTATGTAATATTTGTTACTGTATTTTAAACAAGCAAATGAAATCTCCATGAGCCAACTGTACAGTAAGCTAACTATATGGTAAGGATGTTATCCTTTGCCTCCTTCAATCAGTTTCCCTTCAATTTCCCACTTTGGACCTTTGTTCAGAATGTCTTTGTTTGGTAGGCAATTAGTTAGTCATTAACAAGAGGAAGGGAGCAAACATCTGATTAAGCCTGATTAACTAGGAAAGGGCAGTTTCACAGTCACTCCAGAGAATAGCTGGCATCATTCTGCCAAAAGGATTGACATCCCATCCGAGTGGCAGGAAAGACTGGCTTTTCATTAACCCCAAGGAACAACTGGCACCACTGACTGCCGGATTGATGGAGGAAGGGAAGACGGTGCAGGGGGAAGTCCTTTGACTTAAGCATGTGTGGGTAGAAGCCAAATGATGAAGCAGAAGAATGAGGCATGAACAATGAGGTAGAAACCAAAATGGCAACCAAAAAGGTGGAGGAGACTACCCTGGGAAAATCTCCTAAAAAGACAAGATAGGATAAGGGCATGAAATCCTGGAAAATCCAGGAAAGGTAGTAGAGATGGGGTTAACACTATGCCAGGAAAAGCCAAGAAAGAGATTGTATAGTTTGAAAGAAAGCTTTCCCCTTCCAAACCCAAGGAAATATAACTAAACCTTACAAAGGTTCACCTCCAAGCATTGAGCCTTGGCAGCGGAAGCACAGATGGGAAATGAGGTACAGATAATTAAATAACTTGCCCAGGGTCACACAGCTAAGACTTTTGAAGCCATTCTGGAAATGGACTACTGGAGCCTTGGGTGCCAGGGGTGACTGTTTTACAGTTCTGGGCCCTGCCCCTTCTGAGCCTAGTGGCACAAGTGCTGGCCTGTGGCCCCAGAAGCTGGACTTCTTCCACAGCCAGACAGAGCTGAACCACCTCGTCATCGACGAGGCATCGAGTGTGGTGTATCTGGGGGCGATCCACAACCTCAACCAGTTACATTGTTGTATCCACTGGGGAAGAGCTTCCTGGTGGCCCCAGCCTTTTCAAGGGTGCTCTAACAAATCTTGCCAGTTTCACTCAAATCCTCCCTGCAATGCTTTTAAAACACACTGCAACAACCTATTTCCTCCAGTAACATCTTCTTACAGTAGGAAAAATATCTCTTGCCCCATTTTTTCTTCTCCAAGAAAACACAGCTAAAAGAAATTTGCCAATTCAGAACTAGTGATATAGAAAGAGAAGTATCAATGAATGATGGGGATGATAATTTTAGTGTTGGTGCTTTAAAAAAAAATGTTATATAACATTTCAGAGAGGAAGGAAGAGGGAGAGATAGAAACATCAATGATGAGAAAGAATCATTGATCGGCTGTCTCCTACATGACCCTATTGGGGATTGGGCCTACAACCAGGGATGTGCCCTTGACCAGAATCGAACCAGGGACCCTTCAGTCCACAGGCTGGTGCTCTATCCACTGAGCCAAACACTCTAGGGCAGTGTTGGTGCTTCTAACATACATGTGTGGCAATGTAGTAACTGATGGTGACCTAATGTTGTTTGTGATACTGCATGGGCTCAGTATACATTTGCTTATAATTTTTGGTGACAATAAGAATGTTGTAGTAGGATTACATTAAAAATATTCCAAGTGCCAATTTGTAAGTTCCCTCTCTTATGGTCAGTTGAGCTATTTTTAGCTTCCCAATCACACTTTTCAGTTATGAACAAGGAGGGTGAGACATGACTTGCAAGAGAGTAGATAAACTTTAAAGAAAAACTAATTCATTGGTTATATATGAAAGCCATATCATCCTAGTAAATTTGTAGGTTTAATTTTATTATCTTGCTGTGTTTCAAACTTTCAACATCATCATGACAAGTTGACATTATTCACAGCTTTTAGTATGTTCACATTGCTACAAAACTCTCCAGTGCATGCTACAAAATTCTACTGGGTAATAGTATCTTGAAAACCACCCTGGGACATAAATCATCCCGAGTGTATCCATGCTGTATTGCATATGCTTCAGACCCAGTGGTCACTTAGTAGTTGCCACAGTTATCAGATTGATGATCAGAAAGAAAGAGACAAAATTTGCATAACTTTTATTATAGTACGTTATTATAATTATTCTATTTTATTATTAGTTACTAGAGGCCCAGTGCATGAATTTGTGCACCAGTGGGATCCCTTGGCCTGGCCTGCGGGATTGGGCTGAAACTGGCTTTCTGACATCCCCCAACGGGTCCCAGATTGTGAGAGGGCACAGGCCAGGCTGAGGGAACCCACCAGTGCACGATCGGGGCCAGGGAGGGACACGGGAGGTTGGCCAGCTGGGGAGGGACCGTGGGAGGGCTCCAGGGCATGTCCATCTGTCTTGCTCAGTCCCGATCGGCCAGACCCAAGCAGCAAGCTAAACTACCAGTCAGAGAGTCTGCCCCCTGGTGGTCAGTGCATGTCATAGTGAGTGGTCAACCAGTCGACTGTCTGCCCCCTGGTGATCAGTGCACATCATATCAAGCAGTTGAGCAACCTTAGCATATCATTAGCATATTATGCTCTGATTGGTTGAATGGACGACCGGATGACTGGACTACCAGACACTTAGCATATTAGGCTTTTATTATATAGGATTATTGTTAATTTCTTACTATGCACAATTGGTAAACTTTATCATAGGTATGTATAAGGATTGTCAAAAGTAGGTTTATAGTTGTATGTGATAGTTTATTCTTTTTTCTTCTTATTATTAACCTACTTTTGCCCACTCCTATAGGTATATGAAAAAATCACAGTATAAACAGTGTTTGGTACTAACTGTGTTTTGAAGCATCCACTGGGGGTCTTCATATCCCCACTGATAAGTGGGGAGGGACTACTGCAAATGAAAAACATGAGGCCCAACCACAGATCACCTAAATCAGAACTGCATTTTTAATGAGATTCCCCAGGTGATTTGCATGCACTTTCAAATTTGAGGACCTTTGTATTAGAAGATGTAATACAAAAAATTAGACTTAACTGTTGAGAAATGTTATTTATTAGTATTTGTATAAAGAATTAAGAAAGGAGGCTCTTTGTAGAATTTGTGGAATCTTTGTTACTTGCATATTTTGAAATTATTTTATGTAGTCTTGCCTTTCTGGTGTGGACTAAGCACATTTTTCTCCAGAAATAAGGGGAATGGACTACCTGACCTCTTAGTTTGAGCCCAGCCCTGCCTTCTTAGGATCACCTGTGTTAGCTTTAAAGCCAATGTTGTTTTAAATGGCTGCATTCACAGAATGGATTTCAATTTCATCCTTTCCTTGAGGAAATGAATAAAGGTGGAAAGTTCAGCTTTCATTTACACATACAATTTAAGCTGAACACTCCACAGGACTATTAGTTTTAAGGAAAAATATTTCCCAAGCAATGTAGATAAAATTGAATATTCTAGGTAAATATGAATTCAGGGCATTGATGAAATGAGTACATTTTTATCTATTAGTCATTTATAAGCCTAAAATGTCTGTGTTAGCATGCTTTCTCAATTCTGAACTTCGTAGGATAATTTTGTGCATCCATTTTCAGATCCTCTGCAGAGACATCTTTTCAGGCAGTTCTGAAACGCATTCATTCAATATTAAGTACAAGATAAGTCTCTTTAAAAATATTTTTTTATTGATTTTACAGAGAGGAAGGGAAGGGGAAAGAGAGTTATAAACATCTATGAGAGAGAAACATCAATCAGCTGCCTCTTGCACACTCCCTACTGGGGATAGAGCCTACAACCAAGGTGCATGCCCTTGAGCAAAATCAAACCTGGGACCCTTCAGTCCTTGGGCCAATGCTCTATCCATTGAACCAAACCAGTTAGGGCGATACATCTCAAATATTCCCTATAAATAATGAGAATATGATCTTATTTTAAACATTCAATGAGGAAGTACTCAATTCTAGGTAAATTATCATCTCTTCATTTAATTGTTTAGGACTAAATTTTTAATGTATTATTATATGTTGTGAAATATTTTAAGCATGATGTTTTCATCCATGAACCTCCATTTTCCAGCATAGTGTTTGATATTACATGCATAAGAGTGTCTTAAAGTAAATAAAGATGGCTTACAAGCCTACCTGTTCTCCCTTTTTTAGAAATACATGTTATGGATAGGGATTGGGGAAATGGGTGAAGGGGGTCAAAAATTACAAACTTCAAGTTGTAAGATAAATAAGTTCTGGAATATAATGTATAGCACAGTTACTGTAGTTAATAAAAATGTATTGTATATTCAAAAGTTGCCAAGAGAGTAAATGTTAAAAGTTCTCATCACAAGAAAAATATTCCAACTTTGTGAAGTGATTGGTACTATAACTAAACTTACTGTGATAATCATCTTGCAGTATGTAACATGTACAACATATATAACATATATCAAATCATGTTGTATACCTCAAACTTACACAGTGTTATATGTCATGCTATCTCAATAAAGATTGGTGAAAAAAAAGAATGCATGTTACTATTGATATCCTATATAATAAAAGGCTAATATGCAAATCAATTGAATGGTGGAACAACTGGTCACTATGACACACACTGACCACCAGGGGGCAGATGCTCAATGCAGGAGCTTCCCCCTGGTGGTAAGTGCACTCCCACAGGGGTAGCGCTGCTTAGCAGAAGCCTGGCTCACGGCTGGTGAGTGCAGTGGCAGTGACAGGAGCCTCTCCCGCCTCCATGGCAGCCAGCGGGGAGCGGGCCTAAGCTGTCAGTCGGACATGCCCCAAGGGTTCCTGGACTGTGAGAGGGTGCAGGCCGGGCTGAGGGATCCCCCACCCTCCAGTGCACAATAGTGCACAAATATCATGTACCGGGCCTCTAGTGTTGACTATATTGGAAAGTAAGCCTCACCCTTTTAGTAAAAGTGAGTGGTAACTAGTTACCAAATAAAAAGTAAATCCAATAAAGATGCTCAAGCATTATTTATATAAATGTATCTTTTAGAAAAATCCTCTCACTACTCAAACAGGACAGTTGCATGTTGATGCTGTCCTTTTGAAAATTGTCTAGGAGCCAACTGGAAAGATGACATTTTGACATTGCAAGTACAGTCAACCTTTTCTTCTCTATTATCATCTGCTTATGCCAGCAGAAAGAATGCTACTTACCACTCCCCAATTTTCTCTACTGTACATTTTTTGATCAACATTTTATTGGGCATGGAGGAGGAGATATGATGAAAATTATTACTTTTGAAAATGATAGTTAAATTGTAGGTCAATATTATCTTATATAGAAAGATTGCTATTGTTCAGAAAACTAATTTTAGGAAAGGCAAGAGACTTTAACTTTGGTCAGTCTAAAGAGAAAACAGTTTTTGTGAAGTAGATAAAATGACAATTTGACATTGTGAATCTCTCAAACAATGCACATACTTTTTTTTAAAATTAATAAATATAATACTTCCTAAATTCCTTCAATATTATATTTACTAGGCTCTTGTTATGCATTCTTATTCAAAAAGAAAGATAAAATAATCACTTGCCTCCATGTAAACATAATGTGTCCAGAAAATGCAATCCTGTACACACACACACACACACACACACACACTTTATATTGAGAATTATGAGAATCCTTAAGCAAGAAAGAGAAGAGGAATGTATGCCATGGGTGACAATCCACACTAGGTGCCTAGTCTATTGTTAGCTATAATAATAATTTTGTTTAAAAAATTCATATATCCACTGTGAGTTGCCATGCACATAATGAGCTATTCAGTTACATATACTAGACATGCTATTTGAATTAATAATGGTGCTTATTGGTTAAATTGTGTCCCGCAAAAGAGTAGATTGAAGTCCTAACCCTAGTATCTCAGAATGTGACCTTGGGAAATAGGGTCTTTACAGAAGTAAATAAGTTAAAATGAGGGCATTGGGCTGGGCTTTCATCCAATATGATTGTTTTCTTTAAAAAAGGGAAAAGTTTGGACACAGAGACACACACTCCTGGAGGGAAGTTCATGTGAAGAAACAGAAAGAATTCCATGTGAAGATAAATAGAGACTGGAGTGATACATCTATAAGCAAAGGAAAATCAAGATTGCTGGTGAGAGGCATAGTCCCTCACAACCCTCAGGGAACTAACCCTTCTGACACCTAACATTGTCTATAGAAATGTGAGACAATACACTTCTGTTGTTTAAGCCACATTGTGGTACTTTGTTAAAGCAGCCTGTGGAAACTAATACAGATGTAATGTTTTTCACATTATTATTATTACTATTATTATTATTATTATAGCATTAAGCTGAATTTTTGGGTAAACATAAACAAATTGAAATACAAACTTTTAAATAAATAGAGGTGCTTTTTGAGAAACAAAAAATATATATATAAAAAAATTAACTGCCTTCTTATAACTCTGACCAAAGATAGACGATAAAATTTGACTAAAAAAAATTTTGTTGTAGAACTTCATAACATCTTCTGAGAGAGGTATGAAAATAAATGCTCTATTCTAGTAGACCTATTGAAAGATATTAAGAAATTTTTTAAATGTTGAATAATGTTGATAATTTTCGAAGATTCATTATGTGCAATAGATCTCACCAAAGTGGTGTTAGTCCTGCAAGCTTTTTCCATTTGTTATATAAATTTTTAAAATTCATGAAAATAATACTTAGAGAAATTCTTTTAATATTATATTTACTAGGCTCTTACTATGCATGAAACACAATTGGTAGATTAGAATATGCTTCAGTAAAAGACAGCTCCCAAATCTAAATGGTACATCACACCAGAGGTCCATTTCTTTCAATGCAACTTGTCCACCATAGAGCAAGTGGAGGTGCTGTGCCAGCTGTCTTCACTTCTGGATCAAGGCCCACAGAAAAATCCACCATCTGTATTTTCCTTGAGAGGAAGAAGGGTATACTGAAGAGTGTCCTCAGACAATTAAATGCTCTGGCCTGAAACTGACACTTGTCACTGTTGTTTATAAGCAAGTGACCAGAACTAAACATTTGTTCCCACTCAAACACAAGGCAGTAAGGAAAAGCAATCTACCTTATGCTTAGAAAGCAGAGATTGGAAATATTTGATAAGTAGCACTAACATCTATCAAAATTATATCATTCAATTTTCATGCATCTTAGAATTACAGAACTACAAATACTCAGTCAAGATTATGTAATTGGTAACAGGTGGGTATGGAATTTGGAACCTGATCTGCTTAATTCAAAAGCTTCTAACAAAGCTGCTACAATACATTTCTAAAGATTTTTTAAATCCAGATTTAAACTTTTCTTTAAAAATCAAAGTTGCAGTAGAAATGGAAAGAAAATGATTGAAAAAAACTGTGAAAAAAGATGAATATACTTGTGAAAAAATGAAATTCTACATTTATTAGTGAATGACCTCTTCCTTGAAATATCATCTGGTTTAATATTCACAATGTAACATTTTTAAATTTGATATTTTATGTGTACTATATATTTCGTTTTTTAAAACCCTATACAAGAAAAATGCCTTTTCTCCCTAAAATCACATCCTGTGCCCCATAATTTTCTACGGTGATATTGCTTATTTTTGTAAAACAAATGGCTCCCTGTGGTATTACTTTCATATGAAATCATATAAGATCTCATAAGATGAGTCAAGCAGGGTTTGTGCACAAATGAGATCTCAAAGGAAAATCTAGATACTGTAAGAAAATACTTTCAGGGACTCAATAAATAACACTTGGAGGTGATTAAATAATAACAACAAAACAATGCCTCACCCTTGGCAAGCTTTTAAAATTCAACACCACAGAACTCATATTAAATGAAATTAAACCAAAACCCTGGACTGTAACAAGCTTTGTGTTCAGTTTCATTTGTATAAGTTATGAAAGCTTCGGAAACTATCTAGGTTTTAAAATAACAACAGAATATTGCTATTTTGTTTTGCACTGATTTCTCATTTTTTTTCCTTCAGGGCTCTCTCCCCTTCATGTTTTCTAGTAGTATTTCTCTTTCTTGCTTTTCATACACAAGTGAATTAAGAAGTAGTCTGTGTACAGTTACCTAATCTACACTACAAAATGCTTTTCTATTAAACTATACAGATACATCAATTAATGAAATGTTATATGAGGACAGTTTTAAGTCATGTTTTACAGAGGCATTTAGATCCATTTTAAAAATTGCCTGAAATATAGGAATGGAAACCTAATTCATGAGATTTGTGCTTAATATGAGAAGACCTGTATACAATTACAATTATCCAACAATGTAAAAGTTTTCCATAGAGAGTAGTGAGCTCCAAAATCTTAAAAAGGTTTCAAATGGAGATGAAACACCTCTGTAGAGTCATTGGGGAAGGGACCATGACAGGGGACTGACCAGATGACATGTAAGTTGCTTCCATTCTAAGATCCTCTGATTAGCTAATAAGTGCAATGTAAATACTCAGTAAACACCATTCAGAGCTTCTCATGACTGAGCAGCCATCCAAGAAAAGACCCAATCAATTCCAAGATGCTCTATGAGATTAAGGGGCAGACATGGTTAGCAAATGAGGTATTGCCTAAGTACTTCAGTTCTAACAATGCCTGGAAAAACACTAATGTTGGAAATGAGGTTTAAAACACTCTGAGCCTCTAAACTAGAAAACAAAACAAAACAAAATGATCAAATTGAAATGTGCCAGGGTTGGAGAGGAGGAGTTCACGTTAAACGAGAAAAGGCAGGAAGTAGAGAAAGATTTCTGGAGTTGGGAAAAGGAACATCCTACTGTGAGGTTATACCCTTTATCAGGTAAGAGCTTTCTGAAGGGTAATAAAGAAAAGATTAAAAATCCCTTCTCAAAGCTTGAGCTCATACTAACTCCCTAAGGAAGGGAGAAAGGACTTAGCTATTATTAAGGTAAGTTTGAATACCACAAGTACTTAGCTAGCACCCTCCTGGGCCTAAAAGACCAAATCAAGTCCATTAAACACTTAAGTTTTAAAGCTTCCTCAGTTTTATCCTCTGGATGTGTGGATTTTAGTGGTGGCTTGACAAATTCATTAAATAGTTCCTAGGGGTACTCAGATATACAAAGTACATAAATTTACTGTTATTCACAATTTAAAATTCCTAAGTACCTCTCAGGTAAATGCACTTGCACTCAGGTATTTTAAAAACAGCTTAGGAAAAAAAAGACATTTATATCATTTTAAGTCAAGTAGAAGCAAATTCACGAGGACTATAAATTAGGGAAAAATCTTCTTGTGGAGGACCAAGGAAACGTCAGCATATTATTGATAAATTACACAGTGCTTTTCATTTCAAAGATAAAGGCCTCTGAATAAAGGACAGAATAAGTATAGAAAGAGATCAATTTGCACATTATTTTAATCAATCCACTTCCTTTTGACATTTATCAGTGTCAGCAACAGGGTACTAAGATAATAGAGGAAAGCAGAAAAAAAAACTTACCTACTAAGTCAATTGTACCATATAAAAGAAATAGAAATACCTTTGCTAAATTCTTTTTTTCTCTTCTCTCTCTCTTCTCCCCTAAATGACTAGGTATTGATACCAACATGCTGAAGGAAATGGGAAAGTGGGTAGGATCTGAAATGAGAATTCCTTTTACTGGTGCATTTCTCTGGGTCGTTTGCAAGGACCTGGCTCCTAAGAGCATAGTGTGGTAGGAGGTATAAGTTACAGAGCTTCCCTGTTTTAGTCACTATCATCCTGAAACTCTCATAATGACCTGATATGCATCAGACACATCTGCTTCTAGCTCATTCATTGCCCAACTTTCAGACAATCTGGTGCTGGAGACTCTCAGTACAGACCAAGGAAGAATTCAAGCCCAAAAAGTGATTACCAGGGAGCTGGCTCTAAATGTACAGCTTATATTTGATAACACCTAAGAACCAGGTAGAATCTGGGTGATTAGAAAACTCCTTTGCTACCTAATAGGAGCATGTTCAAATAGGAAACCTATTAATTTTCTTGTTTCTAAGATGATGGGATGGCTAAAGCAAGTATCATATTAGTTAAAATATAGTGACTACATCATACAGAAAAGTATGTTTTTTGTTGTTGCTTCTAAGAAGAAAGAGTGAGTTAAAACAATTCACAATCATTTACCTGGGAAGCATTTAACAATTGTTTAGTTCAGAATTTCTGTACACTTGTTCAGTGAAGCTTAAAATCAGAGTATTATTTCTCATTTTGCTCATTTGTTATCTGTATGCTTGAATATGCTGCTAAATAGATTTGAATGTTAACTATCAGTACTAAGTAGGAAGTTTATTTTTCATGATTAGACCATCATTCATGTAAATATTCTGGGATGTGCTCGAAGCAATTTAAAATGCATGTGAGATTATTGTGTCATGCTGCTTTCTCTAGAATTTTCGAGAATTAAAGAGGGCCCTACGCTAAAATACAGACAAAGCCACGAAAAATGAAATTCCACTGATAATTTGTGTTATATTAATTAATGCAAAATTACATATTTTCAATAGTTTTAAATATAAGACCTCACTGTAGAAAGGTTACATGTCTAACATTTAACTTCATATTACTAGCAGGTACTGAAGTCCCACACTTGCCTGCCCATTGACCACATTAGCAGTTCTGTAGTCACTTGATTCTAAGACAGGATATTACCCTACCTTCCTCCCCCTGAGTTAGGTATCAATAATTCTAGGATAAAACAAAACACAGAGGAATTATTATTTTAATAATGGAATTTAAATAAATCTGGAAATAAATAGGGAAATATTGTTAGGCAGAAGGTTGTTCTTAGCATCACATAGACAACTTCAAGTGCTTGTCCTGGGCCATGGGGAACTTTAATGTCACTATGGGTTCTTTGGTGTTACCACTATTTTTGGAGGAAATTAAACATCTCTAGCATTATACTTTCCCTTCTTCTGGAGTGTCTTTATTAGATTAAGTACCTTGAATCTCCAATTAGAAGAGTATTATAAATCAGTGATACTCTTGTTAGAAAGAAGACAAGGTTTATTATCTGATGTGTTTACTGATATATACTAAGAATCTACAATAGTATCTGTTATAATAACTATTTGTGGTACTCATTATTTAATTTAATTAATTGTGTATTGAACATATTATTACACTTCTTTAAGACATCTTACTTTTTACATAGTCACATCTTAGAACTTTGGGAAGATATCATCTTTTAAACTTTTTGCAATGTAAGGATCTTTCAATGTTTAATAAGATTGTTTAATGACCAGTCACTTTATTGGACTGCTCTGCTCAAAGAGCCATACTGTTTATAGCATGAATCTCATGCCCCAGAACCTTATTGGCATTGGTCTCAGACACCATATTGCCATCCATGATCCTTAAGGAGGTTAACTTGTGGGTGGATTTCATGGAACTGTAGGTGGTCATAGTGCCAGATCTGCCTTTGGGTGTCACAGAAGCCTAATAAAAGGTCATATATGTGTGGCTTAGAAGGCCTTTATCTCTCGTAGGCTATTTGCTGGTCCGATCTTCATACTTCTAATTGAGTCAAGGCAAATCTCCAGTGACTAGACTGTGCATCTCAGTGTTGTCTCCATTATATAAGAAATGACCCCTGATAATTTTCTCTTCAATTTGCCCCATCAATCACTTACCCAGCTTCTCCTGCTCCTTCCACATGAAATCACAAAGGCCTGGATACTAGTCATATTAATGCAGAGATCCTCGGATTTGAGGGAATTTATCTCTATGGTCAGTCCAGAACTGGCTGCCTTGACATGAAGACTCTTCCTTCCCCTCTATGGTTCTTTTTCATGAAGTTACCTCTTTCAGAACTTTAATCATGCCCATTTGAAAGAAGGCTATGATGGTAACTATGGAGAACAGAGACGTTCCTCTCCTCCAACAGGGACATAGCCAGCTTGGCCTTCTACTTGACTTTGAAGTCAGCAGCCACATATGTTTTGTCAATTGGCAAGATGATGTAAACATTATCCAGGATTTTTAATCAAGAATTTAACTCCATTATTTTACTTAGTATTCCAGCCAGATTCCTGGGTGCCCTATTTTTCTTCTGCAATGATGACTTGCCATCTTTATTGAAGTTTATAAATCTACATGTAGAATCTCTGGACTATGAGCTACATTATTTTTAATAAATATCTTGATTTTATCTATTCATCTATTTAATATTGACTCAACTTAAAATCTTAACTATTTACTACATACCAATAATTTTGCAAAGTCCTAAAAGTAAACAAATGAACAAATCTGTCTTATAGTTTACATTTCTTCTCATAATTTGGACCTAATACAGGTGATCTGAAACTCATTAACACTGATGTTTTTATTTCATATTGATTCAAAATTTATTTTGTTCCTTATAATAGCCATATGGCAGAATAATTGATAAAATTTCTCCAAAATATAACTCTAATTTTCAAGTCATAGTTCGTGTTCATCATTATGCAATATATTTCCAATCCACTTACTCATCTTTCAATTAAAGTTGTTGCTACCATGAAGAGCATGGTACAAATATTCTCAAAACTTTTTCTTATTGTTTGGATTCAAAGCTCTGTTTTCCTGTCACTTATCATGTCTTAGGTATATTATATATACAAAATGAGCAATACACATATCAATAGTCCATTACTTATATTTATACTCTTGCCTGCCACACAATTAAAATTAATAAAAAAATCCCTAGATTGTCCTCAAAACTGTCTTTAAGAGGATTTCTAAAAAGTCAGATATCGTTCTGACTTCCAACTGTTTCCTCTTCTATTTGCATAAATTCTGTAAAATACTCAAGGCTCTTCCTTTTTCAGTTTATTTCACATACAAATAGTGTGTGTGCCCACACTTTCCTATAAAGAAACACATGTTAAATAAATATATATATTGAGTAACTTTAACGTACAATTAAATATTCCTTCAGGGGAATACACCAGACAATTAATGATCTGGCAAATTGCTTTAGGAGCAAACCACAGGATACTCATTCTTTACAAGTTTCCATATAGAAGGATGTAATATAAAAATAAATTTGAGAGAAGCAAGATGGTGACTGGCAGGAAGGTAGGGAGGGAGAGTGTGTGAGAGAGTGAGGGAGCAATAGAAGTGTGTGCGGACGTGTGTGGGTGTATGTGTGAGTGAAATAGGGACAGTTAAACCCTGCAGTTCTTCCAGGGGGCTGCCAATCCAGGCAGTCTTAGACGGCAAAACCCTGTGGCCACCACAAACACTCCTGGGAGGACACCGGCAGCACAGAGACCACGCCATCTTGAAGAACAGAACTGCTTGAGACTAGGATCCTAGCCTCACCACCACCCAGTCTGGTCTCCGAAGCAAACCAGTACCCTACAGCTGCTCTGGTAGAAGACCTGCCACCACAGCTGCAGACCCAGGGACACCAGGACTCCAGGCACCCGGCCGAGGATTTCTGTGAGTCACAAAGCCAATCCCCCTCCCCCGTCACCGCCACGGCAGCGACATAGAAACTACCAGACCCCAGCCGCACAATAAGGCTTTCTGCACACACAAAGCAGTGGCGACTCTGCCTGACTTTGAGCCTTGGTGTCAGACAAGGGAAGTTTGTTTCCCACGACACATCTCTGTGCCCAGGCAGGGAGACTGAGCAGAATTCAAGCCTAACCGCTCACCCCTAGGGAGGTGGTCTTCTGCAACCAGATCACGCACCCACGCAGGGCAGGGAGACAGCGCTGAACTTGAGCCCGGACTTGTGAACTCTGGGAATTTGTTTCCCACAACTCGTCTCCACGCCCAGGAAGGAAGGCAGTCCTGAATTTGAGCATAGGTGCATGACCTTGGGGAGATTGTCTTCTGCAACCAGATCCTACGCCCACACAGGGAGACAGCACTGAATTTGAGCCTGGGTACACAGACACAGGGAGTTTGTTTTCCACAGTGCACACCCGCGTGACCAGACCCCACACCCACACTAAGGGGCAGAGCCACCTTACTTTGATTCAGGGCAAGCACGCACAGAAGGCTGTTTACCGCAGGGCAGAAGTAGACCTCCTGCCAACACAGTGCGACTGAGCAACCCGGTCTCCCGGGCAGATCGGGGACCCTGAATCTCCACACAAGAGGCAGCATTGACCACCAGTGACTGACTCCATTCCTCATTACTTGCGCCTGAGATCCCTGATTCCCAGTACATTCACACTAAGAGCCAGTGACTCCAATTCTTGGTGCATGTGCACACAGGGACCTGATTGTCAGTGTGAGGTAGCACCAAGAAACAGAGACTCTGATACTCAATTCTCGGCATGGACACAGGGAGCCTCTGACTCCTGACACGCAATAGGGGATTTTGATTTTTGGAACAAGCTAGTGGGTTCTCTGTTTCAACATGCCACAGGCAAGGTCCCTGATTCTAGGAGCACACACGAGGCCACACTAAGCGCCTGTGACTCTGACCCAGGGCGAGTGTGGTTCTCACTAACCCACAGCAACTGCACATCTTGGTATCAGAGCTCTTCAGTGACACTTGGGGGGGGCAGTGAAAAACTCCCACTGCACATGGTCCAGGCTCCCGGAACTTGACATCTGAACCTTCTGGTGATAGTCAGAATGGGGAGACAATGAAGCAATCCCCAGAGGAAAGAAAATGAGGAATCGCCAAGTAAGGAAGTAAGTGAAACGGAAGCATGCAACATGACAGAAAAAGAATTTAGAGTAATGGTCATACAGTTAATACACCAGATGGACGAGAAAATCAACAACCTATGCAAAAATCAGGAAGAAATGAAAAATGATATAGCTACAATAAAAAACGCCATGGAAGGCTTCAACAGTAGACTAGAAGAAGCAGAGGACAGAATCAGCAAGTTAGAAGATCAGGTACAGAAACTAGCCCAATCTGAACAGCAACTATAGAAAAAAATTAAAAAGCAGGAGGAGAGCCTAAGGGAGCTTTGGGACAATGAAAAACGAAAAAACATACATATAATAGGGCTGCCAGAAGGACAAGAAGAGCAGCAAGGATTAGAAAACTTATTTGAAGAAATAATGACAGAAAACTTCCCTGATATGGGAAAGAAAAAAATTTCTCAAGTACAGAGTCCCAAACAAGTTGAATCCCAAAAGACTCACACCAAGACATGCCATAATTACAATGGCAAATGTTATCAACAAAGAGAGAATCTTAAAGGCTGCAAGAGAGAGACAGAGAGTTACCTACAAAGGATCCCCCATCAGATTATCAAATGATTTCTCATCATAAACACATCAAGCTAGAAGGGAATGGAAGGAGATATACAAAGTGATGCAAAGCAAGGGACTGAATCCAAGAATACTCTATCCAGCAAGACTATCAATCAAAATTGAAGGGGAAATCAGAAGCTTCACAGACAAAAAAAAGTCTAAGGGAGTTTATCACTACCAAACCAGCAATGCAAGAAATGCTAAAGGGAATGCTGTAAAAAGAAGGAAAAAAAAAATGTAAGAAGGAACACAGCCTCAAAAAATAAAAATGGCTACAAACAAGTACCTTTCAATAATAACTTCAAATGTAAACAGACTAAATGCTCCAATCAAAATACATTGAGTGGCTAAATGGATAAAAATACATGACCCGTATATATGCTGTCTACAAGAGACTCACCTCAGAACAGGGACTTGCACAGACTGAAAGTGAAGGGATGGAAAAATACCTTTCAGGCAAATGGAAATGAAAAAAAAGCTGGGGTAGCAATACTTATATCTGACAAAATAGATCTCAAAGTGAAGGCCATAACAAGAGATAAGGAAGGCCACTACATAATACTAAAGGGATCAAAATAACAAGAGGATATAACCCTGGTAAACATATATGCACCCAATGCAGGAGCACCCAAATACATAAAAAATCTCCTGGAAGATATCAAGAGATAGACAACAATACAATCATAGTAGGGGACTTTAATACACCACTGACATCACTGGATAAATCCTCTAGACAAAAAATCAGCAAAGAAACAACAATCCTAAATGACTCACTAGATCAGATAGACCTAATTGACATCTTCATAACATTTCACCCCAAAGCTGCGGAATATATGTTCTTCTCAAGTGCACATGGGACATTTTCAAAAATAAACCACATACTGGGTCACAAGCGAAGTCTTCTCAAATTCAAGAAGGTTGAAATCATACCAAGCATCTTTTCAAACCACAATGGCATAATATTAGAAATAAACTACAATAAAAACAATCCAAAACACTCAAACACTTGGAAGCTGAATAGCATGTTATTAAGTGTTGATTGGGTCACCACTGAGATCAAAGAAGAAATTAAAAACATTCTGGAAACTAATGACAATAAAAACACAACAATCCAAAACCTATGGGACACAATGAAAGCAGTCCTGAGAGGGAAGATTATAGCTCTACAGGCCTACCTCAAAAAACAAGAAAAAATGGTAGTAAATCATCTAATGCTACAATTCAAAGAATTAGAAAAAGAGCAATAAGAAAAGCCCACAGAGAGCAGAAGGAAGGAGATAATAAAGATTAGAGCAGAAATAAATGACATAGAGACCAAAAAAACAATACAAAAGATCAACAAAACCAAGAGCTGGTTCTTTGAAAGGATAAACACGATTGATGATCCTCTAGCCAGGTTCAACAAGAAGCAAAGAGAGAGGACTCAAATAAACAAAATCAGAAATAATAGAGGTGAAATAACAACAGACCCCACAGAAATACAAAGGATTGTTAAAAAATACTATGAACAATTCTATTCCAACAAACTAGACAACCTGGAGGAAATGGACATATTCCTAAAAAAATACAACCTTCCAAAACTCAATCAGGAAGATTCTAAAAATCTCAATAGGCCAATAACTATGGAAGAAATTACAGCAGTCATCAAAAATCTCCCAGCAAACAAAAGCCCAGGCCCAGACGGCTTCAAAGACAGTTATACCAAACATTCAAGGAAGAACTAAAACCTATCCTCCTCAGACTATGTTAAAAAATTCAAGAGGAAGGAACACTTCCAAACTCATTCTATGAAGCCAGCATCTCGCTAATACCAAAACCAGATAAAGACAATATAATGAAAGAGAATTACAGGCCAATATCCCTCATGAACATAGATGCCAAAATCCTCAACAAAACCCTAGCAAATCGGATCCAGCAGTACATCAGAAAGATCATACACCATGACCAAGCAGGATTTATACCAGGGATGCAAAGATGGTACAATATACGCAAATTAAAAAACGTGATACATCACATAAACAAATTGAGAGAGAAAAATCATACAGTCATATCAATTGACGCAGAAAAAGCATTTGACAAAATCCAACACCCTTTCTTGTTAAAAACTCTCAGCAAGGTGGAAATAGAAGGATCATACCTCAACATCATAAAGCCATATATGATAAACCCACAGCCAGCATCACACTCAATGGACAAAAACTAAAACCATTTCTCCTAAGAACAGGAACAAGACAGGGATACCCTCTCTCACCACTCCTGTTTGACATAGTACTGGAAGTACTAGCTATTGCTATCAGACAAGAAGAAGGAATAAAAGGCATCCAAATTGGAAAAGAAGAAGTAAAACTGTCCTTATTTGTAGTTGATATGATAGTGTACATAGAAAACCCTAAAGACTCCATCAAAAAATTATTAGACTTAAATGAATTTGGCAATGTAGCAGGATACAAAATTAACGCCAAGAAATCTATAGCATTTCTATATACCAATAGTGAACTTACAGAAAGAGAGACTAAAAAAGCAATCCCATTTACCATCATACCAAAAAAATTAAGATACCTAGGAATAAACTTAACTAAAAAGGTAAAAGACCTATATGCAAAACACTACAGAACACTGAAAAAAGAGATAGAGGAAGATATAAACAGATGGAAGAACATACCGTGTTCATGGATTGGTAGAATCAACATCATCAAAATGTCCATTCTACCCAAAGCAATCTATAGATTCCATGCAATACCCATTAAAATACCAATGGCATATTTCACAGACCTAGAACGAACTCTCCAAAAATTCATCTGGAATAAAAAAAGACCCCGAATAGCTGCAGCAATCCTGAGAAAGAAGAACAAAGTAGGTGGGATCTCAATATCAGATATCAAGCTGTATTACAAAGCCACTGTTCTCAAAACAGCCTGGTACTGGCACAAGAACAACATATAGACCAATGGAATAGAATAGAGAACCCAGAAATCGACCCAAACCACTATGCCCAATTAATATTTGACAAAGGAGGCATGAACATACAATGGAGTCAAGACAGTCTCTTCAATAAATGGTGTTGGGAAAATTGGACAGATACATGCAAAAAAATGAAACTAGAGCACCAACTTACACCAAACACAAAAATAAACTCAAAATGGATCAAGGACTTAAACATAAGATGGGAAACCATAAAAATACTAGAGGAATTCACAGGCAGAAAAATCTCAGACATATGCTGAAGGAACTTCTTCACCGATACTGCTCCTAGGGCAATGGAAAATAAAGAGAAAATAAACAAATGGGACTACATCAAAATAAAAAGCTTTTGTAAAGCCAAAGAAACCATCAACAAAACAAGAAAGACCACTACATGGGAGAACATATTTGCCAAAGTTATCACTGATAAGGGTTTAATCTCCAACATTTACAGGGAACTCATACAACTCAACAAAAGGAAGATAAACAATCCAATCAAGAAATGGGCAACAGACCTAAATAGAAACTTTTCAAAAGAAGACAGAAGGAAGGCCAAGAGACATAAGAAAACATGCTCAAAGTCACTAATTATCCGAGAGATGCAAATCAAAATGACAATGCGGTACCATCTCACACCTGTCAGAATGGCTATCATCAACAAATCAATAAATGTCATACGTTGGTGAGGATGTGGAGAAAAAGGAACCCTGGTGCACTGCTGGTGGGAATGCAGATTGGTGCAGCCACTGTGGAGAACAGTATGGATTTTCCTCAAAAAACTAAAAATGGAACTCCCATTTGACCCAGTAATACCACTTCTAGGACTATATCCCAAGAAGCTAGAAACATCAATCAGAAAGGATATATGCACCCCTATGTTCATAGCAGCACAATTTACCATAGCTAAGATTTGGAAATAGCCTAAGTGCCCATCAGCAGATGAGTGGATTAAAAAACTGTGGTATATCTACACAATGGAATACTATGCTGTGCTAAAAAAAGGAATTCCTACCATTTGCAACAACATGGATGGAACTGGAAAGCATTATGCTAAGTGAAATAAGCCAGTCAGAGAAATATAAGTATCACATGATCTCACTCATTTGTGGAATATAATGGACAACATAAACTGATGAACAAAAACAGTTCCAGAGACAGAGAAACATCGATCAGACCATCAAACCTCAGAGGGAAGGTAGGGGAGGGTGGGGATAAGGGGGAGAGATCAACCAAAGGACTTGTATGCATGCATATGGGCCTAACCAATGGACACAGACAACAGGGGGGTGAGGGCATAGGTGAGGGGCCTGGGGGGGGGGTAATGGGAGAAGAAGGACACATATGTAACACCTTAATCAATAAAGAAATTTAAAAAAATTATACGTTAAAAATAAATAAATAAATAAATAAATAAATAAATAAATAAATTTGAGAACTATCATTTAGACAAGAGAATTATCATTTAGGAATTATTTATGTGACTTACAGCACTATGACTTTTCTAAAATGCTAAAGCAGCTATATGTATATTTTTAAAATGTATTTGCCCTCCTTTAAGGAAATAAAGCCAGTCCTATCTACCCATCCTAAGATGATGCATACTACTTTCTGAAAAATCTCAGGAGCCCTGGAGGACAAGATTGTGCAGAAATTTGAACATGAGGCATGCCTGTAAAGGATATCTCTGGAGATGTTAATATAAATAAAGATGAACCATGGAGAATCATCCTGCTCCCAAGAGTAATTCCACATTCTCATGCATTCAAGTGTCTAGAGGTAAGCTCTCCTCAGCCTCATTATCCTCTAAAAATAGACAAGGAGCATAAAACAAAGTACTGTGTGGAAAACTATTTTTCATGGAGAAAAAAAAACACATTTCTATTTCCTTTGCAAAATATACCTATAGGAAGCCCTCTAATAGATATAGCATGTAAAGGAGAGGCACTTATCTGATATCAAAATACCACCACCAAGTGAGGCTGATATCTGCAGAAAATGGAGGATCCCAAAGGAAATATTTACTCTCCCTTGTTTTGAAGAGACGCATTGTCTGGATTCCTAAGTGGATTAAAATGCAATGAATAGGTAGGTTAAGGGGAAGAGAAAATGACCCTCCCAGGGAAAGCCGTTAGCTCAATTCTTCAAGCTGCTGCCCTTATAAAAGTGATCATAGACCTTATCTAATTTGGATTGATCTGGCTCTTTATGTGTTTGGTAGTGTTCGGGTCTTTGTGTGGTCAACAGGAAATACTGTATTTAGCAAAGGGGCAGAAATAATTTACAGATTCCTTAATCACAAAAGCTATGTCTTATTCCTCTTAGAATGTAATGAATATTAATTAGGAAACCTCTAAAAATCAGATGTTATTTTAGGTTCTAGAAATACCATGGCTTACAAAATAGACAAGTTTTTATTCTAATGGAAGTTAGGCTCTAGTGAGGGTGACTCTGATGAAAATAAGCAGATAACATTTTTTTTTTTTCTTTTCAGATAGTGACATGTACTCTGAAGAACATTAAATAGGATCATATGATAAAAAGAGTCCTTGCCCTGGCCGATGTGGCTCAGTTGTTTGGGCGTCATCCAGTGCATCGAAAGGTTGCTGGTTCCATTCTCTGTCTGGGCACGGGTTGATCCTGGGTAGGGGTGTGCAGGAGGCAGTTGAACAATGTTTAGTTCTCACATTGATGTTTCTCTCTCTCCCCCTCCTTTCCTCTTGCTCTAAAAATCAATTTAAAAATCTTTTTAAAAAAGAGTCCTTGTATTTAGGGAAAGTGGCAGTGTGCATACAGGGTGATCAAGGGAAGACTTTTTAAGCAAACAAGCACAACACACTAACAGAGATATGTGGAGTGCAGTGGCGTAATTTGAAAAGCTGTTCAAAATGTCCAAGGATCTGAAAGAAGCCTGGTGAGGTTGGAGTATGGAAAGCAAGTGAGAGAGTATTAAGAGCTGAGGTCGAAAGGAAGGAAAAGGCCATATTTTTTAAGACCTTATAGATTATGGTAAAGGGATGGGGTTTTATTGCAAATTCAATGTATCATAAATCTTAGAATGAGGGTAGGCACATAGTAGGTAATTAAACAGGATTTGATATTGGAATAATTTGGGGATTTGCCTCCATGTGCACTTGCATTCTCAGGAACTTTGTAGCATTTTTCTTACTTTTCCCAGAGGCAAAGTCCTTCTGTCTTTCTTATAGATTCTGGGCACACTATGCCTAGCCTTGGACTTTTTAAAAGGCTGTCCCATCTTTCTAAACAGAGTATCTGTAAAGAAATAAAAAGATAGTCCAAAAAATGATGTTCTTATAAATCAAGATGTACAGACTCCTATCTCCTTTCAGTCTTTAATTTTTGAGGCTTTATTTTTATTTATTTAACACAGGGATAGGGAAGCTTTTTGCTGCCAATGGCCATTTGGATAGTTATAACATCATTCGCAGGCCATACAAAATTATCAATTTAAAAAATTAGCCTGCTATATTTGGTCAAACATTTAATTAACTCACCCCTAATGCCTTGGCAGGGCCAGACCAGATGATTTTGCAGGCCTTATAAGGCTCACAGACCTAATGTCCCCCACCCCTGATTTAACAAGTATTCATATAGCCAGCTACTTTCTAGTTGCCAGTCACAGTCCTCCATATTTTACAAAAATGAACTCATTGAATAAAATACAGCAATAATATTGAAGTGACATTCACAGTGCATGCAAACTCATAAAACACAAGCATGATTTTCATCAGATCATTTAAAATTCTTATATATTGCTATTTACATTATCACTAACTTTCTTGAAGATACTTTATTTTTTTAAAACAAGTATAACTTGCTAATAGGGTAGAAATGTTTGTAACATATAATAAGCACTTAATGTTTATTTGTTGAGAGGTACAAATTTACAAAAGAAACACTGGTTGAAGAAATAATTACTTTTGGAGGCTCTAACGGTGAATTTTTCTTTTTTTAAGTTTTTAAATTTGAGGTAAAGATCAGCTCCTATGCCTTTAAGAACAATAAAAACCACAAGGTCTCAAATAAAGCCATCATCAGGATATGTAACTATTATATTTTTAGGTCAGCCAAAATTCAGTCATGAATATGCTAGGAATGGGTTGACTGACAGCCCAGCACATTACTACAAGGGCCAACATAGTGGTTAATATCAACAGAAAAAGAGAAAATGTTCAAGTAAAAAATATCATTCCTGCTTAATGAAGGTTAAAGTGTCCATTTGTTAAATGAGAGTTTCTGCTTTGAATAGATCCATCAAGATAATTAATGTGTATTCAGATTTCACAGTGTTCCTGGGGTTGCATATTACATGAGAAAGCAAAATTTAGAAAATATGTTTCTATATACAATCAAGAAGCTTTGACTGAAAGCATACAGTTATGATAATAAACAGCTTAGTAAGAGGCTTTTCATTGTATTAATAATTGAATCATGTATTGTTTGTAATATTTTCTACTTAATTATATAGAACTTTGCTTCATAATGAGTATTCTTGCTATTTTTATTTATTTTTTTGTTATTTAGGATATCCCAGTACTCCATGGACATGTTTGGCCTTAAGGAAGGCTGCTAGTCATACTCAAATGGTGAAGGAGACCCAGAATAATTGTATTGAACATTCTGGTGATACTTGTACCTATAATAACTCTAAGTTATATCTTGTTTTAAACCTGCTGTCTGCATTCTATTAGCATAATAAAAAAGAGTTATGGTCCTGGCTGGGTAGCTCAGTTGGTAGGAGGGTCATTCCACTATTCCAAGGTTGTAGGTTCAATCTCTGGTCAGAGCACATAGAAGAATCAACCACTGAATGTATAAATATGTGAAAAAAACACACAAATAAATGTTTCTGTTTCTCCTTTCTTTCTCTCTCTCCCTTCCTCTGTTTTTCTAAAATCAATAAAAGAAGTTACCTTGCTACATTATATACTATATTATTAAATGTCTTAGCATATGTGCTAGAGATGATGGTGGTAGATTCTCTTCTGGGATAATTGCTAGAACTTCTATATCCACACTTTTCCCAAAACTACTACCATCCCCTAATGAGCCAGAGGTAGAATATGAGACAGATCCAAGCTGAAACAATTGGATTGTCTATGTCATGAATTTGGATTTGCACCATGACAAATAAATCAGTTAATAATGGAGACCTAAGCTTGCAAAGGTATGTTGACTTCAGGGGTTGAGACTGCAATGTACAAGCATAATGAAGACTTGTGCACATTAAAGAATAAGCATAAAAGCCATCTCATAGGAAAATAAGATATAGTTTTAGACACTGGAGTAAGGTGAGTAACTTTCATCATTGACTTCCCTTGTTACTTGTACTATCATTTTTTGTGTGTTTTGTTTTGTTAATCTTCACACTTAGATATTTTTTCCATTGATTTTTAGAGAGAGAAAAATATGGATGTAAGAGAGGCACGTCGATTGGTTGTCCCCTGCACACGCCCCAACCAGGCTAGAGATTGAGCTCACAACCAAGTACATGCCCTTGACCAGAATCAAACCCGCAATCCTTCAGTCTGTAGGCTAACACTCTAAACACTGAGCAAAACTGGATAGGGCCTATCATTTTTTTTTTTTAAATGCATGGTTTTATTCTTCCAGACCTTAAGTGCTTCGAGGTACTTTTGAATCTATTCACTAGCTTCATCCCAACTCCTGCCTTTTTATTTGTCATCAAATGATTCTTAACTAAGACACACTATTGTGTTGCTTTATCCACCATAGATTATAAATCGTGTGTGGAAGTGCGAGAAAGAGAGAAGAGAGAAAAGTAGAATGTAAGATTGGGTTAAATAATTGTGAAAAGGCTTTTTATATCTAAGACTAGAGGCCTGATGCACGGATTCGTGCACCGGTGGGGTCCCTTTGCCTGGCCTGCAGGGATTAGGCTGAAACTTGCTCTCTGACATCCCCTGAGGGGTCCCGGATTGTGAGAGGGTGCAGACCAGGCCGTGGGACTCCACTGGTGCACCATCGTGGCCAGGGAGGGACTGCAGAAGGGCTCCAGGGCATGTCCAGCCTGTCTTGCCCATTCCCAATCTGCCAGACCCCAGCAGAAGGCTAACCTACCAGTTGGAGCGTCTGCCCCCTGGTGGTCAGTGCACATGAGAGCAACTGGTCGAACGGTCAAACGGTCAGACACTTAGCATATTAGGCTTTTATTATATAGGATTAGTCTTCTTCTCAAGGGAATAATTCTAAACCCAAATAGAATTTTACCACTTGTAAAATCACACTGAAAAAATGTACACTTACTTATTACATTATTGAAAGTTGGAACTAAGTAGGTTTTCTGTTTTAGCAGAGATCTGAAATTCTTACCATTGGTACTGGACCCTCCATATAAAACATTTGAAAAAACTGACATTGGCTCAAACATCTTTAACATGCCACTGATTACCAGATCATTTAAGAGAAGACAAAGGATCCATGAGACAGGATAGTGGGGATTGCTTTAAAGAGAGTTGAGTGAGTCCTGAGTGATTCATCTACCTCAAGCCAAATTTGGGGAGGAACACCATGTTCCTAGTTCCAGGGTTTCGACATTGCAAAAGCCAGTGCTTGACTCTGACCTTAAAGCCTTCACTGGCAAAAAGTTGGACAGAAGTGCATGTGATGGCAGCACAAGGAGAGAGGAAGATGATGTCTTTTTACTTATGGCTCAAATATGTGCGTTTCTTGTGTGCAGAGAAACCCTGATAAGGTATCCAGGCTACAAGGTCTGGAAAAACCCATAGCTGAGTTCTGCCTGCCAGAGCTGGGTGACCTGGATGGAAAGAACTTGTATGTGATGTAGTACATCCCATACTGGAACTAAGGGAGAGACAGTGGCCTTGTAAAAAGCAGGTCACCCACAGGACACAGTGAAGTGGAAAGCCCTCACAGCAAAAGTGGGGTACTGGTCACTGACAACCCCACCAAAGCAACCCAAGAGAGAGAGAAAGTGCATTTCAGTAACTGACACACTAAGAGGATACTGGGCCAGGTGAGTACGAAATTTCTATTCCTTCACCTCTTTTACTCCCATCCTGGTTAATCCAGAGAAAATAGGGTAAAGTAGCAGAGATGAAGCAGAAGAACAAGGCAGATTAGTAGTAAAGGATCTGACTAATTCTGATTCCCCACTATAGGTTTCCTGCCCAAGTCAAGCCTAAAATGTTTAATTTAAATGACTTTAAATTAAATGAGAAATTAAAATTTTGACTTGGATCAGACTTGTCCACTCATTTAAAAGCTATTGAGATGCTATGTTTCTGTCAAAATAGCACTCAGACAGTGAAGAGAAACTCAAAATACAGTAGTCCCCTTTATCAGCATTTTCCTTTCCACTGTTCCAATTACCCACGGTCAACCACAGTCAAAAAGTCTTTAATAATTCTAGGAACTCGGTCTAAAAATATTAATTTGAAGAATTCATAAATAAACAATTTATGTTTTAAAGTTTTCAGCTGCTGTTACCACTTGTTAGTCACTTAGCAGCCTTTTGGGTTATCAGATTGACTGTGGCGCTATCACAGTACTTGTGGTCAATAAACCTTATTTTACTTAGTAATGGCCCCAAGCCATTCACAAAACTTTTATTGCAGCAGATTGTTCTATTTTACTTTAATTATTGTTGTTAACTTCTTACTGTGCCTAATTTATAAATATACTTTATCGTAAGTGTGTATGTATAGAAAGTATAGTATATTTGGATTCTGTACTACCCATGGCTTCAGGCATCCACTGGAGACCTTGGAACATATCCTCCTAGGACCGTGGTCAGCAAACTGCGGCTCGTGAGCCACATGCGGCTCTTTGGCCCCTTGAGTGTGGCTCTTCCACAAAATACCACGGCCTGGGCGAGTCTATTTTGAAGAAGTGGTGTTAGAAGAAGTTTAAGTTTAAAAAAGTTGGCTCTCAAAAGAAATTTCAATCGTACTGTTGATATTTGGCTCTGTTGACTAATGAGTTTGCTGACCACTGTCCTAGGATAAGGGGGACAACTGTAGCCTATTTGGAAACCAATGGTATGAGAAAAAGTAAAGCTGTTTCTGGAGTTCATTTTAAATTTAAAATTTGTAAAGCCTTATAGTATGATGGTTTGATTTACATATGTTGTAAAATTATTACCACAGTAAGTTTAGTTAACATCTATCATCTCACAAAGATATAATAAAAAGGAAGGACAAAAAAATTCTCCTTGCGATGCAAACTCTTAGGATCTGCTCTCTTACCAACTTTGCTATATATCATATAGTAATGCTGATGATAGTCTTCATGTTGTACATTACATCCCCAGTACTTATGTGAAGTATAGATTGTTCAATAAATTAATTATAGAATTCTGATAACCAGCTTTCTAACAAAAATGTTCAGGAAGCCCTGAGCTAGAGAATATAGATATAGAATCATCCAGGGCTTTGTGAAACCCCTTTTTAAAGGTTTTACTATAATAGTGGCAGATTCGAACATATCACCTATGTTATTCTCTTCCATCAGCTATGCTTACATTCTGCTGTGTATCCTTTATTGGATCTTTACTTATAGTTGCTCTTTACCAGTCCTTTAATCAACCAAAGATTGAATGAAAATAAAAAATCAAACTGTTTATTTATCTCATTAATCACTTGTTTTAGAAATAGAAGGTCAGCCCTGACCAAGTAGCTCAGTAGGTTACAACATTGTCCTGACACACCAAGGTTGTGGGTTCCATCTCTGGTCAGGGCGCATACAAGATGTAACCAATGAATGCATAAATAAGTAGAACAAAAAATCTCTCTCTCTCTCTTGCTCTAAGAAAATTAATAAATTTAAAAAAGAAAATAAATAAAAGGTTAGAGTAGCATTGGCTAACATGACAACTGATTGTAAACTCTGATGGCTCTGCCATATTTTTTAAGTGGCTATTTTAGCTACCTAATAATACCAATGGAGCCTGCTCTTTCACATTATGGGTCATAGCATTACTCTTAAGGAAAAACGTGTTAATGTAGGAGGAGTCATAATTTTCTGACTACCATACACTGGGATGAAATGGAAAATAAAGAGAGCAATCAGTTCAAATTGCTCTTAATAATCTGGAGCAAAATGGAAAAGCAAAAGTAGCTTCTTTTCCTTGGGCTTTCTTTTTCTTTTTTTTTTAAATAAATCTTTATTCAGATTATTACAATTATTTCTCCTTTTTCCCCCCATAGCTCCCCTCCACCCGGTTCCCACCCCACCTTCTGCCCTTACCTCCCCACCCCCCACTGTCCTCATCCATAGGTGTATGATTTTTGTCCAGTCTCTTCCTGAACCCCCCATACCCCTTTCCCCCTGAGAATTATCAGTCCACTCCCTTTCTATGCCCCTGATTCTATTATATTCACCAGATTATTCTGTTCCTCAGGTTTTTAATTCACTTGATTTTTAGGTTCACTTGTTGATAGATATGTATTTGTTGTTCATAATTTTTCTCTTTACTTTTTTCTTCTTCCTCTTCTTTAAGAATACCTTTCAGCATTTCATATAATACTGGTTTGGTGGTGATGAACTCCTTCAGCTTTTTCTTATCTGTGAAGCTCTTTATCTGCCCTTCAATTCTGAATGATAACTTTGCTGGGTAGAGTAATCTTGGTTGTAGGTTCTTGCTATTCATCACTTTGAAAATTTCTTGCCACTCCCGTCTGGCCTGCATAGTTTCTGTTGAGAAATCAGCTGACAATTGTATGGGTGCTCCCTTGTAGGTAATTAACTGTTTTTCTCTTGCTGCTTTTAATATTCTCTCTTTGTCTTTTGCTCTTGGCATTTTAATTATGATGTGTCTTGGTGTGGTCCTCTTTGAATTCCTTTTGTTTGGGGTTCTGTGTGCTTCCTGGACTTGTAAGTCTATTTCTTTCACCAGGTGGGGGAAGTTTTCAGTCATTATTTCTTCAAATAGGTTTTCAGTATCTTGCTCTCTCTCTTCTTCTGGCACCCCCATAATTCTGATGTTGGTACGCTTGAAGTTGTCCCAGAGTCTTCTTACACTATCTTCAACTTTTAGGATTTTTTTTTTTTGCTTTTTGCTTTTTCGGTTGAGTGTTTTTTGCTTCTTTGTATTTCAATTCTTTGACTTGATTCTTGCGTTCCTCTAGTCTGTTTTTGGGTCTCTGTATAATATTTTTTATGTCAGTCAGTATATGTTTAATTTCTAGTTGGTCCTTTTTCATATCTTCGAGGGCCTCGTTATATTTATCAGCCTTTTCTAGGATATTCTTGAAAAGCCTTATAACCGTGGTTTTGAATTCTATATCCAGTCGTTTGTTTTCCTCCATTTCTTTCGTTTGTGATCTGTTTCTTTGACGCCACATTTTCACTGCTTCCCTGAGTTGGTAGGGTAAATTTGTGTGCTAGGTTTCCTATGGCCCAGTGGGTCGGACTCCCCAGTTAACCTGAGGTGGACACTCTTGGTGCATCCCTTTGTGGACTGTGTGTACAGCCTTGTTGTAATGAAGTCTTGATTGTTGTTGGTATCACTGGGAGGAATTAACCTCCAGGCCAGTTGGCTGTAAGGATCAGCTGTGTCTATGCTGGGAGAATTTCGGTGCTGGAGACAGCCTTATAGGATTAGACTTGCCAAATTGCAATAGCCTCTGTGCTCAGCTTGGATGGGGTGGAGTCTCAGGGTGGAGCAGACAGTCTTGGCTTCCTGTTAGCCTTGCCCTTGCGTGCACTCGTAGACCTCTGCCTTCCCCAGCTCCCGAGTCTCCGCCCGAGAGTCCAGACTCCCCCCACAAGAGCGTGGGTCCCCAGGGGCTCGCCTGGAACCGGGGTTCAGTGCAGTCAGAACTGGGGCCCAGTGCAGTCAGGAGCCTCCGACTCCCTTCCACTAGGGAAAGCCTGTGGCAACCTCCGCAGCCTTTGTGCGCACTGGCACGCGTGCTCCTTCAGACCTCTGCCTTCCCCGGCTCCCGAGTCTCCGCCCGGCTCCCGAGTCTCTGCCCGAGAGTCCAGACTCCCCCCGTAAGAGCGTGGGTCCCCAGAGGCTCGCCCAGAACTGGGGTTCAGTGCAGTCAGAACTGAAGTTCAGTGCGGTCGGGGCTTCCTTCCCCCTTCCGCCAGAGAAAGTCAGCCAGGCTCTCAGCCACCCTTCCTCTCTGCGCGCACAAAGACCCTTTGCCGTACCTCCAATTCTCTGTGAGCTTTTCTCTTTCCTTCTAGTTGTAGAATTTTCACTCAGCCAGCTTTCCTGTGGTTCTGGATGGTGTCCGTTCTGTCTTTTAGTTGTAGTTTTGAAATTGTTGTGCGAGGCAGCAGTTTAGGTGCTTACCTATGCCACCATCTTGGTTTCTCCTGGGCTTTATTTTTCTATCACTTGTAAGTAGAGACATTAGTGATAGCTTCTGCAGATTCCCCTTAGTTCCATTACTCCATAGGTTTATCGAATTTCATAAGGAGCATATTTTTGGCTCAGCACCTCTATTTCTCAATTAGACTACACATGCATTTCCAGCATTTTCTTTCAGAATAAGGTCACTCAAGGTTCTAGAAGATCATTTCTGTCAAGTTAAACCCACTTATATTCATTTTTATTCATTACCCCATTAATGTTTACAGCTATTAGCATGCAAAATCTAACATGTTAAGGCTCTAAGAAAAACAAATAAAAAGAAAGCTGAGGTGAATAGAATTATTGTTCTTCTTCAGAGGAGATTTAATTTGCAAATATGAGACATTTGAAAAAATACAATTAATTGGTTATCTAGTGTCATGTACTAAGTTTTTTGTTCCTAATTTGAAATGCTAGGTCATCTTTCTCTCAAGAATTCAACATTTATACTCTAAGGAAGCTCAATGTATGAAGAGTGCTTGAAGTTTTAATAAAAATGGTAGTAATAAGCATTGTTTTTTTCAATTATAGTTCTTAGGAATCATTTTTTTTCGTGATTAAGTCAACTGAATGTCACATTCTGAAAATTCTTGCTTCATTATAAATCATGTGAATTCTCTATTTCTCAGGATGATTAATCATCTTTGGCCAATGTATCAAATTTATATATGTATTTTGCATGCTTCTCATTTGATGTTTTATTTGTTTACTTACTCATGGTTTTTAAAACATATTTTTATTGATTTTAGAGAGGAAGGGAGAGGGAGAAAGAGATGGAAACATCAATAATGAGAAAGAATCATTGATTGGATGCCTCCTACATGCCCCGCACTGGGGACTGAGCCACAACTTGGCATGTGCCCCAAAATGGAATTGAACCGTGACTTCCTGGTTCATGGATTGACACTTAACCACTGAGCAACACTGGCCGGGAAATGTTTTGTTTTGTGTTCTTAAACAGGTAAGTTGAATTTTTGACTGAGAATCTATATCTATAAAAGCCTAAGCGACTATTATGAACAGTCGACCGAATGACTGGTTGACCGGTCACTATGAAGTGCACTGACCACCAGGAGGCAGACACTCAATGCAGGAGCTGCCCCCTGGTAGTCAGTGCACTCCCACAGCCAACCTTCTGTGGTTTTCCAACCTCCCGCGGTCCCTCCTCCTGGCTGGCTGGTCCCGACTGGCCCCAATCAAGACTGAGCAAGATGGCCCTGATTGGCCCCTATCACCGGCCAGGCCAAGGGACTCCACCCATACACGAATTCATGCACCAGGCTTCTAATAAACATATAACCACAAGTAAATTTACCTTGTTAACTAGATTGACTTGTCAATGCAGTTGATGCAAACATGTACATACACACACATCACACACACACACAGAGCACCACCACCAACAACAAATGAAAGTGACAAGACTAACAAGAACTTATTAATTGAAAACTTATTAATTCATCTATTTGCATGCTTCTTGTCTAAGTTTACTCAGCAGAATGTAAGCCAAGCCAGAGCAGGGGCCTTGCCTGGATTGTTTACCCCTTTATTCCCCACACACTCCTTGCCTTGGAGGAGTTTAAATTATTCTTGAGAAGAATGCACTACTTGATGTGGAACAGTCAATATGACATACTATTTTAAAAAAAAAAAACACCTGTTTTTAGAAATGTCAGAATTGGTCCTAGTAGGGCTATTGAAGCACATGGGTCTATGTAAGTAAACAGAACCTTATTTGACCGCCAAAAACTCTTTACTTTGGAGTAATTGTTGGAAACAGGTTATTAGGCCTTTGTAGGAGTTAGGTTATTTTCATTCATGAGTAATTAACACCTCTGTAGTTTTCTGAAGATAATAATAACTAATTAATTCATTTTCTGGTTAATTATGCATGTATGTATTCAGAGAAATAGAACCGATAGGAGATATATCTGTATCTGTATCAATATATCTGTGTCTATATCTGACTTAGAAATGCTCATTCTATTAGTCAAAAATGCTCATTGTATTTATATACATACAGCCTATTGGTTCTATTTCCCTGGAAAACCCTGACTACTACAGTGATCATTTCTCAGTTTGTTGCAAATTAAAAAAACAATAGACTGGTAAAACATTAAAATAAAATGGAAACTGTAACCCTTGACCATAAATTCCTTTTCATATGATCTTTCTCTAGCATTAACATCATTATTTTTCACAATCTCCCTTTCACTTTCTAAAAATATCTACATTCATTTTGCTGTGACACTAACATGGCAATATGAAGAGATGAATCAAGTCCAATGAGTTTTAAAGCATGGATAGCAGAAAGAGCCTACTAAGGGTGTCAATCATGGCTCTGACAGCAATAAATCATTCATCTCTGTTGGTCTCAATTTGTAAAGCGCAGTACTAGACTAAATGATGACTAAAGATTTTTCCATTTTTAATATCTATTAAAATTTTAAATAGTCTGTGCTTTCATATAGGCCTATAACACTGGGGGATAAAGGCCCCAAGGGCAGGCTTCTACTTGAGGCAAGGCTAACATTCATGATAAAGCAATGTAAATTCATGTGGCTACTTTTTAGATTGCTGCAGTCCTTATATAAATTAACTTCTGTCATCAAAAGTCTTTTATTCTCAGCAAAACCCTCTTTAAAATGCCATTGCCTAAGGAGTATGGGCAATTCTGAAAGTTTCATGAAGATAAACTGTTCTTGATACTTACAAAGTGTGACAATGATATTCTAACATAGAATGAGTACCTCCAAGCTTTTCCCCTTAATCTGTGCACTGTGAGTGCATTCCTTTTTAACTTGGTTTTAATAAGAACTTAAAAATATCCGTGAGGCATTCGACCGAATGAAAAGATAATTATTTCCTAAAGAGTTATGAAGATATTCATTCAATGGGAAAATGTTTAAGAATATACGTTATTGCTTTTGCAGTCTGAACACATTTCTAAAGAGATTTCAAAGCAAAGCCAGTGTCTTTCAGATTTTTTCCTTATTGGGTAATAAAAATCTACACTGTACATATATCTTTACCTAATTTATATATCTGCATATATAAAGTATCAAGATTTTGGTGATTCTTTTCACTGAGCTAGATTTTTTTATTTGATTAAATCTCCCCTTAGGAGTCCCTTTCATCGACATATAAAGATCCTATTTCCATTTTAGTGTTTTCTTACTGCATTACAGGTAAAAGCTTAGGTTCATTGATACTACTTTGTAGTTCTGGCAATTAGATGCTCAATAACAATGTATTTGTAAAATGAATACATGGATAAATAAAAGCTTCTGAAAAGCATCTTTCCCCATTTCTCCTCCACTCCTCTCCCAGGTGTTTGAAATTCTCATTGAGAGGCAAAGCAAAGATGAAAAGTTTGTCTTAGAATGTGAAATATTAGCTGTTGGTCTATGGACACCTTGGTATAAATTAAAACACACCCATAAAGGAATGGACTCTGCTTGGATCACATTGACATAGAAGGCAAATAAAAGGCAACTTTAGGGCTTCAGGTGTCATGAGAAGTGAATAGCTTATCAGAGACGGGGCTGGAGTGTCTTGAGAGTGTTGTGAGTGTGCCAGGATTGTAGCAGTGGAGTAAATGGTAAGATAGGGTTGTTCATAGGAGAAAAAGAGGGAACCTTGAAAAATAATCTATGTCACAAGCACATGTGGGATACTCCTAGACTAGTTTTAACTTTAATCTAGACAGCAAAGTGCCATGGAATTAAATTTAGGGAATACTGTCACCATTGCTTCTGCGGGAGTAAAACGTGGGGTGCGGGGAGTGGATCTCCCCCTTGCGGGTTCTTGTCTCATGAAGTTTAAAGAATAAAATTCACGGACTAAAATAACTTTTAATAAAATGGTGGGCATTTATCTGAAGCAAATACAGACTCCCACATAGGGAGGGGGTCTCAAGGGGGTAACCCACTAAGCTCCTTTTTTCTAAGGTTTATAAAGGCTGTAGTTCTTTGTCTCTTCATGCTCTCTTCTAATTGGACCCCTTCCCCATTTTATGACTCTGTGCTTTTCTAATTGGTCAGTCTTTTTGCAGAATATCAACTTCAATGTCTAAAACAGGGGTGGGCAAACTTTTGACTCGAGGGCCACAATGGGTTCTTAAACTGGACTGGAGGGCTAGAACAAAAGCATGGATGGAGTGTTTGTGTGAACTAATATAAATTCAAAGTAAAGGAGCGGAGGGGAGAGCAAGAGAACCCTCCGCTCTTTCGGCTCCGCGGGCCGGATAGAACAGCTGAATGGGCCAGATCCGACCCGCGGGCCGTAGTTTGCCCACGGCTGGTCTAAAACCAACATGGTGGCCCCGTCTTTCTATCCCCCATATCTTATAACATTTCTCTATCTCTTGTGAACATTTCCCTTCTTCCAGCATTTGTCAACATTTCTCATTCCTCTGTGTAAGTATGGTTCCTTTTCCCCATATCTGTGACTTTTCTTTATCCTCTGGGAATGTATGTCTTCCTCTCACCTTACCCTGTTGCAGTTTTCTATTCTGTGAATGTACCAGTATGCCTTCTGATGGCTCCAAGCCCTCACCTATGCATTCCTCCCCCATGGACCTTCTTTATTCATAAGATTCCCTAAACCTGTCCCTTTATTATCCCTAAAATTCCTTTCGCTTCCACTTCTAATGTAGTGAGCAAAAAGAATTAAGGAACTTCAGAATGGAGACTTTTTGAGGTAAAATTTAGCCTTTCTATGTGTTCCTTTTAACTCTGTCTTCTTAAAAAAACAGGATTTCTAACTACCAGGTCACTTTGAACAAAAGGTCCCAAAACTTACTTTTTAAAGTATATATCTAATCATTTAATTAATGGTTGCTTTTGCTATTGAGGGAAAACTAAATCTAGATAACAGGCCAGAGAGATTTGTGTCTTTGTCTGTGTGTGTGAATAGGAAGTGAGTCTTATCTTTTCCCTTAAACAAAGTAAACTCTAAATTACTTATAAATTAATTTTGAATGTAGGGTGAAAATTAAACAGATAAAATGTAAAATGAGATGAAATATAATATAATAAACATTTTATGTTAATTTTATATTTTGTCAAGTGCCTGCCCTATTTATTTTCACCAATACTGAGACAAATAAAAGAAGGCATAAAGAGGTGACATTTGGTAAGGGAAACATGACTTTGATATCAGGATGAGGACCACTAATCCAAGGAGCATCATAAACAGTAAGCAAAATGTTGAGTGGTATGTTATTTTCCAAACAGCACTTCTCCATTTCGCTGACATAGCCATTCAGAAAAGCATCTTGCAATAGAAGCTGTGCCATTCATGAGTTATTATTTTGGTAGTACAGGCATACCTCAGAGATGTTTCAGGTTCAGTTCCAGACCATCACCAAAAAGTGAACATAGCAATACAGCAAATCAATCAAGTCACATGAATTATTTGGTTTCCGGATGACTATAAAAGTTATGTTTAGATTATAACGAAGTCTGTTAAGCATGCAACAGCATTATGTTAAAAATGTGCATACCTTAATTAAAAAAATAATTTATTGCTAAAAAAAAAAAATCCTAACCATCATCTGAGCCTTCAAAGAGTCATAATATTTTTGCTGGTGGAGGGTCTTGCCTTGATATTGGTGAAAACAGAGTCCCTGCAAAGAACAACAAAGTGAAGTACGCTGAAACAAGGTATGTCTATACTGTAGTATTGCTTACTTATTGATATGCCTGAAGGCTCTGGGGTCCTCACTGTGCCAGATCACTAAGGGTTTTAATTTATAAGCTGCAATATTGTCCCTAAGCAAGAATGTTATTCAATCCTTAAAAGCCTTGAAGCCTGGCATTGACCTGGCCTCCTATGGAGGTCCTTTTAGGCATTTGTTTCCAAAATAGGGAGGTTTCATCCATATTGAACATTTGCTCTGGGAAGCAATTTTCCTCCACAATCAGCTTATCCAGAGTTTCCCAAGTTCTCCAGCTATCTTCACATCAGCACTTGAAACTCACCACTCACTTTCACATTATGTAATGAAACTACCCAGACCTAGTAGTAAATTCAACATTTTAATCAGGTCCAGCCTTTTCTTTGAACATCACAAACAATTTTTTTGCTTTGACTGATTGTCACGATGCTGTGACGGATATGCTTCTAGGTTTGGTCTTCAATCCTGGTCATTGGCAGTTTCTCCGTGTCAGGTAGAGGCCCTTCTCAAATTGTCGTCGCTCTCATTGCCTTCAGTGAGGCAGAACCTTTAACAGTCGTTGTCACTTTATTCTTGTTCTTCAAGATTGTGGCCATTGTGGAATGGGACATGCCTGACTGGTTGAGCAATAACCATCACCGAGTTTCCACATTTGTAGCTCTTAATCACTCTTCATTTTGTTTCCGAGCCAATCACTTGAGGTGGTCTCTTACTGGCAACACTACAAGGGATTTTTATGCTTAGGCCTTAGGGATCATGATGAACAACATAACATGACATTAAGTTAAGCACAAGAGAAAACGATGCAGTCAAGAGATGTGGTAAGCATGAGGTGCGTGAGGCTGCTGCCGGCAGAACACAGCATACTGTTTTACAGCATTTTTTTTAATAAGTAGAGAGTATACTCTAAAATAATGATGGAAAGTATAGAAAAGTAAATACACAAACCAGTAACATAGTTGTTTTATTATCATTACCAAGTGTTATGTACTGTACATAATTGTGTGCTATACTTGTATACTGCTGGCAGTGGCAGCACTGTGGCTTGTTTACACCAGCATCACCACAAACATGTGAGGAATGCATTGTGCTCTGACATTATAGTGGTTACAATGTCACTAGGCAATCTGACTTTTTTAGCTCCATTAAAATCTTACGGTACTACTGTCGTATATACAGTCCGTTGTTGACTAAAATGTCCTTAGGCAGCACATGCCTGCATAAATAAAAACTTAAAAAGCCATTCCAATGCATCAAGTGATGGAAGTGGACTTAAAAGAACTTGTACACCAATAATGAAGCCCTTGGAGAATTTCTCAACAGAAACTTTTTTTTTTAAATTATAATGTAAAGAGGCATGGTACAATAATGAGAGCAATTATGATTGCGCTGAGAACACATTAGCAGAGCTCATGCAAAAAAGCCTTTTTCTGGGGTTGAAACTGGCTCATTCTGGTTACATCCGTGTTTTAACATAGTTGCTGCTGGCAGAGAGCTAACATCACTTCCCTGAAGCCTTATAAACGGTGCCACAATAAATGTACTTTGAACTAATTGGAACCCAGTGAGGAGGAGGGCAAAGCAGAAACTGTGAAATGTCAACTTCAATTTTTCCCAAGCAAGTGTTGCAGCCATTAACACAAGCTGTTTTCTAAGTCAAGTTTTCTCTCCATCTCCCACCTCAATGACGAAGACAGTAACTCCAGAATTCTCTCACATTTATAACTGCTCCCACTAAGCTAGAGCAAATCAACACCAAGACAGAACAAGAGGCTCTGAAAAGGAGGAAGACTGCTTCAAAAAATATCTGAAGAACAAAATGAAATAAACAACACCCAATCAGAAAATATATCTAAGATCATTGCAAAATAAGAAATGCTTAAAGAAATGAATGCTGGGGTTTAAAAAAGAAAGAAAAGCAAAAATAAATGCAAACCCATTTCACAAGAAAGGTGCCTATCCATTATCCAGGGACCAGCCAGTTAGCCATCAGAAATTACAGTAAGCTTGTGAATTGAATGGCTAAATTAACCTAGTGGTATTAGCAGGTTGTAGTCAATTAATAGTGAACAAATCTGCCTTTTCATTAATTAACAAGTTTTTGTTTGAAAGCTAAAAACTCATGGGAATGCAATTTAGTTTACACATTTCTCAGTAAATACACTCTTTTAAGAATTCTTTTCTGTCTCCACTGTGTTTGAGTTGCAACTTATATGACCAATATCAGCAATTGAATGAGCTGCTGCTGGGCCTATAAACCCAGAGAATATTAACAGCAGGCCATTTAGACTCCAGGCTTTCCAGTGGCTCTTCATCTCTCACCCAAGCACTGTCTTTCCTGTCTTCTGAAATGAGCTACAGCTAGAGAGGAATCTTCCAGGGTTGGAGAGATCAGAATGGATGGAAACAAGGAAATGACTGGAGGCAACTCTGACAAAAGGAGGAGTGCTTTATGGCCATTTTTCTATTAATAAGTAATTGCTACTTATGAGAAATACTTAAAAGCTTATTTGAACATATGCCCATATATTGAGGTAATTTATTGAATTAAATACAGGAAAAGTGTTAACAATTTTAATTGTCAAATATCTACACTGAGTTCCTTACTCATGAATTAATTTACCTTTCAAATTCCTACCTCTTTCACACTAGCTTTTTTGATATTCTATTCTTTTTCTGTGTGGATTCTACAATGATTCACAGCAATTAAAATATAATTTTATGAAAACTCATATGTTTCTTAAATATTTCAGTGTAGAAATCTATACTAATAATAGAGGAATATGCAAGTTGGCCTGGACACTGTCACGTAATGACGGTTCAGCAGGCGGCATGCACAGCAGGAGTGGGTGGGCAGGGACTGCCATCACCAGGATGGCCTCCATGTGAATATGCAAATTGGTCAGGATGTTGTCACAGTAACGATCAATCAGCAGGGTGGGTGGGGCTGCGGAGCCATGGGGTGGGACTCTGGGTCTCGCACGATCACGATTTCATCCTGCCCAGGCAGACTCCCCTGCAACCCCAAAGCCGAATCCTGATGCAGACCCGGGGTTTACTAAAGTTTACTGGAGCTGCTCCCCACACCCCCACCCCCTGCCCCAGGACTGTGCTGCCTGCAGCAGGGTGCCCCGCCAGCCTCCTAACAGGCAGGCAGCCAGGGAGAGCAGAGGGGTAGGGGCGGCAGGGAGCCATGGAGGGGCAGGGTGGCCAGAGCCAAATTCCTGGGGGTCTGAGGAGCCCTGACTGCAAAGAAGGAAGAGGAAGCATCCATAGGAAGCTCTTCCAATGCCCCTGTACAGACTCCCTACCCCAGCCCCCACACCCCAGGGGGATCAGGGAGGCTGACCGGGCGGGGAGAAGACCCAGCCTTGGGGGTAGCCACAGCCCGCATCTTCAACTCATGATCTCTTCCCCCGCCACCCCCACAAGGGGTGCCTATAACAATAGCATGCTGGCGATGACCCATCAGCACTCCCAAGGCACCTAGGACCCACAGCCCACCACTGCTGGGCCCCCTTCTCCCTACAACTCCAGACCTAGGTGGAGGCAGGCCCGAGCAACCCCCCTAGGGTCAGAACCATCCCCCCCCAACAGCAGCAGCACCGTCTTTGTAGCAGAATATTGGAAGTGAATTCGAGCTGCACTTTACCTTTAGTTCTGCACTATCTACTATCTTGAGTCTGTCAGCACAAGCGCATTGAATCTCGACAAGGGCCATGGTTAAACTTTCCCTCCTAGCATGCTTGGCCCTGCCCTGGCCCAGCCCCACTTGCCCCTCCACTTCCCTAGCCCCCACCCTGCTCCAGGAGATTGGAGCCCCGCCCTGAGCACATACAGCTGTGAAACGGCCACGTACAATTTAAAGAATGGCGCCAAGCGGGGAGGTTTGACAGTTACTCCCCCTTTGGCCTCACCGCCCCCCTAGAGCCCTCCTACTGCCCCCCAGCCAGCACCTCCAGGGATGACCACGACTATAGGGCTGATGGCCAGAGCCCACCCCTCCGAGGCCTGCAGAACCCTCTGAAAAGCTTCCATAGCTACAGTCCCAGGAAACAATCATGCCCTCCTCCCCTAATCAGCACCTGCTACCTGCGAGGGTACCCATGGGCTTAAAAATAACAATCCCTTCCTGTTTAGACATCACTTACTTGATGAAACATTTCTAGGTTTATTAGCTCAGAACCTCCTCATGACAACCCAGTGAGGTAGGCGGAGAAGAGATTACAATTCCCATGGTATATGTGTATGTATTCAGAAATGAAGCTCAGAGAGGAAAAGTGTCAAGCCCAGTAGTTCCCAAGGTACAGCACACACCCCACAGGGGGGAGGCAATTTTATTTTAAGTGGGGGCAATTCAAGAATGAGTTAACAGTGAATTTTTTGCATTTCTTATGGTTCTAGGGCAGCCGTGGGCAAACTACGGCCCGCAGGCCAGATCCGGCTGTTCTATCCGGTTCTCTTGCTCTCCCCTTCGCTCCTTTACTTTGAATTTATATTAGTTCACACAAACACTCCATCCATGCTTTTGTTCCAGCCCTCCGGTCCAGTTTAAGAACCCATTGTGGCCCTCGAGTCAAAAAGTTTGCCCACCCCTGTCTAGGGGGCCTCATCTATAGCATATCCTACATAATAAAAGGCTAATATGCAAATGACCAAATGGTGGAATTACCGGTCACTATGATGAACACTGACCACCAGGGTCAGACACTCAATGCAGGAGCTTCCCCCTGGTGGTCAGTGTGCTCCCACAGGGGGAGCACCGCTCAGCCAGAAGCCGGGCTTACAGCTGGCAAGCACAGCAGCAGTGGTGGGAGCCTCTCCCGCCTCCGTGACAATGCTAAGGATGTCCAACTGACAGCTTAGTGGGCCTAAGCTGTCAGTCAGACATCCCCCCAGGGCTCTGGACTGCTAGAGGGTGCAGGCCAGGCTGAGGGACCTTCTCCCCAAGTGCACGAATTTCATGCACCAGGTCTCTAGTTGGTATATAATCCTTATCATGTCTAAGAGACTGGGTTAAGTTTCATGTTCAATTTCTCATTAAAAGTAAACAAATTTATATCCATATTTAAAGAGACAATTGGTGAAGTTGTGATTGAATTCAGGTAAGTTTGAGTATTTAGAGGACTAGGACATCAGAGTTCTGCTTCTCCATTATTTGACCTGGCCCATATTCCTCCACCCTCACAACAGTTCCCACCTGCCCTAACAGTGCTTTCTGCTTGCTGCAAGCTTCTATTGTGGCAATCGTTTATTCATCTCCCTCCCAGACACTATCAATGTTCTGAACCCATGTCAACTTCTGGACATAGTCACATCTACACTCCATTCAAATCCTCTTCTCTGACTTTCTCCATTTCAGATGAGGAATTTTCATTACTGTTGTTCTTCAAGTTAAAGGAGTGACAAAGACCTTGCTCATACAGATGAGGTTTTTATCAACTTTTTTCTATGGCTTAAGTACTCTTTTTCCCAAGGCCCTGGTCTTTTGATACATAGATGCAAGGAAGAGATTTCATATATATATATATATATATATATATATATATATATATATATATATATATTCTTAAGCCCAGGCAATAAGAACACAAAAATTGCCTATGCACTCAAATGGGAAGAAAAGAGATAAAAATATTGATTCTTATTTCACAAATATTATTTCATCATTTGTTAAAACCTGATTTAATTACAGCACCTATTTTAATACCTCTAAATTTACATACCTTTTTCCAAATACTCTCTGGCTCCTCGGTACACCTCATTCAACCCTACCCACCATCACCAAGGATACTCACACACAATATCAGCCCTTCTGGTCTTAAACTCTAGATTATTTTTCCACACACTTACATTTACCCACCTATCCTCAATCCTGACATCATTTTCCTTTCAAATCTGAAATTTTGTCATGTCAAAATCAACCAATTTGATGAGTTTAACTGGTTAAAGAGTGCAGACTTAATCATACCAGCTCTTGGTAGTCCCATATAATACGTGCACATTTCCTGGTTATTCCATATTCCTAACATGGCAACACTCTAAGTCATTTTTGTGAGTTTTGAAATGATCCAGGAGTCTTTTGGTGCAAAGATATCAGTGGCCAAATATACCTTGTATAGCCCTGGTTTCAGGCTTGAGTCAGATTGCTGTTTTTCTGAGAACCAGTTTGGAAGACTTATTTTCACTACTTCATGGGCTAATGAGTAAATCTAGAAAATATATAATATTGAGGTGGTAACAAATCTTAAATAAATAAATAAACAAACAAATAAATAAATAAGGCACACAACAACTTGTTTATCATGCTATTGCTTGAATGCAATTTCCATTATAGGTAATGATTTGTTACTGTACTAAAAGCTAAAGGATTCAGCTATTTCCTCATAAATGCATATTATCCAGCATGGCAGTAATGATTCATTAATCAAATAAATATCACTGAGAACATGGAAGCTACATATACAATGGGGGAAAGAAGGAACTGTTGATTGTTGTCAGAGAGAATACTCTTGAAGAGCCTGTTAATGGCTCATTAATCTGCTTTCAAATTTTAGTGTGGGTTTGCATTTTGGAGGGAAGAGAGCACTGACAGTGTAAGAGAGCAAGTTTAAACTATAAAGAGGAGATTATAACTCATGTGCGGTGATGCTTTTATAGGCTTCTCTCTCTAACTCTATGATCTTTTCTTGAACCCTGAATGAGCTGTTTTGTTTGTACAATGGTAGCATGGGGCTAATAGATATGTTGCAGATTCCTGATATCAGGGTGCTTTTTCTGCTTATATAATTTTTCACCTCTACTTCTGTGGTATAATTGGTAAAGCCAGTTAGTGAAAAACCAGTAAGACTTAGAGCATTTGTTCAAATTTGAAGTTAAAGACAAAAATGACTAAAGACAAAAATGACTTACGTCCTTAAAAAGAATTGACACATATGAGAAGAGGACGCACAGTAGACTGATAGCCTGAATCTCATAAGAGAATCTATTGGAGCAAATAGGTTTGCTCATCATTAATGATGATTTCATTAAAAAATTTAAATAAAACATGTGCTGATTCACTGCATGTGCTAGCAAATATATTATATTTCAAAATCAACTAGTTTATAACTGACAAAAGTGGCATATATGCCAATGTTTTTTCCTGTTACATTTTCAAAGAAAACTTGTGGAAAAACATTTGCTCCCAAATGACTTTTAGTTTATTTATTTGGGAAAAGTAGGGATTAAAAAAAGGAAGTTAGAAAACTACCCATTTTGGATTTGAAGAGCAATTTGTGAGGAAAAATATTAATAATATTTATCAGTTCTTTATGAAAAACCCACCAGATGAGATGACATGAATAACTCATTTCATAGCATTATATATGTAATCATTCCTATATTGAAAAGTTTATTTTTATCTGAAATTTTTTTTCTTTAGAATGCTTTTATTGATTTTTTTTTTCCTTAGAAAGAGAGGGAGACAGAGAGAGAAACATGGATGTGAGAGAGAAACATCAATTGGTTGCCTCCTGTACACACCCTGACCTGAGATAGAATCCACAACCTGACCAAGAATCAAACCGGTGACCTTTTGGTGCAAAAGATAATACTCAGTCAACTGAACCATACTGGCCAGGGCTGAAAAGGAGTTGAGTAAGGAAGGTGCACATGTCTTCATGGTGTTTTTATTTGTTTAGTTATAGTATTTATTTATCTATTTTGCAAAAAAGAAGAAAAATTTGACATTTAATTCACACAGGTCAGGTTGAATTCTATATTAGAATACACCTTATATTTGTTGAATCATAGGTTTTATTTGTCACTGAACAGCTTTTATAAAAGGTGACTTCTGCCATGAAGATAAAATATAAAACATTAATCTTATTTTAAATGGTAATCTATAAAAAACAGCAACAATAAATCTTAGGGAAATTAATTAATCTATCTGGTACTCAGTTTCTACTTCTTCAAAATGTAATGATATCTAAAGATTCTTCTATCCCCAGTGTTCTCCAATTGTTTTTATGAAATATGAATCTATGTCTCCACTCTATTTAAAAAACAAAAACAAAAATATTTCACTTTATGGGGGAGAAATGTCACTTTCATGCTGATGTTGGCTATAGTAAGAATAGGTTGCAGTTACTGAACTAATCTTAAATATTGCCTGTGGTGGAAGAAAATACCTCAATTATTCCTACTGTACATATTGCATTTGGTTTATTAAGAAGGGTATGTCTGCAGAACTTATATGGAAATGATTGTTGAGCACTGTCTTTGTAACTTCTCTAATTTAAATGGTTTCATTTTGTAAGAATAATTTTGTGACCTACTATTCTCTTCCACCCTCTTTCAAAAAAAAAATAAGAGTTTAAAGTAAAGCCCAAGTAACAGGGTAACTTCAGGAAAGTGAAACAAATTGTTTTCTAGTGAATATTTAGAAAAAACAAAGAACACAGACCAAATCACTCAGAAAATTACTATATAATCCAGTATGAAAATCCTCTGCTTTTATAGTATCAAAACACCAGAGGAGGGGATAGAGATCTAAGCAGCTAGTTTCACTTTCTTCACCTCTGGTTGTCCATTAGCAGACTCAGCTTGCAAGTATGAAGTTGTTTATATCTTTGGTGAGAAACAAAATGATAAAAGAACATAAACATTGAACTCTATAATATTGGGATTATGTGAAAACCTTCACTATGGTAGGACTTTTTAAAATGTGAATTATTTAGAGTATGTTGCCTATTATTTACTGACCTTTTGTGTGTGTATGAGTATGCCTATGAGAGAGGGGTGTGGGAAAAGAAAGAGAAAAGAAAGAAAGAAAGAAAGGAAGGAAGGAAGGAAGGAAGGAAGGAAGGAAGGAAAGAAAGAAAGAAAGAAAGAAAGAAAAAAGAAAGAAAGAAAGAAAGAAAGAAAGAAAGAAAGAAAGAAAGGAAAGAAAGAAAGAAGGAAAGAAAGAAAGAAAGAAAAAGAAAGAAAGAGAGAGAGAGAAAGAAAGAAAGAAAGAGAAAGAAAGAGAGAAAGAAAGAAAGAAAGAAAGAAAGAAAGAAAGAAAGAAAGAAAAGAAAAGAAAGAAGGAAAGAAAGAAAGAAAGAAAAAGAAAGAGAGAGAGAGAAAGAGAGAAAGAAAGAGAAAGAAAGAGAGAGAGAAAGAAAGAAAGAAAGAAAGAAAGAAAGAAAGAAAGAGAAAGAAAGAAAGAAAGAAAGAAAGAAAGAGAGAGAAAGAAAGTGAAAGAAAGAGAGAGAAAAAGAAAGAAAGAAAGAAAGAAAGAAAGAAAGAAAGAAAGAAAGAAAGAAAGAAAGAAAGAAAGAAAGAGGGAGGAGGAAGGAAAAAGGTAAGAAGGGAGGGAGGTAGATCATTTATTTTTTTAGGGACATTAAAACAATTTGGATGATCATATACCTCTGGTTTCCCACTAGCTTAATTATTGTTTGAATAAAGGCATTGATTTATTTGTACATAGATTTAGATAATAAGAAGAGTCTAATTCTGAGACTAAAGCCTCATCTGGTGGGCTCCATTATAGTAATGAGAGAAAAATTCTATTTGCCCTCCAAGAACTCACTGCAGAGATTGTAAAGTCCAATGCCAATAACTATGTGGATATCTGACTATAGGCATTGGTATGACATCACCAACTCATTTCACTTGGACTAACAGGAAAATGCCAGAGAAAATAGAGCTCTCTGCTTCTCCCACCTCAGGCTATATCTGAACTGGTAGCTAGAAGATTCAGGTGGAAGATTCAGTATATCCTATTACTGATCATTTCACCCATCTTGTTTTCCTGAACTGAACTCATTCCAAACTTCAGAGTTTGAAGTAACGTCAGTACCACCTCAAAAGAAAGTAACAATGCTTAAATTTTAAAAGAATAACCCAAACATCCTACAAAACATTTAATATGTTCAGATCCTTTTAGGATTTTATCTTAAAGTATCAATGTTCATTATTTCAAAGGATACTCTCTGCATGCCAACATCGATAGCTAAATAAGATTTCACTAGAAAATATGGAGATCTAAAATATGAATAAGTATAGTCTAGTCATGTCCTCGAGTTAAAATGTAGTAATGGCAAAGTATGTATTTAGGATGGATTTACTTGGAAATGGGGAAACTATGAGAAGCGGGGATTACTTGTGCCATATGCATATGGTTTGAAGAGCAAAGACTCTATGATCAGATTACTGAATTTGAATCTGAGCTTTACCACTATCTACGTACCTAATTTTGGATTAATGACTTAAACTGTCTGTGCCTCAGTTTCCTCATCTATATAATTGGGAGTACAGTAGTACCAAATTAATAAGATTGCATAAAATTGCAAATAAAATACTTATAAAAGTGCTTGATACATAGCGAGTACACACACAGAAAAAATAGCATAATTAACAATACACTATCAATTTTAAAGAGGGAAATTGTCTATACACTCATGTAGTTTTATTTGTCAAAACATGGCTTTATTAGCACTGAGTCACATTGATCTCTTCTTTTTCTGTTGCCATCTCCAAATGTTGGTACTAGTTTTATGTAGCTCTAGAATGAACTAGAATCCTCCTCCCTTGAACATTTCTGGGGATTAATATTTATTAATTATTTGTCTGCATTACTAATTCCCACCAACCAATGAGTTATTTTTAAAGAAATTATTATGTCTCCAAGTCTGGGGATAACATGTTAAAAGCTGTTAAAATGTCAATCTATTAAATTAAAAAGTAAAGGGCCCGGGCCAGTGTGGCTCGGTTGGTTGGGTGACATCCAGTGCACTTAGTTTGCCTGTTTGATTCCTGGTCAGGGCATGCCTGGGTTGCAGGCTCGATCCCTAGTAGGGGGTGTGCAGGAGGCAGCCAATTGATATTTCTCTCTCTCCCTCTTCCTTGCTCTCTAAAAATCAATTTAAAAAAGAAATAGAGAATAAGATGTTGCTATTTTTTTCTTCATTTTAACAAATGCTCACCTATATAAATATCCTCTAAATTGCAGATATTTCTTTTATTTTCTCCTATTGCTAATAAGGTAATAACCAAATAAGAATATGATTGAAGCAAATAAGAATATATCTCAATATTTTAATAATAGTTAAGAAGTTATAAGCAAATTGAACAAAAGGCTAATTGGGTATTAGTGATGATACCTTAGGGCAGGTTCAGTGATGAAATACCAAAATCTCATCCTTAGTTACATACTTATATCTCAGTCCTCTAAAAAGCATTAGTAATCTATTGATGCCTTGCAAATTATTCTGAATATTTAGAACTTGAATAAAAATAAGCATAAACTCCTTAGAGAGTTTCACTGTAAGGAAGAGTAATTCTTTGGGTTATCTTTCCATTTTGGAAAGATAACATTTCTCACTTATTTTTTAAGAGCTTTCTCTGCCCCATCCATATTATTAAAAAAGAGAACTCTTATTTTATGATCCAACCTGCCATATAGCTTTCTCTTTCCTCTTCCTATTTTTTTCAATTACTTTTATAAATTATCCGTATTCCTATTTTGCTTTCTTCCCTGAGCTTCCTTTCTCATTACTCTTTTTCCTACCATCTTGTTTATTCCCTTTATAGCACATATTATAATATCATCTTCTTATTTGCTATAAGTGTACCTATTGTTTATTTATGGGTTCCTATGCTGAAGTGGTTGTGAACAGAATCTATCACAAGTAGGCTATCTATAATGTATATTTTGAATGAATGAATGGATGAATGAATGAATGGAATAATTCTTCAGATGTAAATACAAAGTAAATGTTATTTTTTCTGCAGTAGGAAGTATTTATTTATGAATTAAGATAAATACCAGTAAGATACAGTAAGAAGATAAAAATAAAGTGATTTGTTTATGAACAATGCAATGTTTGAAAAGTCATAGAAAAGTACATATTGGTTTTAAAAAAACACCATCTACTTAGGAGCTAAGATTATGCATGAAAAATACATACAAGGGCATAATGTGAACAAATGACTGCTTAAATCAAAGAAAATAAATAAGAATTACAACCATAATTTTATTCTTTGGGATACTTTGTGCTCATACATTTCAAGTAACAATAAATCAAGGATATGAACAATTTATATGAAGGACAAAAAAGGGCCATTATCCTTAACTTAGAACTTTCCAGTTATATTAAGTAATTTATTCTAATCCATCCTTATTATAATTTTTAGCTGCACTAAATTTTTTATTTATTTCTTTTCAAAAATTGATCTACACTTTTCATGAAAATTTCTAAATTTTTGACATACTTTTGACAGATAATGGGAAACACTAGTCTAGGCCTTAAATGTAACCCATGCTTTCGCATGTACTCATGTTTAACAAAAAATAAATACTAATGTGAGTCTTAATAAATTTAATATTGTTTCAGTCTTTAAAAATACAGGTTGACTTATAATATTTCAATATTTCTCCAAACACAACATTTAAATGACCGCCTCCAGTAGCCATTACAGAACCAAGGGCTACCACCTACAGTTGTATGGCTTGTTCACTGGCTTCTCAGACTTCATTTCCCAGTTCTCAGACTTCTTTCCTGCTGCTGCTAACAAAGGTCAGGAACTCACTAGCCATCTGGAGTCTTGAGCTCTTGATTTTCAGACAAACCTCAGGCCATACACATTCCTGTTTGATCTGCTGTAGAACCTGAACTTTGCCCATAAACTCTAATTTTACCCCATACTGTGTGGCCTGGGTGCTTCTGATTTGCTTCCCAATATTTCAGCATAAAGGAAGTGGATAGAAATTTTAGCCTCTACTCTAAAAAGTAGCCCAACTGAAACTAGCTAACACATTTTACAGAGAATCAAGCTTCTGAATGTTGTATTTCAGTCTTTGGAATGTTGGTGAATTTAGCGTATTAAGGACAAAGTATGATTTGAGTAGCATTTAAAATATTTCAGGACCCAAACAGTTCTTTTCAAACCAAGTTTGAGGAGGATGCATCTATATTGTGTGGAATCTCTCCTTCCTTGATTGTTATAAAGTGCTTTCATGTGAAGGATGTGTGACAAGTTAAAGGATGTCACCTAGACACATTTTAATATTGAATTTAGGGATCCTAAGAGTGAGGGTTGGAGGCATTTGCAAATATGAACTGTGCCTCTGGCTGATTTGTTTCAACCCCATTATAATTTTACTGAGCATACATTTAGATAGCATAATTTACTTATTCATTTATTTTAATTTACTTTTATTGCTGCATAATTTAAAATTAGGCATTAATTATAAAGTTTAAAAATAGCCCCTGTAAACTCCAAACCAAATATCACTTGATTACTAATGTATAAAATGTTTACTGTGTTGAAAATTTTTTTGACACTGCTAAAAAATATATATATACCTTAAATCAATGACAAATGAGATTAGTGTTATTAGATAAGTACTATGATTGATTAAAAAAATATTTAGAGTACAGTGCTAAATTGGAGAGGAAATGCTTCACTCTTCCTCTAAATTTTTTTTTTTTTTTTAGTTTCTGGACCCCAAGAAGAGTAATTCATTTGATGTGAAACTCAAGAAGGAATTTATCTGCCAAGATGGGTTCCTTATAGTCAGCTAAGAGCCCTAATGTTATGAGTAATAAAATTCTAGCAGCCTATTTGCTGACAGGAGCTCCTCTTGAATTCTTGGCTTCCTACATTATGCCCTTTCTTTACATGATCTGAATAAAAAACTGCAGGAAAACCCTGGTTTTGTCTTTCTACCAACACACTGAGACCTTCTATTTAATCGGAAATGCACAAATTTTATTCTCATTTGCATCTATACCAATCAATCAGAACTGCATAATTTGGATACCTCATATACATAGAATGGATCTACTTGGAAAATTGGGTGGGAACTTTCGCTATAAAAGGCAGCCTCCCCTTTGTCTCAGAGGGACACAATTTAGGTTGCTACTCAAATCTGTCTCCCAGGCTGTAGCTCCTTTTGTTTAAATAAATGCTTTATATTCTTTATTACAGTGTATGATTAACTTCAGTTTACAAGGTATACCTGAACTGCATCTTTATCTAAACAAGTTATGCTTTTCCTTCACATATTCTAACATGATTGACATAGCTATATCATCCCAATCATTCAAACAAATGGGGAATTTTATTTCAGGAAGTTAAAGTGTAGATTTTGCTTTCTAGTCCTTGCAGCCTCAGATTGTTGCTCTGGTTTCCTTTTCATTGCACTAAAATTTTCTAGGGCTATGCTCTGCTAGGTCTCTCTTTCTCACAGTCCTGAGCAGTTGATATGGCTGCTCCAGGAAATGTTTTCTGTACCGGAACTTTCTTCCCCCATAGTTAACATTTGCCTTTTGGAAACATCATTTGTTCAGCCAACTAAAATGATAATTACAATTAAAGTGGTAATAGCTAAAAAGTTGTTAAAATCGTTTATTGATAACAAAAATAAATACTAATGAGTCTTAATAAATTTAATATTGATTCATTCTTTAAAAATACAGGCTGGCTTATAATATTTAAAGATCTCTCCAAACACAACATTTAAATGACTGCCTTCAATAGCCATTACAGGTCCCAGGGCTACTGCATACAGTTGTAAAGGTTGTTCACTGCATGATGGCATCAAACTGAGAGAGCAAGTGGGAACTGCAATGTACACTACAGTCTCCTTGCCCGGTATATTACCAGCATGGGCTGCACCATTCTCTAAAATATAGGGACCTTTTCTTAACTGATACAAAGAAACTAGCTGTTTGCCAAGCAGTGTATTCCTGGAAGAAAACCTGCCTGGAAAGGATACTGAATTTTTAGTTAAATTTGTACAAAGGCACTAGTGGTGGCCCTGTTAAGACTAGATCTGCCTCCTTTGTTTCATGATTATTTTTTCCATTTGACACTTTTACAGGTATTATCAATATGTCCAATTTTCCCAATTGTTTCTTACTGAATGCTGGATCTGGGGGGTGGGGATTATCCAAAGGTATTCTTTACTATTCTATTTAGTACTTTATTTGAATCATTTTATGGTTTTAATATTTACTTCAAATTCTGAATATTTTAGGTTATTTTAATACAAAAGCTTTTAATTGTTAATGGGTTTGGAAACACTTTTAATGTACCTATCCTATATATGCACACTGAGAATACTGATTTGACACTATGAGTTAGAAAGCTCTGCTTAATATATATGTGATAATAGATAGATATGTAAGGACAGTTGATGTGTGACAATTAAATTATGAAGTCTAAGGTATAAAAGTTCTGTGATTTATTTTAAAAACTCTATATTATAGATCTCATAATAGTATAAATGTTATCCAGAAAATTATGTAGAATTTCCAATTTTTAAAAATTCTTTCACTAGTTTTAATTTTACAGTTGATGTTAGATATATGCCTGTAAGAAACTGTGCCCATTATTCAAGCATTCATTCTGTCCAAAGTTAAGAAGAGTCAGGTGTAATAAAGCCTTTGACAGCTTTGCTCTTTCTCCACCCATTATAAGTAATACCCATACCCATAGTAGAAGCTGTGGACTTCTCTAGTCACCAGGAGGGTTAGTTTCTGGTTACACAGAACTAAGTATTTTTCCAGAAATTGCTCTCTGTCAGGAAGCTTGCCCCCTCCCAAGGGAAGCCCACACCCAATGACCAATTGATGATGGGAATACAAAGACCTCAGTTTAAGACAACTCTAAAAAACCAACCCAGTTCCAGAGCTTCCCTTTGGATCAGCTGAGTCCTCTGATGAAGCTGCATCACAGTTCGATGGCTCCTTCTGTTCAATCCTGCTTTCTTCAGCCTTCACAAGTCTTATTCCTGAACATTCTCCCTAGTAAACTTTTTTTCACATGTATTCTAAAAATTACTTTCTGAAGAATCTGATGTACTGAAGCTGGTACATAAAACGGGACTAGGAATGGCCCACTTATAGGTTGACGGTAAAGACCCCATTTCTAGTGGCAGGTGCAAGGCTGATAGCCATTGGTTTAGTCTCAGGGCAATTGTTAAAACTTCCACCAGTGGTGACACTGGTGCTGGGATCCAGCAGAAGGGAATGCACTAGGACAGTGGTTGGCAAACTCATTAGTCAATAGAGGCAAATAACAGTACAACGATTGAAATTTCTTTTGAGAGCCAAATTTTTTAAACTTAAACTTCTTCTAACGCCACTTCTTCAAAATAGACTCGCCCAGGCCGTGGTATTTTGTGGAAGAGCCACACTCAAGGGGCCAAAGAGCTGCATGTGGCTCGCAAGCCGCAGTTTGCCGCCCACTGCACTAGGAGGTGAAATGTTACTGTAGGCATTTGAGAGGTCCAAGGAAAATTGCATGTATACCAACTATGGAACCAGATGAATGGGAGCCATCAACACATTGGTTAATCATCAATATAAAATGAACCAGAAAAGCCAGACCACCATAAGAGTATCATAAAAATAGGTTAATGTTCCATCCCAGGATTCAATCATAAAATTAGCATAACTCCAGAAGAGAACAAACAATCAACCTTAGCAGATCTGTTATGACCTAGAGACTTATCTGGGTTATGAAGTTCAAAGCCTTACAACTCCATATACTTCTGAATACTTTAGGCCTACACTTGCTTATCCCTCTTTCATAAAAGTTTTAGCATTCTCCCCTTGCTTAAATATGATGCAAAGAGTTTTCTTTGTCAGATAATGCATGCTGCCCTCAGGATCTATCCCTATCTACCTTCCTGTATATCAGGTCAATAAATGGGCCAACTCACAATATAACCCTACCCTGCCAAGGAGTTCTGGGCTTGCTAAGGACAAAAATGGAACAATGTGCAGAAGTAGCTGCAGGACCTAGTAAACATATGGGGATGAGAATATGGAGAATGTGGAACCAGATGTTGAGAATGCTAGATGAAGGGAAAGCAGAATGTAGAGTAAAATGAGCGAGAATATCAATATGGGAGCATTCACATATAATAACATATTTTAAACTATAACAAGTTCCCTGGGAGATAGAACTCATACACACTGATTGGTTTTTAGAAGCTTGGATAAAGAGATACCCCATGCTAAGAGACCAGAGATATCAGGTCTATCATAGAAAAGAGTGGAGGAAAGGATCAAATGTCTCTAAGCATTCTGGAGTAGATATGCTGTCTAAAGTCAGAAAATTAACTAGTGGACTACAATTGGAGACCCAGAAGACACAGTGATCAAGGTGCTAAGGGATTTGTGGCTGATAGGCACCAACAATGTTAATAAACCCAGTGAAGCTGTCCTCTGCAGACCAAAGACGTTGCTGAAAGACTGGGTTCCCTGAGAGCAATGTGGCAGTACACTCCCCAAATCATAGAGGCCATGCAGTGGCACTTGATTATCAGAAACAAGCAGGATGCAATTGTCATCATGAATGTCATGGTTAGATACAAAAGGCAAAAATTATTTTCCCTAGTTAAAATATATAAACTCTAAACTTTGGTGTTTTTTTTTTTTTTCACTTTTACAGTCAGAAGCCATGAAAATTTATAACTGTATAAGTTACTACATATAAATCACATTTTTACTAAATTATTCTTGAAAGAGTGAAATAAGTTGAATTGAGGGTAGCTGGATTCCAGGACCATGTATTTTTTCTTGATCTATAAGATGTAATTCAATAAAACCTACTCAACAGGTAGAGGCTAATACTCCAATGAGAATGTTCGTGAAAACAACTTTATTTCTACTTACAAGGGGATAAGAAGATTCTTCTGATTCTTCTTACAGATTTCTTTTTTTTCTACTTTATTTATTTTTTATTAATTTCTTTATTGTTTAAGGTATCACATATTTGTGCTCATCCCCCCCATTCCCATCCCAGACCCTTCCCCAGGCATGCCCCCACTCCTCTGTTGTCCTTGACCACTGGTTAGGCTTATATGCATGAAACAAGTCCTTTGGTTGATCTCTCCCCCTTACCCCCACCCTCCCCTACCTTCCCTCTGAGGTTTGACAGTCTGATCGATGCTTCCCTGTCTCCAGGTTTGTTTTTGTTCATCAGATTATGTTGTTCATTATTTCCCCTAGATGAATGAGATCATGTGATACTAGAAATACTCTTATAAGAACAGAAAATGAGACAAGCAATAATGGTTATGCTGAGAGGCAAATGAATCAGTCTGTAGTGAGTTTCTTTCTGGGCCAACAGTTCTTTTAAGTCCCAATTTCAATGTCAAACAGTTCCTTATGTGTACATGTCAGCAATGATATTTCAGTTCTGGATGGTGGACAAATGGTGCTAATTCAGGTCCGACCCTCTCTGGTTTGGTCCTGGGCAACCTGCAGCGATGCACAGCTGCTGACTGCTAGTATGGCAAGGCGTCGTCAGCGTCTTCCATCTCTGGACTGTTTCTCGTCTGTCTTCATGGCTGGAGCAGTCCTGTCAATTCCTCTCTGTTGCAGGAATCCACATGGTCTTGGAGTTGTTTTCTGAAAATATACAAACATATTCTTGACCAAAAGTTAATAAAGGAATCTTTTCTATAAATTTGACTTGGGATCCTTTTTCATTTTTTGCCCAAAAGGTTTTCCTTTGGCTTGTTTTGACACCATGTGTGTTTTTCATGGGTGTCTTGCTATTAGCATTACAATGAAAGTTAATTTTCTAAAGTAAAAATTTTCTACATGTAATTTACTTACAGGTTATTTTTTCTTACATGATATTCTTCTACTATCCCCCCTTTTTAAAAAAAATATTAGGAGGCTTTTGGAAATTTTATAATGTACTCTTGATAGCTTTTAAATTTTAATTTTTTGCACTAAAATATAACTGCTTTAGGTTCATTACATGTCATGCAATTTTACCATGAGATGAACTACCAATAAAATTTTTAGTTAACACTTTAGGAACATCTTTTTGTCCAGTACCATTAATTTTTCTAGAATATTAGCTTATTTCACTTAGCCAATTTAAATTAGTCTGAGAACTTGACTACTATTTTATTGTCAAATTTAATACTCTAACAACAATCTTATTTTACCCTATAAATATTAGTGGAAAGGATTATTTGCCTTCAGAGTAGGCCCTGAGCATTCCTGGTGCTAGGCTGGATTTAGATATCAAAAACCCACTTCCCCACACCATGGGTACAAGACAACTCAAACAAGTCTTGTTGCAGTGAGAGGGCAGCTGCTATCGGCCAATTCTCTGTCTGTTACCTGGGTCCCGATTTGAGCTGGGCATGGGAAGCGAAGCAGCCATGGGGTCAGGAGATCTCCCTGAGAAGGGGTGAGGGTTCAGACCCCTGCAAAGTTGTGGGGGGTGAGGGTCCGTGCCCCACCTCTGTTGACCCCCAAGTTCTCTCCTGATGGCCCCTCTGCAACTGTGCCTGTTTAGGTTGTTCCTTCCCTGAGGAATCTTACCCGTCTCTGGCTAACCAGCCATCCTCTGGGGCCAAGCAGGGTGATGTGATGTTCAGTTCTGTCTCCTTGGTAGCCTATGCCCCCGTGGCCTCCACACCCAGCACCTGCCTTAGGATCCCCTCGCCTGCTGGTGGGACCCGGCACTAATCACATATCTTGGGGAACCCAGGATTCTTCTCCAGGGAGGGCCCAGCTCACCCCACTGGGCGAGAGACAGATCCATGGTACCAGCCACCACAAGGCTTCAAGCTCAGCATGAACAGAAAGCACAGGCAACAGCTGTGGGCAAATGGAATGTGAGAAGAGGGTCCCTCTTGGCCAAAAGGGCAAGAGGGGCCAATATAGAGTGCTCAGGTGACTTCCCAGGGGGCTCTCTACACAGTGGAAGGGATTAAATCCTTTCATGTCCTTTTTAAATTGCTGCTAGACATTCAAAGAATTAGTTTGTAAGTTTGTTTGGGATAATTGTACATTATGCTGTTGTAATTCTAAAATAGCAAGAGATGTGTTACCTTTGTCTCCAAGCACCAAAAAGATGATTTTTTATTGATTCCCAAGGGTGCGAGGTACTGTTATAGGTAATGGGGGTAATACAAATCTGGGAAAAATTATAATGACATTGTAGAATAATATCATGTAAGGATATTCTTTCTCTAGGCCATGGCAGTTCCATTTCAAACTGGATGTCAATTTCTTTTTGTATAAACAAGGTCTTAGTTACATTTTCTGCACCTCTCTCAGGAGCAAGTAGTGATAGTCCCTTCCTTTGGTGTCCACGCAAGCCAGAAACCTCTCTTTAATTTTACACACAAAGGAGCAGTGGTTTCATTTTGTGTCATACAAAAGGGAAGCTGGGTGGCAACCCCTGTGTAATTATACATCCTTGTCCCACCCATGGTCCTCCTGGATGACCAAGGTGTTTGGTATTATTGGTGACTACAATAGGCAGGGGATCCGCCCAAGTAAGGGCTCTTACCCATGAAGGGTCAGGAACATAAGTCCAAAATATTCCCCATTTTCCCCAGGTAATATTACTATATAGCTGATGACTACTAGCATGGCAAGAAAGACGTTCTCAGGCATTCTTGGGGTTCTGGTTACCTCACAATTTCTTTTCTATTTCTTTTTCTTTTTATTTTTTTATTTTTATTTTTATTATTATTATTATTATTATTATTATTATTATTATTATTACATATGTGTCCTTATTCCTCCATTACCCCTCACCCCCTATTCATGCCCCATCCCTTTGTTATCTGTGTCCATTGGTTAGGCTCATATGCATGCACACAAGTCCCTTTGTTGATCCCTCCACCTTACTTCCACAGACCCCCTCCTTCCCTGAGGTTTGAGGTTCTGATAGACATTTGTCAGTCTCTGGATATGTTCTTGTTCATCAGTCTATGCCGTTCATTATATTCCACAAATGGGTGAGCTCATGTGATATTTATCTTTCTCTGCCTGGCTTATTTCACTTAGCATAATGCTCTCCAGGTCCATCCATGCTGCTGCAAATGGTAAGAATTCCTTCCTTTTTATAGTAGCGTAGTATTCAATTGTGTAGATGTACCACAGTTTTTTAATCCATTCATCGGCTGATGGGCATTTAGGCTGTTTCCAAATCTTAGCTATGGTGAACTGTGCTGCTATGAACATAGGGGTGCATATATCCTTTCTGATTCATCTTTCTAGTGTCTTGGAATATATTTCTAGAAGTGGGATCACTGGGTCAAATGGGAGTTCCATTTTAAGTTTTTTGAGGAAACTCCATACTGTTCTCCACAGTGGCTGCACCAGTCTGCATTCCCACCAGCAGTACAAAAGAGTTCCTTTTTCTCCACATCCTCACCAACACTTGACGTTTGTTGATTTGTTGATGATAGCCATTCTGACAGTTGTCCTTATTCCTCCATTTCCCCCACCCCCTAAGATGGTACCGCATTGTTGTTTTCATTTGCATCTCTCTGATCATTAGTGACTTTGAGCAGGTTTTCATATGTCTCTTGGCCTTCCTTCTGTCTTCTTTTGAAAAGTGTCTATTTAGATCAGTTGCCCATTTTTTGATTGGGTTGTTTATCTTCTTTTTGTTAAGTTGTATGAGTTCTCTGTAAATGTTGGAGATTAAAACCTTATCGTTGATATAATTGGCAAATATGTTCTCCCATGCAGTGGGCTTTCTTGTTGTTTTATGATGGTTTCCTTTGCTGTGCAAAAGCTTTTTATTTTGATGTAGTCCCATTTGTCTATTTTCTCTTTAGTTTCCATTGCCCTAGGAGCAGTATCAGTGAAGAAGTTCCTTCGGCATCTGTCTGGGATTTTGCTGCCTGTGGATTTCTCTAGTATTTTTATGGTTTCCCGTCTTACGTTTAAGTCCTTTATCCATTTTGAGTTTATTTTTGTGTATGGTGAAAGTTGGTGATCTAGTTTCATTTTTTGCATGTATCTGTCCAATTTTCCCAACACCATTTGTTGAAGAGACTGTCTTGACTCCATTGTATGTTCATGCCTCCTTTGTCAAATATTAATTGGGCATAGTGGTTTGGGTCAATTTCTGGGTTCTCTATTCTATTCCATTGGTCTATATGTCTGTTCTTGTGCCAGTACCAGGCTGTTTTAAGAACAGTGGCTTTGTAATACAGCTTGAGGTCTGGTATTGAGATCCCACCTACTTTGTTCTTCTTTCTCAGGATTGCTGCAGCTATTCGGGGTCTTTTTTTATTCCAGATGAATTTTTTGAAGATTCATTCTAGGTCTGTCAAATATGCTGTTGGTATTTTAATGGGAAGTGCATTGAATTTATAGATTGCTTTGGGTAGAATGGACATTTTGATGATGTTGATTCTACTAATCCATGAACATAGTATGTTCTTCCATCTGTTTATGTCTTCCTCTATCTCCTTTTTCAGTGTCATGTAGTTTTCCATGTATAGGTCTTTTACCTCCTTAGTTAAGTTTATTCCTAGGTATCTTAATTTTTTTGGTGCTATGGTAAATGGGATTTCTTTTTTAGTCTCTCTTTCTGTCAGTTCACTTTTGGTGTATAGCAATGCCATAGATTCCTTGGCATTAATTTTGTATCCTGCTACATTGCCGAATTCATTTATTAAGTCTAATAATTTTTTGATGGAGTCTTTAGGGTTTTCTATGTACAGTATCATGTCATCTGCGAATAAGGACAGTTTTACTTCTTCTTTTCCAATTCGGATGCCTTTTATTTCTTCTTCTTGTCTGATTGCAATGGCTAGTACTTCCAGTACTACGTTGAACAGGAGTGGTGAGAGAGGGTATCCCTGTCTTGTCCCTGTTCTTAGGGGAAATGGTTTTAGTTTTTGCCCATTGAGTATGATGTTGGCTGTAGGTTTGTCATATATGGCTTTTATTATGTTGAGGTGTGATCCTTCTATTCCCACTTTGCTGAGAGTTTTTATTAAGAAAGGGTGTTGGATTTTGTCAAATGCTTTTTCTGCATCAATTGATATGACTGTATGATTTTTTTCTCTCTCAATTTGTTTATGTGATGTATCACATTTATTGATTTGCGGATATTGTACCATCCTTGCATTCCTGCAATAAATCCTGCTTGGTCATGGTGTATGATCTTTCTGATGTACTGCTGGATTCGATTTGCTAGAATTTTGTTGTGGATTTTGGTATCTATTTTCATGAGGGATATTGGCCTGTAATTCTCTTTCATTGTGTTGTCTTTATCTGGTTTTGGTATTAGCGAGATGCTGGCTTCATAGAAGGAGCTTGGAAGCGTTCCTTCCTCTTGAATTTTCTGGAATAGTCTGAGGAGGATAGGTTTTAGTTCTTCTTGAATGTTTGGTGAAACTCCCCTGTGAAGCCATCTGGCCCCGGGCTTTTGTTTGCTGGAAGCTTTTTGATGACTGCTTCAATTTCTTCCATAGTTACCAGCCTATTGAGATTTTTAGAATCTTCCTAAGTTTGGAAGGTTGTATTTTTCTAGGAATATGTCCATTTCCTCCAGGTTGTCTAGTTTGTTGGAATAGAATTGTTCATAGTATTTTTTAACAATCCTTTGTATTTCTGTGGGGTATGTTGTTATTTCACCTCTTTCATTTCTGATTTTGTTTATTTGGGTCCTCTCTCTTTGCTTCTTGGTGAGCCTGGCTAGAGGTTCATCAATCTTGTTTATCCTTTCAAAGAACCAGCTCTTGGTTTCATTGATCTTTTGTATTGTTTTTTTGGTCTCTATGTCATTAATTCCTTTCTGATCTTTATTATTTCCTTCATTCTACTCACTGTGGGCTTTTCTTGTTGCTATTTTTCTAATTCTTTGAGTTGTTGAATTAGATGATTTACTACCATTTTTTCTTGTTTTTTGAGGTAGGCCTGTAGAGCTATAAACTTCCCTCTCAGGACTGCTTTCATTGTGTCCCATAGGATTTGCAATGCTGTGTTTTTATTGTCATTAGTCTCCAGGATGTTTTTAATTTCTTCTTTGATCTCATTGATAACCCAATCATTGTTTAGTAGCATGCTATTCAGCTTCCAAGTGTTTGAATTTTTTGGAATGTTTTTATTGTAGTTTATTTCTAATATTATACTATTGTGGTCTCAGAAAATGCTTGATGTGATTTCAATCTTTTTGAAATTGGGGAGACTTTGCTTGTGACCCAATATGTGGTCTATTTTTGAAAATGTCCCATGTGCACTTGAGAAGAACATATATTCCGTGGCTTTGGGGTGAAATGCTCTGAAGATGTCAATTAGGTCCATCTGATCTAGTGTGTCATTTAGAATTGCTGTTTCTTTGCTGATTTTTTGTCTAGAGGATTTATCCAGTGATTTCAGTGGTGTATTAAAGTCTCCTACTATGATGGTATTGTTGTCTATCTCTCTCTTGATATCTTACAGGAGATTTTTTATGTATTTGGGTGCTCCTGCATTGGGTGAATATATGTTTACCAGAGTTATATCTTCTTGTTGAATTGCTCCCTTTAGTATTATGTAGTGGCCTTCCTTATCTCCTCTTATGGCCTTTACTTTGAGGTCTATTTTATCAGATATAAGTATTGCAACCCCAGCTTTTTTCTCATTTTCATTTGCCTGAAAAATGTTTTTCCATCCCTTTGCTCTCAGTCTGTGTGAATCCTTTGATCTGAGGTGGGTCTCTTGTAGACAGCATATATATGGGTCATGTTTTCTTATCAATTCAGCTACCCTATATCTTTTGATTGGTGCATTTAATCCATTTACGTTTAATATTATTATTGACAAGTACATGTTTATTGTCATATTTTCCCTTATTGTTTGTGTTTCTTCTTGCTTTTCTCTTTCTTCTTTTTACAGCACTCCCTTTAGCATTTCTTGCATTGATGGCTTGGTAGTGATAAACTCTCTTAGCCCTTTTTTTGTCTGTGAAGCTCCTGATTCCTCCTTCAATTTTGAATGATAGCCTTGCCGGGTATAGTATTCTTAGATTCAGTCCCTTGCTTTGCATCACTTTGTATATTTCATTCCATTTCCTTCTGGCCTGGCGTGTTTCTGTTGAGAAATCAGTTAATATTCTGATAGGAGATCCCTTGTAAGTAACTTTCTGTCTCTCTCTGGCAGCCTTTAAGATTCTTACTTTGTTGTTGGTGTTCACCAATCTAATTATGATGTGTCTTGGTGTTGCTCTTTTGGGGTTCAACTTGTTTGGGACTCTATGTACTTCTTGGACTTGCATAGTTTTTTTCTTGACAATATCAGGGAAATTTTCTGTCATTGTTTCTTCAAACAGGTTTTCTATTCCTTGCTTCTCTTCCTCTCCTTCTGGTATCCCTATTAAGCAAATGTTGTTTCATTTTGTGTTGTCCCAAAGCTCCCTTAGGCTCTCCTCTTGCTTTTTAAGTCTTCTTTCCAGTTGCTGCTGTGTTTGTGTGTATTTTCCTACCTTGTCTTCTAATTCGCTGATGCGGTCCTCAGCCTCTTCTAGTCTACTGTTTAGGCCTTCCATTGTGTTCTTTATTGCATCTATGTCATTCTTCATCTCCTCTTGGTTTCTTTTCATGTTGGTGACATTCTCATTCAGCTCCTTATAGTTCTCATTGAGTTGTGTGTATTTGTCATTGAGTTGTGTGTATTTGTCATCCATCCGTTTAAACATCCTTATAACCATTACTCTGAATTCTATCTCTGATAAGCTGCTAGCCTCGAATTCATTTAACTCCCTTTCTGGTGGTTCCTCTTTTTCTTTCCTTTGGGGATTGTTTTTTTTTGTCTTCCTATGTTTTCCTGTAATGTTTTAATTGTAGATCCAATTGCTTTGCTACCCAGGTTCTTTTGGGCATGGTGCTACTGGCGTAATCTCTAAGTTCTCCTGGGTTTGTTAATCTAGTGTAGTTCCCTACTTGAGCTATTTGGGTTCTCTTGATATAGGCCTGCGAGCTTGAGAGGCACAACTATGGTGTCTAGAAGACAGCCGCCATGGAGGGGAGTGTCCCAATTTTTGCTGTCTTGCACCCTTAATTGAAATCACAAGTGCTCAGCAGGGACTCACAGTGGCACCCAGGAAGTCTCTGTTGGGGTGATGGGGCTTAGGGGGTCTGCTCTCTGGAAAGGCGTGACTGTAGTGCCCAGAGTTCTGCATTATTGGGGTGGGCAGACCCAGCTTTTGCTGTTGTACCTGTGGTGGATAGGTGCTTACTCCCAATGGTGACTCACAGGAGCACCAGTGGTACATTTGCCAGCGAGGCACACTGAAGGACTCTGAAGGGCCCTGGCAGTGTTGCCGCACAATTGAGGCGTCTGTGGGCCGGTATCCAGGATGAGTGAATTCAAAACTTCTACTGCTGGGGGGAAGTGTGCCCCCACTTGTTCAAGATCACACCCAGGGAGAGCTCACAAGTGGCTGCCACTAGTGCCCTGTGGGTAGATGGGCTCAGGGTGCCTGCCTATTGGAACTTCGCCTCTGTGGAGGTGAACTTGCCAGGCGCAGAGTTCTGATGCACTCTGAGGGGTCCTGGCACTGTGGTTGAGCTGCTGGGGTGAATGTGGGCAGTTATCCAGGAAGAGGGAATTCAGATTTTCTACTGCGGGGCTGCGCGCCCTTGTCTATGCAGAATCACACCCTTGGGGGCTCTCAGCAGCTCCCAAGCACTGCCTAAGGAGTGGAGTGCCCTTCGCGGCTGAAAACGTGCAAATCTGGAGTGGAGTGCCCTGGCTGCCTGCAGCTGGATACTCGTGAATCTGGAGTTCTGCAGCTGGGAAGGGGGAGGTTAACTTACTGCTGCTGAGCGGTGCACCTTTGGAGGTGGAGGTCTCAGGGTCTGTGGGTCTGCAGTTGGGGTACCAGGATTTTGGCTGGAGTGGCGGCTGGGTCACAGGGCAGTTCTAAGGCCTGTCTGGTTGGTGGTGTTGATGAGTTCCTAAAAAAGGGCCGTTCTCCCCTTCAAGATGGCATGGGCTCCGTACTGGAGTCCTGCCATCCAGGGAGTGCCAGCAGTGGTGGTAGTCTCTCCTTGTCAAGGAGAGCCTGTCTGCCAGCCCCTGCTGCTCCTGCGAGATTTAACTTTCCCTCACTCACTCACACACACACCATGCACATCCACACACTCCCCTTTCATATCCTCACTCACTCACTTCCTCTCCCTCAGCTCCATCCTGCCAGCTGCCATCTTTTTTCCTTCTCTTCTTACAGATTTCATATTGCTTGAAAAGACTGACATGTGCACACAAATCCATAACTTGATAGAATTCTCAGAAATGCAAAATAAAATAGCTATAACCATTATAGCAGGTAAATTTGGAAAAATGTATACCAGATCTCAACAGTGGATATTTCTAGGTGATAGGATCACCAGTGCATTGGTAATTTTCTCCTCTTTTCCATACATCTCCATCCTTCTCTGCCCCAACTAGTCCTTGGCGTTGCTTGCTATGGACTCCATCTCTTGCCTCCTCTGGCCCTCTGGTTTTATCCAATGAGAGACAATCCAAGAGATGAACAGTGGAAAAAAGGAAAGTTGGATGATTTTTTTCTTCCTTGTTGTGTATTTTAGTTCTATGGAAAAATCAATTTTTGTTGGATGGTCACTCTTCCTAGGTTACAATTCTTTTCAAGTTTCAGTAATACTCTTCCTCCCTATGTTCCTCTAAGCAGAGGGGTGGTAACGATTTCCCACTGGTATTAGACTATGTGACAAAGTTAGTTATTTGTCATCCCTTTTGGGTTCTCTTAACCCTGCCCACACTCCTATAAATAATTCCATTGTTAAACTCTCTTCCACTAAATAAACCCTGTGATTGTGCCTTCTGTTTCCTGCTGGGACTTAGACTGCAAAAACAAGTGAATATTTTTGTTCTTTATCTGTACTTATTTTTATAATAAACATGTATATTTACAATAAAAATCAATGAAAATTTAAGTTTCGTATTATTATGTTAAATGTATTCCTCAACTTGAGAAAAAATGGTCAATTTATGACAATTACATTTTTCTTAAAATTATTAACAACATAGAAGCTGATGCAATAGCTTTTTCTTTTCTTTTTTACGTGTGTGTGTGTGTGTGTGTGTGTGTTTAGCTTTGATGATTGATTCCAAGTTAAAACATATCAGGGAAGTGGAGGTTGGAAATGGAGACATCACATATCACATGCTCTGGGTTTTGCTTGTTTATGCCACTGATTACAGCAAAGTTCAAACTCCTTTCTTCCTTCCTGGGTTTTCTGTTCAGTGCTGAAGCTTGTGCTGGTGAGTTAAGAACTTATATTACTATTGAAAGCCGAAGCTATAGGTAAACGAAGATTAGCAGGGCAGATATCCAATACTGAACAATTTAAGTTGTTTAATTCTTTAAAAACGGCAACAACTGCAGGATGTTTGTTCTCATAGCATGTAGCCACATATATTTATCTACTTCATGTTGTTGCTCATTTGAGGCAATGCTTAAAAATACCCCATTGTCACATAATAATATATATAAACACAATCTCTTCATTTTTATTTGAAGCATTTTAATACAAAAATAAAGTTGTGACTATATTTAAAGTTGGCTCAATTAGAAGTTGACTAAATTAGGAAAAACTTGTCTCATTCAAAACCTTAGCTTGGATTTCAATACCTAGGGACAGCCTAACCCTCCCATGTATTATGAAGAAAGAAGTAATTAAGTTCCTATATTTAGAAAGAATTGGTTTGCTGTTTAGACACATCATTTACTTTTTACTCAACTGCTCCATGGGAGGGCAGACAGATACAGCTTCCTATGTGTGTCTCTGCATCTGTGCAGTTTGTGCCCAAAACACCCAAATTCTTTGGGGAGCCTTCAGTTGGCGAATGAAATAATGAAAACATTTTATCAAAAGGGGAATATCAGTTTCTGACAAGCTCATCTCTGTGATACCCCTTCTGCTGAGGTATTACAGAAGAAAATATTTGGGCATATGTCTTACACAGGATTCTTAATGTCATGCTGCTACCATCTCAAGGACAGTCTGAAATGAGGCCCTCCCTACGACAAGATAAGATATCGCTATTTAGTGTTAGAAGAGACAATAGAAATCATGCTGTCCTACCCTCTCATATTACAGATGGAGAAAGTGAGACTCAGCTTAGGAACTTTCACCAAGCTTATGCAGCCTCTTGATAGCAGCCCTCTTGTCTCCCTGATCAGTTCACCCAGGACACCAAGCTGCCATCACTGCTATCCTTTTACTTGGTTTAGTATTTTGTTATATCCTATTATATATCCTTTTTAGTTCACTCAACACACATTTACTGAGAACTTACTATGTGTCTCTGCTGTGGTTGGTGCCAGACATTGGAAACTTGGGCTAAATTGCAGGCAAGATTATTAGGAAGGCAAATGTAAAAAAGGAATCAACATATCTTAGATGAGATTAGTAAGAAGGATGTATCTAGGACTGCAAATACATAAGGGTTTTGTTTTTTTAATACAAATAGATTATAAGTTGTGTGGCATTCACTGGTCAGTTATGCTCTGAACTATTTATATGTTATAAACATAAAAATAAATGTTGTCAGTAAATATTGATGGCTTAGCAAAAAGTTCACATCAGTTGTTAGTAGATTACCCAGAGAGTTTTATGGAATTGGAAAAGAGAAAGAATGAGCATGGAACTCTAGGAAACATCAACATTTAAGATGTAGTGTCAAGAAGAAATGCCTCAGTTGACACCTAGAAGCCACAGCTAGAAAAGGTGGTTGAAAATTTAATTGAGAGTAATATATCTAAGCCAAGATTAGAAAAAGCATCATTTGCTTGTTTGGTCAATTTGATTGGTTTGTTTTAACAGAAGGAATGAACAGCATTGTCAAATAAAGGAAGACAAAAAAATTATCCAGGGACTTACTAGTGTCCATTCGATTTAGCATTTATAAGGATGTTGTTCATATGGACAAGAGTAACTTCAAGGAATTTGTAAAATTGGAAGTAGAATTACTGTAAGATAAGGAATTAAGAGGAGATGAGGAAGTGGTGGTAAATGTTAGAATCCTTTTTTTTTTTTTTTTTTTAAATAATTAAGCTGAAGAAGTAGCTGGGTAGAAATGTGGTTAAGAAAAGTTGTTTGCTGTCTGTAAGAAGAAAGAGGTCTGGGCACAAGCCTGGATTTAGGATAAAAAGTATCTTCCTTTTCTTTTTTGTTCTCCACACCCCAAACATCACTAGAGATATGGGGACTAAGGAAATAAAGATTCTACTAAATAACATACAGGCGTGTGTGTGTGTGTGTGTGTGTGTGTGTGTGTGTGTGTGTGTGTGTGTGAAGGTAGAATGAAGAAGAAGAGAAAAGTAGTTCTTAATTCAACCTGTCATGTCACAGCATCATAAGTATGGGGTGCATTAGGTTTGATGATTCTGTGAGTCAATTGAGCTCTTACATTCCAGCTACCACAGTTGGGAGTATTACCAAATCTAACTATGGTGATTAGCCCTGACAACTCAGTTCTGACAGCTTCACTCAGAGTTGTTGTTGCGAAATGACTCAGAGCTAAAGAGAGATATTTACCAATGGAGAACTGCCAAAGTGACACTGAGTGATTGAGGTTAAAAAATAAATTACAGCTCCTTCACCTGAGTCACTCATCTTAGACTTATTCCTGCCAAATTACATGGTCACTCTGAACTGCCTCAAGACAAAATATGTCTTATAGTTTCCCAGATATTTCTCCAGCTATTTTAAGGCATCCCTTTCAGGAATGGAGTCTCCAGATTAATATAAAAATGTTGGGTCTCTTATAGTCAAATATGCAGGTTAAATTAAATCATAATCAGTTTTCATCAGAATTAGTCACATGCTCAGGAGTGGCAAATTTTTCAGTGCACAGTGAAAATATCAGCATGGGCACATTTTATACAAAGACATATGCTAGATGGTTTAAAATTCTCTCTCATTATAATTCAACGATGTGTCAAGTGAAATTTGCTAAAATAGATTGTGTTACCTGGTCACTGGTATGCAGTGTGATGCAGCAAACAGAATCAGATGGCAATGTTAAAATAGCAAGTCTGCCATTTCCAGTCATCGTGGGGTGTCAGTGGCAATGGGATACCTCTAGAGATTATGGACACCACATGCTACATTCTATGAGTCCTTGCCCAGTGACAACCTACCCAGAACCCCTTGAAGTTTAGGAATTGCTGGAGTCTCCTGGGTCTTCAGTTGAGATCTTAAAGGTGTTACTCCTAATCTTTCTTTTGCAGAAAAGAGAAAGAATATTTTAGAACTTCGTCATATTTCCAGTTTTCTCAGGGTGAGTGAGAATGATTTAATGCATACTTCCTAGGAAAAATAACAAGGCCCAGTCTTAAGATCTTTGAATCCTTTCTGCCTCCCACTATCCCAGTGACTCTCCAAATTTTCATCCAAGTCTTATAGGAGCCACCGTGATAAGGTAGATATAGACTGAGTTGGCCATGGGCCAAGGTGTCAAGGGCCATTCTGGTTGTCCATTCTTGGCTCGAATGTCTAACCTATTCAGTGAAGAGATATAAATGGGGGGAAATAAGAGCTGCACATCCCTCAGCCATGCCCTATACTAGGGCTACTACTAGCAGACCCTTCACTAGCATTGGTGATTAGCCCTGACAACTCATCAGAGTCTAGAAAACAATAAAGTTAAATTTAGGATTAAAAAGGATAGTAATGCCATTCTTTTTCCTCTTATAATTTCCAGCACATAGTGGGTACTCAAAATTTTTTGAACAATAATGATTTATTGACAATTCAGACCAAAGCAGACCCACTGCGACATTAACAATGTTAGTCCCAAAGTATGACCATAACTGAAAAAGGACCTAATATTTATATAGCACATTACAGTTTATGAAGTGCTTCCAGGTATGAATCCTTCACACTGTGGTGCAAGCATTGCTTTATTACAACATAGCTCAAAAACTAAATACATTTTAAATTCGTTTATTTATTTATTTATTTTTAGGGAACTTCCAAGGAGAGCTTTGTCTATGAAGGACAGAACCTCATGCTCCCAGGAACTTAACTGGACATTCTTCTCTAACCAGAGGAGCTTTGTTGCTGAGCAATAATGGCTAACAAGAATAAATATGGTGGCCTCAGGCCTTTTCTTTGTGTTTGTGAGGCAATTGTGCAGGTGATGGTTATAAACATGCTTTATGTAAACTATTCTCTTTCCAGGGGTATGAAGCTGTGAAGAAATTTAGAGAACCTGGTTTCCTAAGTGCTCACAGTTGGTTTTAAATAGCACTCAACATTTCCTTTAAATCTATAGTTCTCAGCTTTGACATCCCTTATACTCACCAAGGGGAGCTTTACAAATCCTGGTGCCTGGACCCCACACCAAACAAATTAAAGCAGAATCCCATGGGATAGGACAGTGGTATTAGTAAGCGATAAAGCATCCATGATGACTTTAATATGCAGCCACAATTGAGAATCATTGGTCTAAATCCTCAAATGGGATGGGGATGATATATTCTACACACCCCAAAGAGAACACATCAGGTTTACCTGGAGGGTAGACTCTTCGTTACTTATTCATATATCATTCTGGATAAATGATAGAACTATAGACGATGCTTTGGTGCCCTGCTCTGATTCACTGTACTGGACCACATACCGAGCCCCAGCTGCTATGAATGAGGGTTACTAACAGTTCACTACCCCTCCCCCTGCCCCATAGGCAACCAATGACTAACCAATAAGGGATGCAAAACACCAGGCCCCTTGCCTCAAGTTGGAAACAACTCTGTGGTGCTCTGCATGCTCTAGTCTAGAGCTTCCTAGAATTAGACCATGTTTTACTGAGGTCTCTGTCCCTGCCCTGTCTTACTTACCTTCTTTACCTTCTTTGAGAGCAAATTTCTTAATAAGTCATGATCTTAAGAACCCTGCCCCAGACTCTGCTGCTAAAAATTTCAATCTATGACAAGGAACTACTCCATAGATTAGTTAGAAATAAAGTAGAAGATATCCTATATAATAAAGAGGTAATATGCAAATTGAACCTCACACCCTCACAAAAATGGCTGCCTACAACCAGGTCAGCAGGGGGGTTAGTGAGGGACAACCATATGACTAAACAAGCAGGCTGCATGGAGCGACCAGGCCAGCAGAGGGGTTAGTGAGGGACGACCAAACGACTGAATAGCAGGCTGCATGGGGCAACCAGGCCAGCAGGGGTGGTAGTTAGGGGCAACCAGGCAGACAGGTAGGTGAGCAATTAGGAGCCAGCAGTCCAGGATTGTGAAACGGATGTTGTACTAAACCAGCAGTCAAACATCCCCTGAGGGTCCTGGATTGGAGAGGGTGCAGGCTGTGCTGGGGGGACCCCTCCCATGTGCACAAATTTTGTGCACCAGGCCTCTAGTATGTAAATAATATCTTTAGATAAATATTGCATATTATTAAGAATACTCAGGAAGACAAGCATCCAAGGAGTCAAAGGCTAGAGTTAACATTTGTACAAGGCCCCAATTTTATACCATCAGTTATGTTGACCAACATGCCAGGAAATGAACCTTATTTGAAGCAAAGATATTTTCTTTCAGACTTTCCTTAAATCCGCAAATGGAGCAAGAACTGAAATCAGGCTGCAGGGTCAAATACTATGAGAATTCCACTCACTGGCTAAGGATGGGTAGCAAAGCAGTGGAGAACTTGGTCACCACTAAATATAGGTGTATTTATTTTTCAGAAACCATAGCTAACACTTCATAATTCCTGAGAGATAATGATTATATAATAATATTGATCATATATTAATAAAATGCTGGTTTTTAAATGTATTAGAAAAATCGGGCAATTATATTTTATAAATCAGAAAATAAAGTTTTCAATCTTCCTTCTTTGTTAAAAGTTGTATATGGTAAATAGTCACCAACCAGTGGGTAATTATAAACTTACAGTAAAAATAATTGTACTGTGGATATGGGCTTGTCATACATAGTAAAGTGAGGTAGACATCATTTTCTACTAATTTTGTTTCAAATGAAATTAAGCTTCAGGCCGAAACCAGTTTGGCTCAGTGGATAGAGCGTCAGCCTGTGGACTGAAAGGTCCCAGGTTCGATTCTGGTCAAGAGCACGTACCTTTGTTGTGGGCACACCCCCAGTAGGAGGTGTGCAGGAGGCAGCCGATCGATATTTCCCTTTCATCGATGTTTCTAACTCTCTATCTCTCTCCCTTCCTCTCTGTAAAAAATCAATAAAATATATTTTAAAAAAAAGAAATTAAGCTTCAGGCTGTAGGAAAGAGTTACTATTTTTTTAGGTGTTTTCTGAAAATGATCCTAAGTTTAAAATCTCCTAGATTCAGAATTAAGATTTACAATAGAATAGTAATAATTCTAGGTTTTGAAAACTCTGATCAGAAGCTCATTCTTACTGACATTAAACTTTCTTCTATGCTTTCCAGTACAGTATATACTCATTAATTACCTCTTGAGTGAGCCAATGAATAAATGAGAATGAATTTCAATTTGGACATCTTCCCATTTTAATGAAAACCTCAGACATTTAAAAAAGTTTCACATTATTTTATTATGTACTTATCCCATATTTTATTTAACCTAGCTTCCAAAGATAAGCATTTGCATTTTTCCTCTACTTTTTAATAAAAAAAATATTTTAATGAATAATTTTATATGTTTTTATAAGTATCAAATTTTCTGTAGGTTAGGTTTTTAGATTATACATCTCGAGGTCAAGTGGTATGGATATTGTTAACTTAAATAGATTTAAATATAATTTCAAGTATCATTGTAATATTCTATTCTCTCAACCATTTCTAGAGAAAGCTTATGAGAGTACCCATTTCCTTCTACCCTCCACAAATCTGTATAACATACATTCTGCATCTGTCTATTCTGCCCAAGGTTGTTTCCTCTGAGAATGGATGAGCAGCTCGTCAAATGCCAGTGTGGCCAAGGACGGCTATTGTCTCCAACAGGCTTTTGTTCAGTTTGAAAAGATGTGAGAGGAAACTGTATCCTTCACAGCACTTCCCTTACATGTCCCAATGAATCACGAGTCCTAAAAACTCATTTGAATAAAAAATCCATTGCAGTTCCTCATATCCATGGATTTATAAGCCAAAGGTGTCTCCGTGTACTTTTCACACACCTGTTTCCTCCATGTCACTCCCATCCCCTGCCGCTTACCTAAATGCCATAGAAAGTAAATTAAAACAACTCCCCCAAATGCAGTGCCCAGAGAGACGTTCAGGCTTATGCTTTAATGTCCTCTCACCACTGCTATCATCCATCTCCATGTATGCCATCCTAGCTTTCAAGGGGATTCTAATTTCTGCCCTTTGATTCTCGGCTGATTTTAATTGGCTTTACCCAGTAGAATGCAACCAAGGTGGCACTGGGCTAGTTCTGGACCAAGCTCCTAAGAGGTTTAGGCAGAAACCACTTTTGTTTGGGAAAGCCAAGCATGATGCCAGAAATAAGCTCAAGATGGGCAAATAAATTCTGAGATACCTGGAAGTTAGAGGAAAGACAACATGAAGGATCATGATGAACCAGTTGTAAAGCTCTCTTACACTTTTCCGTTTAGTCCAGCTACTCAGCTGAATTCAGCAGGGAGGGAGCCCAGCCAATGCCACATGGAGGGAATTAACTAATCCCTGCTCAAATTCGTAAAGTAAAGAAATATGAGAAAAAATACAGGCATTGTTTTAAGCCATCATGTTTTGACATAATTGCTATGCAAAAATATATATGAAAAATTATCATTTTAATATTTATCAATATGAGTGTTAAAAAGAACTCTTATATTAATTTTATTTTATTAGAAACTAGTGGCCTTGTGCATGAAATTCGTGCATGGGGGGGTGTCCCTCAGCCCGGCCTACACCCTCTCCAATCTGGGACCCCTCAGGGAATCTCTGACTGCCAGTTTAGGCCTGAGAATCGGGCCTAAAGTGGGAGTCAGACATCCCTCTTGCAATCTGGGACTGCTGGCTCCTAACCGCTCACTTGCCTGCCTGCCTGATCGCCCCTAACCACTCTGCATGCTGGCCTGCTCACCCCTAACTGCCCCCCCCACCCCCACTGGCCTGCTTGCCCCCAACTGCCTCTCCCCGCCGGCCTGCTCACCTTCAACTGGCCTTCCCCCTTGCAGGCCTGCTCACCCCAAACTGCCTCCCCTTGCTGACCTGCTTGGCCCCAACTGCCCCCACCTCACTGGCCTGATAACCCCCAACTGCCCTCCTCTCCTGGCCTGATCACCCCTAACTACCTCTGCCTTGGCTGTGCCACCATAGCTTTGTCTGGAAGGTCTCCCAGTCTAATTAGCATATTACCCTTTTATTAGTATAGATCATTGAGGTTAAATATCTTCTCATATCTATTGGCTGTTTTCATTTCCGCTCTTGTAGTCTGCCATATTAGTGCTTGCCTATTTGCGCTCTGCCAAATTTTGATTCATATTGTTCAACTTGTCCTATGGATCACAACACAAATCTATGTAATGTTGTATACTAAGGATTACATTTTCTGTCACCAGTTTTGAAACAAACACACACACACACACATATTTCCTCAGTTTTCATATCTATGTGTTGTGTGTGTCTGTGTATACAAATGTTTTGCAGATATCTTTATCAATCATTTCCTTTATGATTTCACATTTAAAAATGGGACATATGATTGGACTTTTAAAATACTATTTGATCAGTTTCATTTTACTCATAGGTTTATTTTTTTAAGTTTACATTGTGTGATGTGAAAAGCTAGCCAAGTATCTTCATGCCATCTATTTAAAAATCTGTGCTTTCTCCATGTTCAGTATATATTATTACTTTTATCTATAAATAGGATGAATTTCTACTATTACACTTTAAAACATTTAAAAAGAGAAATATTCTTATATTTTTGTTGGGATTACATAAATCAGTGAGGAAGGATTTTTGCCTTAGCATACTGTGTCTTTCTATAAGATTCCTTTCAAGTTATGTTGTTGTTATTGTTTGTTTAATTATATCTATTTAAGAAAGAGATACATTTTCTTTCTTTTTTAACCATTTTATTGAGGTATGATTGACATACAAAAAGCTGTACATGTTTCATTAATATAACAATGAATTTAAAGATATGTCAATTATCTATTTTTATTTTAATATTTATGCCAGAAGTCTATGTTTAGTTCTAATTTTACTAGCATATATACTTATATTTTGTTTTCTAAATTATTATTAGTTTCATACAGTGGAAATAAAGCACTGAGATTCAGGAGAACATAGGAAAAGAAAATTGGTGGGAGTCAGGTCAAGATTGGAAGGGTGTTTCTCTAAAAGTTATTAATGAATGCTCTGAGTAAAAAAGAACAAAGGTTGCAGTCAAGAGAAAAGGCAAGTTCAATAGGAAGGAAAGGTCAAGCCTGCAAGAAAATGAAATAAAAGCAGAATAAGTACTAAGGTTGGGTTTAGAGAACCCAAATGAACCAGATGAGGGTGGGACTGAGTTAGACAATTATTGATTACTAGAGGCCCAATGCACAAAAATTCGTGCAGGAGTAGGCCTTCCTTCCCCCAGCTGCTGGCACTGGCTTCCCTCTGGCACCCGGGACCCAGGCTTCCCTCCTCCGGCTGCCTGCAAGCACCCAGGACCCGGGCTGGCTTCCCTCTGGCCCTGGCTTGGTCAGGAAGGATGTCCAGAATGACATCCAGATGACGTCCAGTCTAATTAGCCTATAACCCTTTTATTATTATAGACGTCCATGAGTTCTGGATTCGTAACAGTATGATCTTTAATTCAAGGAGTCCCTTGAATGATGTTAGAGCTGGGTGAATCTTGAAATGTAGTGAACTGTATTAGACACCACTTAGCTAACTAATCATAGACCTTCAGTTAAACTGAGTAGCGAATGAGATGACTGTACATCCCTGTGTATTATAAAAGTTAACTAGTCAACTCTGAAACCAATACTCTATCAGTGGTCAGCAAACTGTGGCTCGCGAGCCACATGCGGCTCTTTGGCCCCTTGAGTGTGGCTCTTCCCAAAATACCATGGCCTGGGCGAGTCTATTTTGAAGAAGTGGCGTTAGAAGTAGTTTAAGTTTAAAAAATTTGGCTCTCAAAAGAAATTTCAATTGTTGTACTGTTGATATTTGGCTCTGTTGACTAATGAATTTGCCGACCACTGCTCTAGGTGATGATATATTCCTTGACACTAACAATGTGAAAAGAACACAAGATGTCAGTAGTTTCATTAGTATTTAAGCACAAAGAACTATAATTTCTTCCTAATAGTTAAATTTACAGATGAAAAAAATTGAGGCTACATGAGGAAAATAACCACTAATTGCTATTATTATTTATAATAACCATGTATTAACAATATAAATTACAGTCACTTTAGAAAAGGAAAAGAATATGAAATAAATACATTAATAATGAAATGGCACAATCAGTGGCATTGTGAAAACTATAGTATGTGGATGCATGTGTGAGCTCACACACATGTCTCACAGGGAATTTCTAGAGGATGAAGACATATAAACATGTAGCAACTGTTTGATGAGAATTTTTTCAGGAAGATAGCCTTTAGATTCCAAGTATGTGTTTCAAACTCCTGCCTGGGCCAATAACCTCAAGTCTAAAGGAATGAGTGAAGACAAAGAAAAAAGGATAACACACTATACAAAGCTTGTGGAAATCAAGGTACTAAGTGAATGAAATGCTTAAAAGCCAAGTGAGAGACCGTGGATGTGATCTGCTCTGCCAGGCTAACCCACTGGAGGGACTGTCACAGAGATTTGGGTTTAATAAGAGCCTTGGGTTATTTTAGAGGCCTTGTATGTGAGTGAGCAAGTGGGATTTTTTTAATCCACCATTATTAAATTAACAAAAAATTGAACTAAAATATTAGTGTTCCTTAAAAATTCATAGATGATGAGATATTTAGAGGATGCTTATAAGGAATCAAAATGAACCTAAACCAAGGGGACTTGCATCTAATCATGGATGTGATAAAGCCTCCAAATCCCATCCACTTGAGATGACACTTCATCATGACTCCCAAGCACATCCAAGAAGAGAGATCTGCAAATTCCTCCAGGTGCCATCAACGCCTATAAACAGAAAATTGATTTCAGCTATTTAGCTGCATTTAGAGATCACAGGTTCAGAGCCAGTAATAAGTTGGGGAAAATGACAAAATGTTGCTAACTAGAGCCCCTAAATCAGGTGGTGAACGTGGAGTCTCAGAATGAGATGAACACAGAAAGTAATCAGGAAGTGCCAAAACAAATTAACCTTTCGGGGCTCTTGTTACTAATGGAAAGTCGAAGCCTACAGCACTGTCAGGTCCGACAGGTGCCCTTTGCTAAGTCATAATCAACAACAGCCTGGGAGGAATTCTTTGACTCAGACGCTATGAGCTGAGCAATATTCTTGAGAAATAGGCAGCGGTGTGCTCTCATTCTCATTTTCTTTCTCTAACTGTAAAATGTAATTTAAAATACCCAATTTTTATTTTTCACGACAACATTGGCTCAAAGCAAATAAAACCAGTGGGGCCAACTTCCCTAAAGCCAGTCTACCAAACAGAACTTCCAAATGCAGGTGAGCATTGATACTCTCTTCTCTCTTTAATGATCAGGTTTTTCTAATAGTAGGCCCCCTACGACTGTCCAACTACAGTCTAAACGCCAATTCGTGTTTCATCAGAAGCATATGAAAATTCACAGCCAGCAACTAGCAGTACTCAATAAAGAGCAAACCTTGATATATCTTTCACTGGGGTATTATAATAGAAAATAGTTAATAATATTTAGTTCACTATTTATAAATCCAACACCATGTATTTTCTACAATTAGCGCATTGCAACACCTCTGTCTTCATAGAAAGAGTCTAGCTAGAAGTGTTTCAGTTAAAAAAACAAACAAACCTCATTTAGAATCTGAACACCAGAGGCTATAAGAAAACCAAAACTGTTATCTACTGATTTATTCATTAATTCATTCAGCTTATATGAACAAAGCACTGTGCCTAGAAATATAGCCTCCTTCAATGAAACCATGGTACCTTTTCTAAAATGCAAATCATATCCATCCACTGGTTGTCCACAGGATTAAGGACAAACTCTTAATAGTTTACAGCTGGCTACTAACATGGGTGTATGGGGCTCTGCTAGAATTGTAGAAGCCCACCTGAGACCCCCTGAATTAGAGTCTGCATTTCTCTCCAGTGCCCAAGTTCTGCTGGAACTGACAGTCTGCTGACTACACTTTGAGAAGCTCTGCTTTATAAAGCTCTGTGTGGTAAACCTTGCTTTCTTTTCCTGTAGATGTGCCACCCTGCCCCCTTCCCAGGTATGTCCCACGCCCCAGCCAGATAATTTACTCAAAATACATTTTATTATTATTTTTTTGTATGAAAGGTTAATCCTACTTCCTCCTAGCAGTCCTGCCCTGTACGAGTGTTAGAAATAAGGTGAGCTCCCACCAAGTCAGAGGTCCTGGTAGAACACAAAACATACTCGGGAGCCAGGCAGCAAGGCAAACATCTTTACTTCTACAGAGAAGGGTGCACACACATGGTCTGGAAGCCTGTGCACACCAAGCAGGTGGGTTGCTTGGGTTTATAATCCCTGATGCATGTAACCTGTCTTTTGCTCTTGATTGGAGCTCAGGCACAGTCTTTCGCGATTGGCTAATTCAAAGGGAGAGGTTGCCTTTGTGGTTTCAGGATGGCAGCCCCCAGGGGAGCTGCAACCATGCGGCCAACATGGCGGCTGCCAAGCAATGCAGTCCAAAATGGTGGCTGTCTAAACTATTCTTTGACAGAGAAGATGACTTGTTTATTCTCACATGAGCTACTCTTTTAATTCAACCCCTCCACCCGCTTCATTTTCAAGGGCTCCCTTTTCCAGGTTTCAGGTTACAAGCCAAGTCTTTCAAGAAGCTTTCCTCCATATGCCCAAATCGGACATGTTCCCCTCCCTTGCAGTCCCATAACACCCTTTCTTTGCCTCTATTGGAAAAGTAGCCCTGTCTTTCCACATCTGCTCATTTACTTCTTTATATCTACCACTAGTCTCCAGTGCTTTGGAGTTCTTCCTCTTGTTTAATCTTTATCATAAGGACTTGGTAAGGTACTGGCTAAGAATGTAATGTGTAATTGTTGAATAAATCCTGAAAAATCTTTTATACATCTTCTCTAGGGTTATTTGTGTGTTGAGCATTTTTAAGTCTTAAAATCAAAAGACTTTCCTTCTATAAGGGAATTTAGACCATTGAGAAGCAGGGGAGGAAAATGCATGGGGAGGGATGGGCTCAGCGGGACCCATTCTGAGGAACACTCTCAGGCATGACTGTGCTCCGGTGATACTCATTTTGATGAATTGCTACCCCATCTCTGGAGTTGAGAGGCGCTTCATGGGATAAAACCACAACTACTTTAGAATATGCTGTATTTTATTTTCTGTACCAAACAGCAGGTTTTAAACTCACAGACTTATTTTCCTTTGCTGCTTTATGGCTGCTTGGCCAAGGACTGCTTACAAGGGGCAGTTCACTTTGAATAGAAAAGTCTCGGCAAGGGAGATAGTCTGACAGCAACATATTTTTCTGCAAATGATATAAATGCATTGAGCTCACAATTCCAGAGGTATTCAGATAGATGTGTAAGTATGTGTTATTTCTCATGGAGAGGGTTAATGTAGTGTGTCTTATCTTTTTCAGACCACATGAACCTCTATTATATTCTTGTGTTTCTTTATTGAATCGTTTATCTCGATTTCAGTGGCAACCTGGGTGCCCTCATATAGCTGCACAAAAATATATATCAACGTAATAAGAAAGTAGTTTTCTTTATTGTTTAGAAACTAAAAAAAATAAATAAAAATAAAAATAGCTATGCCTAGAGTAGAGGGAGAGCCATCTTTTGTGAGCTCTGATTTGGATTTCTGAGCCTGTTTATATGGTATAAGTTTCTTTGAGAGTTACATGGTACTTTAGCAACATGGAGCAAAAAGGTCGTTGATGGCCAGAGGCTGGGCAGGGGGTGGGGGGTGGAGCAGGGACTGGGTGGAGGGAAAATGGGGACATCTATATTAGTATCAACAATTTAAAAAAAGGCTTGGATAAGTATGGAGGGGGGGCAGGAAAACATGCATAAACTTTCAAATAAAATAATTTCTCCATGTGACTTATGATCACTGTACATCTGTTATTTTAATCTTTTAACTATCACAATTTAGAGAGGTTCTTTTTCCTATTTATTAAGTCCATGTGAATGTATTGAGCTATCATGATAATGGTTTCTGTTTACTATTCTCATCAAATCTACTTTCCTCTTAATGCTGTTTTTTTTTTCTTTCTTAAACATTCATGTCTTGTTATAGTCTCTAATGAAGGCTTAAAGGTAGGAGTATATTTTCTTATGAAACTGTACAATTGTTCATCTCTACCCAAAGCAACTTTTAAAATTTACTATATAGAATGTAAAGATAAGGCCAGGCTTTTCCATTTAAATGACAACTTCAACATTACTACTACTCACTGAGTTTTTATACTGATTTAGGCATCAGTCTAGTTGCTTTCACCTGTTTACCCTGACATGCAGTTCACAAAAATATTGACATTTTTCATTTGAGAAAATTGAAGCTGAGATATTAAGCAATTTGCCCAATTTAAAAACTAAAATGAGCAGAGCTGGGACTTGAACTCAGGTCTCCTGGTGTCAAACTTAGTTCCTCACACTACATGATTTTTATTAGATACTTAACTTTATAAGGAGGTGCTTGATGTGAACCATGTGTTTCATTCACCATATCAAACTTATGTCCCATGAAGAAATAATGTGCACTTACATTTTATATTTTGCATACAAAAAAATATTGTTTAAAAACAAAACTATGTCTAATTGTAGAAAGAGAAAAGTTATCAACAAGTTTTTCCCTAAGACCCATAAAACAGCAGGTGATGCGGAGATTTTCCATTTAGTGTACATCTCATTAGCTCTGTAATTTGCTCAATAGCATAATAAAAAAGGAAATTCTAAGTCATTAAAGCCTTCTCAATCTTTACTGCTACAAGTACCTGATGAAATAAGTAAATGATCCATCCTGCTTGGCAAGCATTTTTTTATTCAAATGCACAACTAATTTAACACCATACAATGCTAGGACCAATAATTGTGTGTCCTTACTTTTAAAAAAGAGCTAAATATGAGTCAGTAGTTTCTGAATCATTAAGCATGAAGAGACACCCATGGAAAAAGACAAAACTTCACTGCCAAGGTGTGTGGCCAATTACTACTATATGAGGTACAATGGATCCTGACTGAGATATACACTAAATATCCAATAGGGAAATGGCTAATCATTTCTCCTTGTTATGACAGGGTCAGAGGGAAGCGTTCTGACATAATGAAGAGATCACACTGTGCCTCTGTATTCTGATATACTTGGGAAATAGGAACATCTTCCCAAGGCAGTTTCCACATCTACCCAGTAATCAGTGAGAACTCTTGTCGGTTTCATGCTATCATGAGACAGTGACAGCCTATCTTTAAGCTTGCAATTACTAAGATGATTTTGGGGTGGTTAGCAAGACTGAAAGATTAAGTCTTTAAGCCATTTAGAGCTATTTCGAGGGTATACTCTATTACATATCACATTACTGTGTGACATGATTGTTTTCCACAATAACTGCCTCTTTCATCCTTAAATTTATCGTGTTTGCAGGTTGACATAAGCACGATGCACAAAGTCTGTGTACTGAGACGAGGTGATATATTTTATTGTATTATGGAATATGCAGTGCATTCTGAAATTATGACTGCAATGTCTCTACTGAATTCTCATACTAACATCTCAAAATACCTCATGTGCAGGTTCCACTCACGGGTCCCAAGCTGGGAAATGCCACTCGGTTGAGTTCTAGGGACTGAATTGGAGGGAGTAAGATATTAACTTAAAGATGTGAAAATAGTCAGCAAAGAGATGGAGCCACGAAGAGTGTCAAAATAAAAAAGGAAACCAGAAGAGAAAAATCAAATGCCAGGTGAATGTGGTAAGGGTAAGTCCTTCCTTCTTTAACCAAACCAGTGATTGTGGCTTCCCTGTGTTCCAGGCACTCTGATAAATATTAATTATCCACTGGTAAATAAAATAACTGTGACTTCTGCCTGCATGGAGCTTAAAAGTGTAGTTGATATTGTCAAGGAAGTCAGCTCAAGTCCCCAAAGATCAATTTACTGCATGAAGTTCATAAAAAATGAAAACAGTTTAGTCCTTGGGAGCAGGGAGGTCAGCAAGGGGTCAGGGAGTGAAGCATTATATGGGAGTTGTTGATACAAATTGTTCAGCAGGGCATGGGAATTAATGAGAGGAGAAAGGTTTGCTCTGACCAAGGTCCAGCCACGTTAGAGCAGGGCAGCTGGCCTGGTTAAAAGCACAGGGACAGCCCCAACACTGTCACTGCGGCCTAATTGCACTCCAGCCTCTGCAAATAACAGTGGCCAACACAGAGAGCTTATATTTTATTGTACCAGACACCATTCTACGAACCTTACACTGAATGTGTCATTTGATTCTCAAAGCACTTGCTTAAAGAAGGTGTTATTATTATCCCCATTCTACAGACGGAGAAACTGACACAAAGAACAGGCTTAACACTAACAATGTGCCCAAGGTCACATAGGAGGTACATCGCAGAGCCAGGATTTGAATTGGACTTTCCAGTACCTGGATTCGGCTTTTAACTACCATAATTTTTTAATTAGGCTGATTTTAAGATTGTTTGACAGAATGAGTAAGCAAGCATCCGAAAGTTATGTGTAGTATTCCCAGGCTTACATTCTGTCCCACTTGGTGTGCTGGCTGGATATGTGCCTCCAGGCTGAGAACACAGGCTCACTTTAAACCAGTCATGGGCAAACTACGGCCTGCGGGCCGGATCCGGCTGTTCTATCCGGTTCTCTTGCTCTCCCCTCCGCTCCTTTACTTTGAATTTATATTAGTTCACACAAACACTCCATCCATGCTTTTGTTCCGGCCCTCCGGTCCAGTTTAAGAACCCATTGTGGACCTCGAGTCAAAAAGTTTGCCCACCCCTGCTTTAAACCAATCTGGTGTTGAGGAATTTACCAGGCAACCGGAAAATACACGAGTACTGGAGATTCAGAAAAAAACCTTTATTTAAAGCAGGGATTCGAAGATCCAAATCCTGAACAACCTATACAATGAGATTACTTCTTATATATATTTATAAATTCTTTGTTTCCTTGCTTCCAGGCTTTTGTGGTGGGCTTTCACAGCCCCTCCTGAATCAGTTAGAATGGGGAAGTTAGATTGTATCTAAATGCCTGGCCTGGGTGGCGCCAGCAACGCGCCCCCCCTCCCCCCCCCCCCCGCCCCATCCTGCCAAGCTGCCAAATTCCTGGCCCATGGCCCCTGCAAACTGGGAACACCCAGGAAAGCAGACTATTGCCTAAGGAAGGGGCAGTGACTTTAGTATAGGCAAACAAGAATGTGCACTAGGTCACTGGTCACTAGCACATATTCAGATTGCTAGTCCTCCCCCCGCCCCGCCCCCAGGTTGCCCCCTATATTCTCCTTCACTGGCACTTGGAACCTGCTCTTCTGCATCCAGACCACTGCCTTGAACCTGCCTGGCTTCAAGTTGTCACAAAATGAAGACCTACCTCTTTCTCACTAGTCTTTCAAAATCGTGTTCCTGACTGTGAACATAGAGAAGCTGGTGGGACTTGCAATATCATCTGTTTATTTATGCATTAAATATATTTTTTTAATTTTTTACCATTTAGACATTGTCTGCCTACCTTGTTCTCCACACACTAATATGGGTACACTTCTTCTTATCAGACTTACCTCTTTACTGGCATAGTTTAGACCTTTTTGTTGTCAACTGTTTGGGATATTCAGGAATAGATAGCACGTTTAAGCCTGTCCTTTAGTCTGAGCCTCTGTCTGTTGCCCGCAACCGAGTCTGTCCCTGAGTCAATAGCAGTGGAAATGTCAAGTGTCCAGATCATGGTTACTCCATATTCTCTTGCCTTCTATTTGCGATAAACGAACACAGAATTTGTGCCTACACAGAACCAACTACCATTAAGAAACCAGTGGGCAGCCCCATTCCTTTCTCAAGCTATATGCCTTGAGGCTGTTTCCCGGGAAAGAACCTTCATCTCCCCTTCAGCCTACAGCAGGAGGGCACCTTTTCTTTGTTTTTGTGTTTTGTTAATCCATTGATTCTTGAGAGAGGGAGGGAGATGAGGGAAGGAGAGAAATATCAATGTGAGGGAAACATAACATCCATTGGTTGCTTCCCACACAAGCAGAACCCAGTGGGATCAAGCCCTAACCAAGATACATGCCCTTGACTGCAATGGAACCCAGGCTGCCACATTGGCTAGGGTATGAGGGTGCCTTTTCAAGTACCCATGAAGTTGCTGAATAAGGATAGGTTTGTGTGCAGGTAGCTTGCGTAGCTCTGTGCATATCTCCACCAATGCCCAGAAACATAGTACTGACCCTTGGCCAAAATAGGTATAGCAGTTATTAGCTAGAGATTTATAATATGATTTTTTAAAATATATTTTATTGATATTTTTACAGAGAGGAAGGGAGAGGGATAGAGAGTTAGAAACATCGATCAGCTGCCTCCTGCACACCTCCCACCGGGGATGTGCCCGCAACCAAAGTACATGCCCTTGACCGGAATCGAACCCGGGACCCTTCAGTCCGCAGGCCGACGCTCTATTCACTGAGCCAAACCGGTTTCGGCTATAATATGATTTTTAAAGACCAATACTCAGCGGAAGGTACCCTGTAGCAGTTTATGTTGTTTACGGAAAATGCTTGTATGGTTACAGACTGGTCTGAGCTATGTTTAGCAGTGCTTATTTTGCATGTTTATTGCAGGTTCATGATCTGAAAGGAAAGCATTTTCTTATGTTACTGAGAAAGTTCCCTGGAGCCGTGCCTGGAGGCCTTAGGCCTCTCTGATATTTTCCTGTGCTTTTTATCTCCTGCTGTACTGTATCCTTCATCTTTATTAAAGCCTTATGTGGGACCTTATATAATTGCCTTTAGTTGTCATATGTGCAAGATATCAAGCTGAACAACTAGTCTGAAAATTACAGATTGTTATTCTAGTTCTGTTTCTTGATATACATTAAGAGTAATAATGTCTTCCCTTTATTAACTTAGTAGGTATTGAATTATTCGCTTTATAAACATTATTTAATTGTCAAAATATGTATTGAACATATTTTATAGGCCCAAGAGTGTGATAGATGTTTGAGAAACAAAAGTTACAAGAAAGATTACCTGGCATCTGTAGAACATCTGACCTAACAATCAACAGAGATAATGTTGCTTTCAGATTCACTTTTTTACTGTACAAAAATCACTCTCACACATCTTTTACAAAAAGCAAACTATGGTTACTTTCATAGATAAGTCTGTAGCAAATTTTTTTCATTCCACTATGTGGCATGAATGTCAATAAATTTACTTCTATAATATTTTTTATGTCACTCTATTATTCATGTGAATGTATTTTTAGTTACCTATTTGAAATAGTTATTATCAATCATTAGATAACCTCCTGTTTTTAGACTAGGCATATCCCCACAATTTCAGTGCATGGAACACTGTTTCTGATTGGGGGTGGGGGAATACTTAGTTGTACCATCCTATATAATAAAAGGCTAATATGCAAATGGATCGAACGGCAGAACAACCGAACAACTGATCGCTATGACATGTGCTGATCACCAGGGGGCGTGCACAGAACATGGCGGGTGTGGGCAGTAGGCAGCAGGCAGCAGAGCGCAGAACATGGCGGGCATCGGCTCTGGCGGGATGGTGGAGCAGGTGAGCGGGGGTGCCAGATCAAGGTGTGGCACTGGTCACTATCATCAGCGCGAGCCTCTGGTGGTTACTGAAAATTCTTTACTCCTGTGTGCTGTGGTCCCGCCTGGAGCTCACACATACTGCCAGCACCGTCCCTGCTCGCACTCACTGCTGGTGCTGGAGTCGCCACTCACACCCGCTTCCAGTGCCTGGCGCCCACAGGCCCCTATCACTCAGCGCTGTCAGCGGGTGCAAGAGGTAGCTGCCGGCCCCAATTACCCCTCAGGGCTTCTCCACCTCCCCCTGCTCCTGAGGGGTGATCGGGATGGCAGCCGCCTCTCGCACCTGCTGACAGCAACGGCCCCCTCACACCTGCTGCTGGTGCTGGACCCACCGCTCGCACCCACTGCTGGCGCCTAGCGCCAGCCCTGATCACTAGGTGTCGTCGGAGGGTACAAGTAGCAGCTGCTGGCTCTGATCGCCCCTGAGGGCTTCTCCACCTCCCCAGTGAGTGCGAGCAGGGCTGGCGCCATCAGCGCCTGGGAGCAGCAGCGGTGGGAGCGGGGCTGCCAGCAGCAGGGGACCAGGGGCCACAGCGGGAGGGGCTGGGAAGGAGCATGGAGGATGGGCCCAGACCCGTCCCTGTGCCCATCACAGCCTCGCAGCTTACAGTTCCTTTTAAGGTGCACGAATTCGTGCACTGGGCCCCTAGTTACTGATAAAATCTTAACAGCCTTAGGCAGAAATTATTAGGTATAAGTCTTAGGAAAGCCAGGAGAAACATTATATGTGTAACCCTGTTTTGGAGGTCACCCAAGAGCTAGTTATTGCCTTTCTTTTGTATCATGATCTTTTGAAATTTCCCAGTACTTATCTCTGAAACTACCAGATTTTAGTCATTTGCTTGCTTGCAGGAAAGGAGGAGAAGGAAAGTGCCTGGGCGCTACTTATCATCCTGACAAACAGCCCTGGAGGATTCTTCTGATCTGTTCCATTTTTCCTGATTTGTCTTGAACTGAAGCAACTGAGGCAACGTATTGCAAAATGAGAGAGAGAGAGGGAGAGAGAGAGAGAGAGAGAGAGAGAGAGAGAGAGAGAGAGAGAGAGAGAAAGGTGCAGAGAATAAGATTGATGCCCTTTGGTAATTCTGACTATCTTCCCAAATATCTTCCATCTTAAAGACAAGAAACAGTTCTAAAAATGATCCTACCTTTTGTGATCTCTTTTCTTCCCATAAGCACACAGATATACTAGTGCGTGTACACACACACATAAACACACATACAGAATCAACTTTCTTGAGACAAAATCCCAATATTAAATATTATAATGAGCTTTGTGACCCCAAGATAGCATCTAAGGTTTCCATAAAGAGAAGACTTTGTTTAGATGCTTAAAAAGATGAATAACTATTTGTGGTGATCCAATCTAGGATTGGACCTATGCAATCAGCCTAGGATTTGCTAGATTGCTAAGTACTCCCAATTTTAATGTTGTATTTAGCAAATGATATAGTTCAACAATAGGAACTCAATGAAGCCCAAGCTATAAAGCCAGCAGGGAACAGATTAGGCTCTATGCCACGAATAATTAGAATCTGTCAGATCATCAGTTCTGTGTATATATCCTTAACCAAGATAGCGTTTTTCCATCTCCATCAATCATGAATACCTCCTGACTTTTATACAGTAATAATAAACTTATTCCAAATAATTCTGCAGTCAAAACAGCCTTTAGGTTTTGCAGTTACATGACTGGATTATTTTCCTTTATAATGTTCACGTTTTTATTAAGTGCCCTGTAAATCTGATTTATTTCAACTAACATACAATAAAATCCTTATTACCTTAAATTATGGACAGAATAAATTGTTCAGAATATGTAACATTTGTAAAACTTTTACAAAATTAATGCATATGATTGACATCTTTGTAACATGTACCTTGTTAAAAGAAATGAGTTGAAAACATTTTAATGTTTTTTCAACTGATGCTCACCAGGCATAAGTATATTTCTCCCATATACAGATGATGTGAGCCATAAGGCAGATGACAACCTGCTACCATACTGAATTGAACACATAGAAAACTGCTAAGTGCTGACATGTACCATTTGGTCAAACTTCAATCTGATACATTGATGATGCCTTTGGAATCTGATAAAGCACAGGCATCTAGTTAATGAAAAAGAAAGTATATGAAAACATAAATTACTACATCCTTACATCTTTAAGGCTTTCAATTATTAAAACCAAAAAAAAAAAAAAAAAAAGATTGACCTTGGAATGAACTTTTCTGAATTCATATCATTGCCATTCCACTTACTAGTCTGATAAATAAGTACCCTGATTATTTATCTTAATCTAATATGGAGTAAACATCTATCCTGCTTGCTTTTGATATGTTTTAATTTCACAAATAGAGCACTAATATTACCTTCCTGAAACACAGTCAAATAATTGTACAGAGAAAAACATGAATAATACTTATAATGGTCTTCCTATTTGCTTTCCTACCCCCTCCTCAGAAATTTCTAAATTTAAGAATTTGATGTTTTATTCTGTAATTTTTCTAGGTATTTACATATTTGTAATATGTAAATATAGAACATTTCTATATTTCTAGAAATGCTCTATGTATTTTTATAGAACATTATTATTATTATTATTTTTTACTTAACTATATAGTTTAGCAATCAATACATGTGCCTTTAGCTAACTCTTTAGGTATTAATTGTTTAAAGTATTAAAATATTCTCCTATTGATGGAGCTGCTACAGTAACAACTTTAAATAAACACAAATATTTCATTGGGATAGAGTCATGAGATTGAAGTTGTTGTATTAAAAATTGAGTGTTTTTAATTTTGGTAAATATTAACAAATTGCTAAAAAGATTTTCCATTTATGATCCCACTTGATATGAGGTTTTCTTTTTCTGAATCATCAGCAACACTGGGAATTATCACACTTTGAAGTTTGATAATGAGTTTAAAAATTGTTTAACCATTTCTCTGATTATGAATGCTTTTGTACATCTATATAAATGTTTACTAACCATTTGGTTTGTATATCTTTTGTAAAATATCTGTGTTCATCTTTCTTATATTGGGTCCTCTTTTAGAAATTCTCATTCACTAAAGGAAATTATATACCACTAGAGGCCTGGTGTATGGATTTGTGCCCCAGTGGGGTCCCTCGGCCTGGCCTGCAGGGATCGGGCTGAAACCGACTCTCTGACATCCCCCGAAGGGTCCTGGATTGCAAGAGGGTGGTTCTCAGGTGATGCAACCCAGAATCGGGCTCCTTCCTCTCTGGTTCAGGATGTGTCACCTGAGAAACCACAGCTGCCAAGTCACTGCAGCTCAGCAGCTCCTGCATTGAGTGTCTGCCATCTGTAGATCAGTGTGTGTCATAGCTACTGGCCAGTCAGCCAGTCAGCTGGTCGCTTAGGCTTTTATATATATATAGATAGATAGATAGATAGATAGATAGATAGATGATAGATAGATATCAGACTTCATAATTCTGTCAGCCAATCTTCAGTGTAATTTATTGATCTTAACATTTTTGAGGGAGTTTTGTTGAAGTCTTCCCAACTGTGACTTGTCAAATATTTTTGTATTTTGTTATGCGTTTTAAATTAAATTTGAAATTATTAATATAGCACATACTCTTTTATTAGGTATTTAAACTTTATTAATATGTTTCTACTGTATAATTTATTATTATTAAAAAGCTTTTTTTATCCATTTTTAAATCCCATTTAAAAGTTTGTATACTGAAAAATATTCAGCCTAATATTAGTATTGCTACATATCTTTAATTGTAGTTAGCATCTGCTTGGTAAATCTTTTAACATTGCACCATTCTGTGTCATTTTAACCTTTGTCTTTTTTATATGGTATTTAGTTTTTCAAAAAATGTAAATGATAATTTACTTCTTAATAAAAATGTAGCTTTCTATATTGCTGTAATTATTGAGCATTTAGATTTATTCATTCCATTATATTTTAAATTTTTGTTCACCTTTCTTTTCTTGTTCTTTGTCTTATTACTTTCCTGCCTTTTCCTTTATTGATTACATTTCCTTAATTCCAATATTTTTTCCTCTAATAATTTAACATGTATATGTAGCATTGTAATGTGATGACTACTTTCATATTTCTAGCACATTTATTAAACAAAACCAAGTAAATATCTATACAAACTAGAATGCAAGCATGCTTGCATTGTTGATCCTTATTTTGAGTATGCTTTATATTTTGGTACAAGATTGCTATCAATATTTTTCAGTCCAAAGAAAAATAATTGTTTAGAGTTAAATTTAAGTTTTACTAAATTACTTGTTTACACATTGGCTTTGCAGCTCATGATTTTTTAAATTAATTTTTTATCTTACTACTAGAGGCCCAATGCATGAAATTCATGCAAGGGGCTCCAAGGGCTGAGGCAGCAGCAGCAGCCCTGGCTGCCGCCTCGGCCCTCGCAGCCCTGGCTTCATCCAGAAGGTCGTCTGGAATGTCATCCGGAAGGTGGTTCGGCTGTCTGGTCTAATTAGCATATTACCTTTTTATTATTATAGATGGTGTATATCTTTTTGGAAATACCTCAACTATCCCTCATCTTAGAATGCTAGTGTGGCCAAATATAAAATTCTAGGTTCAACTCATTTTTTTAAAATATATTTTATTGACTTTTTTTTACAGAGAGGAAGGGAGAGGGATAGAAACATCGATAAGAGAGAAACATCGATCAGCTGCCTCCTGCACACCACCTACTGGGGATGTGCCCGCAACCAAGGTACATGACCTTGATCGGAATGGAACCTGGGACCCTTCAGTCCACAGGCCGACGCTCTATTCACTGAGCCAAACCGGTTAGGGCGGTTCAACTCATTTTTCTCACAGATTTACTTCAATGTCAAGTGGTCCTGATTATAAATGGCACATTAACAAACCAAGGATTAGTTTTATTGGGCACAAGTGGGAGCACTGGATCTTCTGCCATTACTTTCTCGCTGAAGTGACAGCCCTAAACCAAACCAATAGGACAAGACACCTGAAAAATAATACTGGATCCTATCAGTCTATTTACCTCTGAGCTGGACACTGAGTGTTGTAAATATTTGTATTTCCTTTCAAAACCACTCACAGAGAGGAATCCAACCTCATCTGCTATCAAGAACTGTCTCCATAGCCCTAACCGGTTTAGCTCAGTGGATAGAGCATCGGCCTGCAGACTGAAAAGTCCCAGGTTTGATTCCAGTCAAAGGCATGTACCTTGGTTGCAGGCACATCCCCAGTAGGGGGTGTGCAGGAGGCAGCTGATCGATGTTTCTCTCTCATCCATGTTTCTAACTCTCTATCCCTCTCCCTTCCTCTCTGTAAAAAATCAATAAAATTTATTTAAAAAAAAAGAACTGTCTCCATAGAAACTCTCCAAGCTTCATCCTCAACACTCCCAAACTTAGATTGTTAAGGATTTTGAATGTTTCTCTGCCACATAAAAATATTACCCAGCTCAGAATCATGAGCTTAATCCCTTAGTTCAACTATCACCTTTTCTGAGAAATTTTACCTGCCTCCCAGAGATAGATAGATGAATAGATAGATGATAGAGATAGATGATAGATAGATAGATAGATAGATAGATAGATAGATAGATAGATAGATGATAGTATAAAGAGTACACATATACATACGAGGGGGGGGCAAAAGTAGGTAGGCTTATAGTTGTGAGTATGAAAAATAGTTTATTTTTGTATTATTATTTATTAATTATTGTATTATTTTCCATGCAAACAACTGCAAGCCTACTTTTGCCCAACTCTGTTTATATACAATATATTCTATTCAGAGTTAAGAAAGTCACAATTCTAATAAAACTGAAAAAAAAGATGAAAAGCAACCATCTCCAGCATGACTTCTCCATTCTTCCTTCTGTTCTGAGAAGCAATCTTCCTTTAGGCAATACATGTTTTTCAGTTTTTCTATTTACTATCTCCATATTTCAAAATAATCAACAATCTCATACAACACCAGCTATATAGCCCATCCCCTTTCCCAATTTTTGTTATAGCATTCTTTTTATTTATTCTTTCATTTTCTTTGTAACTTAAATAATATGCTTATTCTACTTGTTGCCTTAACTCTAGTCACCATTTCCATTAGACTCTATAAAATGAGCACCTCTAGTCTATCACCTTGTTTTGTTTTCTACTCTGTATTTCCCATTTTAAAACAATAAAAATTTGTTAAGAAATTTATTCAGGACTAAACTTTGTTCTGTTATGGAAATCGAGTTTTTGTTATTTACCAATAGATTGTTAATAAAAATTAAGATCAAAACCAAATTTTATATTTCTACTTTTATGACTGTTGCTCAATTAAAGATCATTTATGTTACAGAATTACACATTCTTTTTAAGGTGTTCAGTTTTGTAGCTACTAAGTCCTTTGTTGAGAATACTAAAATCAATGGCATATACAATCTCCTTCCCAACATTCTACCAATTGTTAAAATCATACCATATTTTAGTTTATTTTATATGTAGACTATGATTTTAATGTACAATGTTTGTTTTCTAGCATGTTTGTCTTTTTTTATTATTATTACTAATCTGTGAATTTCTGGTGCATATTACATTTTCAGAATGAGGGAAGATAGACTAGAAATGAATATAAAATTATTGAATGTCTGAGTAGAAATTAAAGAAAGCATTTATATAAAAGTGAAGTTTGTCATCATTTCATAACAGACACAACATACTAATGCTTTTATTTCTCAAGAATTACAGAATCTAACATTATTTTCCATTAAAAAAGTCAATGAATGGAGAAGTTAAAGCACTTTACAGATGTTTTGATTTTGAAGGATTACTAGAGAATTATTTTTTAAATCACAAACAGTGATATACTGAGGTATCCATAGATCTCTTTTCTTACTAGTCAATTAAATCCAATTAAGAGGGTTTTCTAAAAATTTTTTAAATTGCATCTCTGTTTAATAAAATTTTGTGTATATAATCAATCAACTCATGTTTTCTCTCATTTTTCTTTTAGCAAATCAATAAATATTTTGTGATGCTTTAATAAGTATTAAATGAGTTGAAATTAAGTTAGTCTACATCATTATATAGTTAAAACATTTTCAATATGTATATCCAAATCTCTCACTGGGAATATATAACATAAATTTTGGAATCATAAATTCTACATATGATTTTAAAATATTACAGAATTTTAAATTCATGTTATAATTTCTGCAGTCACAATATTGCTAGTACCCCCCAAAAAGCAAGTCTAAGCCATGTACCTGGGAAAATGCCATAATTTTAATTTAAGATGGTGAAGGAATCCCCTCAAATGATGTTATTATTTTAGGCCATAAACCTCTCAGTTTCAGGCCAGAAAAGACTTCCAGAGCCATTTGACCACGAGGAAGCATGGCCTTTACATCTAATCTCTAGGTAATTAGGTTTAGATCAGGTTATAGGGATGGAGCCCCTATGATGGCTTTGATGCCTTTATAAGAGGAGGAGAAGACCAGAGGCCTCCTCCCTCTCTCTCTCTCTTTTTCTCTCTTTCTTTCTATCTGTCATGTGAGAACACAGCAAGAAGGTGACCATCTGCCCTAGCTGGTTTGGCTCAGTGGATAGAGCATTGGCCTGCGGACTGAAAGGTCCCAGGTTCGATTCCAGTCAAGGGCATGTACCTTGGTTGTGGGCACATCCCCAGTATTAGGTGTGCAAGAGGCAACTGATCGATGTTTCTCTCTCATCGATGTTTCTAACTCTCTATCCCTCTCCCTTCCTCTCTGTAAAAAAATCAATAAAAAATATAAAAAAAGAAAGTACAAGTCAAAAATACTTGTCCTAAAAAAAAAAAAAAAAGAAGAAGAAGGTGACCATCTATAAGCCAGAAAGAAGGCTCTCACTACAAATTAAACTCTTCCAGACCTCAATCTTGAACTTTCCAGCTTCCAGAATTGTGGAAAAATAAATATTATTTTTTAAACCACTCATTTGTGATATTTTGTATGGCAGCCTGAGCTATGACATTTTGTCTCCACCCATGGACTTCAGACAAAAGCTAGGGATCACGAGAATTCATTTGGAGGATACACAGCCAACCATATCAGGGTTCCATGCTAGTGCATCTGTGGTGCAAGCTGTAGGGAACATGCCCAGTGGTAGCCCACTGGCATCATTACTGGACCAACTCTATGGCAGGATTTTATGGCTTCATCTCTGGCCACAAATTCTCTGAGCCTGGATTTCTGGCACTTTCAGAACTTTGAATATTCAGCTTTTGTTTACATCAGCCAGAGTTAGTGTCTGTTATTTTAAGCTAACTGTTCTGACATATATCAGTAGCTATTTTTAAATATTGTAATTAGTTGTCATGATTATATAACTTTTAGATATAGTGTGTTTAATGTAGGTTACTTTTGTTCTATAAAAAATAGTTCACTGCTTTATTGAACTCTTTCCCTGTTTTAATATAACATAGTGACAAACCACTTCGTTTCTAGAAAAAGAAAAGCTTATATATACATCTAAATTATAATTAAGCCTGGTTGTGCATCCCTAGCTGTGAGGTGACTGATCAGTTTGGCCATATTGGTCAAATCAATCAACCATGCATTTGCACCTCAACATACAAAAACCTCTGCCTGCAAAGGACAAGGTTAATAAACAGCGTCTCTTATGCTTTATCTACTAAAACAAGTTAACACATAAGTTGCTTGTTCTTAGAATATGTTTATCTGGAGCCATAATGTGGTTTGGTTCATAATGTGGTTTACCTGACTAGGCAAGAAAATGACTCAATTTAAATTACAATATACAGCAGCACAGAGAAAGCTATTCTCTAAGCTTTATTTTGTTAGGGAACCAAAGATGGCCTAATCAATTTCAAGCAGCTTTTAAAATCTTCAAGAATTGAATAAAGGAAGATGCTGTGTAAAAGTCATTAAGATGGACTTATATGATATTTAAGACATACCTTATATTATTCATCAAAGCATAATGCATATTATTTTTATACTTTCACTTGCAAAACAGCTGTCATTTATATATATACTAGAGGCCCAGTGCACGAAATTCATGCACAGGATGGGGTGTCCCTCAGCCCAGCCTGCACCCTTTCTAATCTGGGACCCCTCGAGGGATGTCTGACTGCCCGGTTAGGCCAGATCACAGTGGGATCGGGCCTAAACGGGCAGTCGGACATCCCGCTCACAATCCAGGACTGCTGGCTCCCAACTGCTCGCCTGCCTGCCTTCCTGATTGCCCCTAACAGCTTCTGCCTGCCAGCCTGATCACCCCTTAACCACTCCCATGCCAGCCTGATTGATGCCTAACTGCTCCCCTGCCAGCCTGTTTGCCCCCAACTTCCCTCCTCTGCTGGCCTGGTCACCCCTAACTGCCCTCCCCTGCAGGCTTGATTTCCCCCAACTGCCCTCCCCTGCTGGCCATCTTGTGGTGGCCATTTTGTAACCACAGGGGCAGGATCTTTGACCACATGGGGGCAGTCATCTTATGTGTTGGAGTGATGGTCAATCTGCATATTACTCTTTTATTAGATAGGATAGAGGCCTGGTGCACAGGTGGGGGCCAGCCTGTTGGCCTTGAAGGGTGTCCTGGATCAGCGTGGGGGTTCCCTTGGGGCATGGGGTGGCCTGGGCAAGGGTCCTGTGATGGTTTGCAGGCTGGCCACACCCCCCGACGACCCAAGCGGAGGCCCTGGTATCTGGGATTTATTTATCTTCTACAATTGAAACTTTGTAACCTTAAGCGGAGCCAAGCCTTCTGCTCCCTCCATGGCAGCAGCCATTTCTGCTGGCATTTATTTAACTTCTATAATTGAAACTTTATACTCTGGTCTCTCTTCAGATCGTATAAATCTTTCATCTTATAATTGAAACTTTGTAGCCTTAAGTGGAGGCCTGGGCCAGCAAGGGTGTGCAGAAAGCTTGGCTTCCTCCATCATCGGGGAAACCCAAGCCTCCTTCCTGCTCTCTCCGTGGCCACAGTCATCTTGGTTGGGGTTAATTTGCATACTGGCTCCTGATTGGCTTGTGGGCGTGGCTTATGCCTGTAGTGGAGTGATGGTTAATTTGCATATTACTCTTTTATTAGATAGGATTTACAGGTCAAATATCCTGTTATATTTTTACTCTACTTAGTGATCGAATAAAACTGAATCCTAAATTAGTCCTATCTTTTGTCCTTAGGGTATAAATGAAGAATTTTCCCCACAATTCATTTTATTTTTTTCTCTTCTACCCATATAAATCACCCAGTGTCTATATGTTTCCTTCTCTTTCTACTTCATTGATACTATCCCCCATTTATGTGCACTCACTATCCATATAGCATTTTCATGTGTCTTCAATCTTTCTAAGATTTTTTCCACCTTCCAAATGTACACACTGCATTTCCTCAAGCCCTTTATTCACTGGGAACAGCTAGTCATTACAGTAAATGTACCTTGTGATGATATTGAGAATACCTTGGTTTTCTGTGTATGTGTTAATGGAAACTTTCTGAAGACAATACATAATCCAAAAATGGGAGAAGGAACTCTTAGAAGAGTGTGTTCCATCTGAATTTTGCTATTGACTAATTGTGCATGTAACTCTCGAGTTTTCTTTTTTCTTCTTCTTTTTATTTCTCATTTTTAAAATGAGAGAATTAGACAGAGATGCTTTAGCTCCAAAATTCAGTGACTAAATTTTAGGCACTCTGGCAGGCTGTTGGAAAAAATTATTTGAATGTAAGAAAATTCACACTGTATTGATGGCTACCTAGAGTAACTTTGCATATGGGCAGAAATATACTAATATTCTGAAATATCAAAGTGCACAGCACATCTACGATATGTTTCAGAAGGCCACAATTTAAAAAACAAAGAACAAAACAAAACACAACACAACTTTTCCCACCAAGAGGTAGGATTAATGTTCTTTTCTTTAGATATGAGTGCGCTCTGATTATTTGACCAATAAGAATATGGTGAAAGTTGGCACATGCCAGTTTCCAAATGTATGAGACTGGCAGCTTCCACTTATAGTTTCATGGAAAACTCACTCTTTGAGCCTATGTGTTGAGAAAGTAAAGGCAGTAATGAAGAAGCCATGTGGACAGGAAATAGGCAGAAGCCAATACCCCCGACTGTCCTCCCAATTGACAGGCAAATACAACTTGCCAGCCTTGTGATTAAGCATCTTGGAAATGCATCCTCCAGTCACAGTTGAGAAGCTTATGACTGATATAGATGAAATTAACATCTCCATAGAAACCTGTACAAACTGAAGATCTGTAGCAAAATAAATAACTGTTTTAAGCAACAAAATTTGGCTGTAGTTTTTTACATAGTAGATAATTGGGATAATACATAACTTTCATAACTTTTATTCCTTTCAATTTCCTATATTATCCAGTGCATCTATATATATGTATGTGAGCAGAGGGAATATGCTTTGGAAGTGGGAGGTTCAGGAAAGTACCAGAAATTGTGGGGCAAACGACAATGACAAAGAGAACCAGTGGCAATGAAACAGTAAAAGTATTATCTCAGGATATGTCATAGGAGATTCATTGTTAACTTTAACATTGTTTTTCAATTTCTATTATCATGTCTTTTACTTCTCAATCAAAGTGACCATAGATAGAGTATTAATGGTATTGATAAAATATGCTATAATATAAAAAGTTGAGAAGCAAAACATAAAGAAAGTGAATAATCCAATTTTAAATGCATAAAATTAATTTTGAGGACAAATGGTATTTCTATCATTTAACCAAAAAATATAAGATCTATAGTTTTAAACTTTATACGCACTTGACTGTGCCCAACTTTCAGCACAGCAGAGTGTTTTAGATTATGTATCTCTCAAAACTGCTTAAGAGCTGAGAAGTTTAATATACTTTTGTAACTCAAGTACTCAGACCAAAACAAGATGACTATTCGATGTCAAATGCTTTATTGTTATTATTATTTAAATTTTCACTAAACTCAGCCCAACAGTTTTGAGTCTGTAGGGCCAAATTAAGTAAGAACCTACTAAGCCTATTATCTCTTTGTCAGAAATCCCAGTTCAGAGGCAAAGGCAGACACATGCCAGTGGTGCTCCTAATGCTCTTCATGTTCTCCTCATGCCCCTCTCTGAGGCACCAGAACCCCTGAACTGGGTCATTCAGAAAAATAAAGCCCAATGTTCATCACAAGAAGATCAATAATTCCCAAGATTGTGATACTTGCAAATATAAGTCCATAACAATTTTACTGGTCATTTCAAAGGCAAAAATTCTAATCATCTACCGATTGGTGTCGGTGAGTCAGTCTTTATATCCATCCTATATAATAAAGAGCTAATATGCTAATTAGACCGGATGGTGGAACAACCTCCTGGAACAACCTGCCGGAATGACCAGTGGGCAGAGGATAGGGCCAACAAGGCTGTGCTGCCAGGTCAGCCATGGTGGTCCCAGTGCGCCCCCTCACCCCGCCCCTGTTCCACAGAGGTGGCAGGAGAGGTGGTGGCGTGGGCCTGATCCTGGTTTCAGCACCTCACCTTCCACAGAGGTGGCCGCAGGGGAGCAGGCCTAAGCTGCAGTCAGACATCACCGGAGGGCTCCTGGGCTGCCAGAGGGATGTCTGACTGCCAGCTTATAAATATTCATCTTTGATTTCAAATGCACACTTATAGAATAATACTAAAGTACAACTCAGTTTTATACTCAGTTTAATTTATTTTTTATTAAGAGAGTTGGAATTCAGAGTTTGGGAATTTTTGGCATAAAAATGATCTTTAGCCTTACTCTTTGCATTTTGACACATGATATTATTGCTCAGGATGTTAAAGTCCCTTTAAAAGAGGTATTAATATACTTTTGAAAGATAATAATCATTGCTGATTTAGTGACTGCTCACATAATTATTTTCTACAAAAAAAAAAACACAACTCATTTATTGTAGTGTTGCTCTTGTATTCACATTTATTATTATTATTTGACAATGGCCTTCATTCATTAATGAATTTAAACTGTTTAATTCTGTAAAAAACTCAACTGTTATTTATCACCCCAAGGTTGGACTACACATATTGTTTCCTGTATTCAGTACAGAACCAAAGACAGTTTTAGAAAAAGACTTCCAAAATGATGGAAGTTCATCTCTCTTCTCTCAGCTCAGAGATTTGTCTCTAAGAAAGTTCAAATTTTGTAAGAATTGTAATTTTTGTCTACTTTAGAGTTGGGAATTCTGTCTTTATATTTCAAATAATTAATTATTTGCAACTGAGCAATAGTTTTAAACTCTAGTGTTTAGAAACCATATGCATACTAGAGCCAATATCTGTAGTTGTTTTTTCCTGATGTAATTTTTTCAGAGAAGTACTCTATTTTCACCAATGGCAAATGTTATTTGCAAAACAACTGAATCTGCCTCATTCTTTGTACTTTTTTAATTTTGCTCTTGAAGGACATTTTTTACCTGACAATTATGCTGTTCTGAATACAAAATTACCTCTGTAATATATTTCTGGGGAAAAACAAGTACTATTATATAAGTATCTTATCTACATTTAATTGAATACATTTATTTTAAAATAACATGATTGAAGGATTATTTCCTTTAACTTGCAGACAATCTACTGGTACATTTAAATGTCAGTTCTAATGGCTTTGGAAAACTCTTTCACAACTTTTATAGAAAAATTTTTTTTCTTCTGATCTTAGGCATAGAATGACCCATGTATGTAAGAATATCTTTCGACAGTGTTATATGATGAGTGATAAAAGAGCTTTATCTTCTCCCAGTATTGTCCTATGCAAAAATTGACCTATTTTTTTCTATAAAAGTTGTGTCTATGGTATTTCTTTTTTTTTAAATATATTTTATTGATTTTTTACAGAGAGGAAAGGAGAGGGATAGAGAGTTAGAAACATCGATGAGAGAGAAACATCGATCAGCTGCCTCCTGCACACCTCCTACTGGGGATGTGCCCGCAACCAAGTTACGTGCCCTTGACAGGAATCGAACCCAGGACCTTTCAGTCCGCAGGCCAACACTCTATCCACTGAGCCAAACCGGTTTCGGCTATGGTATTTCTATACACCAATAGTGACCTTACAGAAAGAGAGACTAAAATAAAAATCTCATTTACCATCACACCAAAAATATTAATATACCTAGGAATAAACTTAACTAAGGAGGTAAAAGACCTCTACTCAGAAAATTACAGGACATTGAAAAAAGAGATAGAGGAACACATAAATAGATGGAAGAGCATACTGTGTTCATGGAATCAACATCATTAAAATGTCCATACTACCCAAAGCAATCTATAGATTCAATACACTCCCCATTAAAATGCCAATGGCATATTTCACAGACCAAGAACAAACTCTCCAAAAATTCATCTGGAATAAAAAAAGACCTCAAATAGCTGCAGCAATCCTGAGAAAGAAAAACAACATTGGGAGGAGAAACCAAGATGGCGGCATAGGTAAACACCTAAACTGCTGCCTCGCACAACAATTTCAAAACTACAACTAAAAGACAGAACGGACACCATCCAGAACCACAGGAAAGCTGGCTGAGTGAAAATTCTACAACTAGAAGGAAAGAGAAAAGCTCACAGAGAATTGCAGGTACGGCAAAGGGGCTTTGTGCGCGCAGAGAGGAAGGGCGGCTGAGAGCCTGGCTGACTTTCTCTGGCGGAAGGGGGAAGGAAGCCTCCGACCGCACTGAACCCCAGTTCTGACTGCACTGAACCCCAGTTCCGGGCGAACCCCTGGGGACCCACGCTCTTACGGGGGGAGTCTGGACTCTCGGGCGGAGACTCCAGCTGGGAAAGGCATAAGTCTGAAGGCGCACGCGGGCCAGTGCGCACAAAGGCTGCGGAGGTTGCCACAGGCTTTCCCTAGTGGAGGGGAGTCAGAGGATCCTGACTGCACTGAACCCCAGTTCTGACTGCAGTGAACCCCAGTTCCAGGCGAGCCCCTGGGGACCCACGCTCTTGTGGGGGGAGTCTGGACTCTCAGGCGGAGACTCGAGCTGGGGAAGGCGGAGGACTGAAAGCGCACATGCGCGCAAGGGCAAGGCTGACAGGAAGCCAAGACTGAGACTCCACCCCATCCAAGCTGAGCACAGAGGCTATTGCAATTTGGCAAGTCTAATCCTATAAGGCTGTCTCCAGCACCAAACTTCTCCCAGCATAGACACAGCTGATCCTTACAGCCAACTGGCCCAGAGGTCAATTCTTCCCAGTGATACCAACAACAATAAAGACTTAATTACAACAAGGCTGTACACACAGTCCACAAAGGGGTGCACCAAGAGTGTCCACCTCAGGTTAACTGGGGAAGCAGACCCACTGGGCCATATTGGAAACCTAGCACAAATATCTACCTTACCAACTCAGGGAATCAATGAAAATGCGGGGTCAAAGAATCAGATCACAAACGAAAGAAATGGAGGAAAACAAACGACTGGATATAGAATTCAAAACCACGGTTATAAGACTTTTTAAGAATATCCTAGAAAAGGCCGATAAATATAACGAGACCCTCGAAGATATGAAAAAGGACCAACTAGAAATTAAACATACACTGACTGAAATAAAAAATATTATACAGAGATCCAGAAACAGAATAGAGGAACACAAGAATCAAGTCAAAGAATTGAAATACAAAGAAGCAAAAAACACTCAACCGAAAAAGCAAGAAGCAAAAAAAAAAAATCCAAAAAGTTGAAGATAATGTAAGAAGACTCTGGGACAACTTCAAGCATACCAACATCAGAATTATGGGGGTGCCAGAAGAAGAGAGAGAGCAAGATACTGAAAACCTATTTGAAGAAATAATGACTGAAAACTTCCCCCACCTGGTGAAAGAAATAGACTTACAAGTCCAGGAAGCCCACAGAACCCCAAACAAAAGGAATCCAAAGAGGACCACACCAAGACACATCATAATTAAAATGCCAAGAGCAAAATACAAAGAGAGAATATTAAAAGCAGCAAGAGAAAAACAGTTAGTTACCTACAAGGGAGCACCCATACGACTGTCAGCTGACTTTTCAACAGAAACTATGCAGGCCAGACGGGAGTGGCAAGAAATTTTCAATGTGATGAATAGCAAGAACCTACAACCAAGATTACTCTACCCAGCAAAGCTATCATTCAGAATTGAAGGGCAGATAAAGAGCTTCACAGATAAGAAAAAGCTGAAGGAGTTCATCACCACCAAACCAGTATTATATGAAATGCTGAAAGGTATTCTTAAAGAAGAGGAAGAAGAAAAAAGTAAAGAGAAAAATTATGAACAACAAATACATATCTACCAACAAGCGAACCTAAAAATCAAGTGAATTAAAAACCTGAGGATCAGAATAATCTGGTGAATATAATAGAATCAGGGGCATAGAAAGGGAGTGGACTGATAATTCTCAGGGGGAAAGGGGTATGGGGGGGTTCATGAAGAGAATGAACAAAAATCATACACCTATGGATGAGGACAGTGGGGGGGAGGTAAGGGCAGAAGGTGGGGTGGGAAATGGGTGGAGGGGAGCTATGGGGGGAAAAAGGAGAAATAATTGTAATAATCTGAATAAAGATTTATTTAAAAAAAAAAAGAAAAAGAAAAACAACATTGGGGGGAATCTCAATACCAGATATCCAGCTGTATTACAAAGCCACTGTTCTCAAAACTGCCTGGTACTGGCGTAAGAAAAGACATATAGACCAATGGAATAGAATAGAGAATCCAGAAATCGACCCAAAAACCCTATATAACACAACAAAAAAGGCAATTACAGTGTTTTACATAGGACAGAAAACAAAGTCCCCAATGTGACCTACAGATACTTCTGAGGCTGGCTTCTGCATGACCCAGATCCCAGGCTCTTTCTCATTTGCACAATCATGCTCAGTATTCATTCAGACTGACATAGGTGAATGTCCTGGCTCTCTCATCTCCACATAAAAAGAAGTCAGAATAAGAGAGTTAAAAACACAGGAAGTAGGCTTAGAATATGAGTCAAAATCTTACTATGTAAATCAATAAATGTGATAGATTACATAAACAAACTGAGAGAAAAAAATCACATACTGGTAATCATATCAATAAATGCAGAAAAAGCATTTGACAAAATTCAACACCCATTCTTGATAAAAACTCTCAGCAAAGTGGGAATAGAAGGATCATACCTCAACATCATAAAAGCCTTATATGACAAACCTACAGCCAGCATCATACTCAATGGGCAAAAAATAAAACCATTTCCACTAAGAACAGAAACAAGACAGGGATGCCTGCTTTCACCACTCCTGTTCAACATAGTACTGGAAGTGCTAGCCACGGCAATCAGACAAGAAAAAGAATAAAGGGCATACAAATTGGAAAAAAAAGAAGTAAAATTGTCATTATTCACAGATGACATGATACTGTACATAGAAAACCCTAAAGACTCCATCAAAAAAATTAGTAGACTTAATAAATGAATTTGGCAATGTAGCAGGATACAAAATTAACACCAAGAAATCTATGGCATTTCTATACACCAACAGTGAACTTACAGAAAGAGAGACTAAGAAAACAATCCCATTTACCATTGCACCAAAAAAGTTAAGATAACTAGGAATAAACTTAACTAAAAAGGCAAAAGACCTGTACTCGGAAAACTACAGGACAATGAAAAAAGAGATAGAGGAAGACATAAACAGATGGAAGGACATATCGTGTTCATGGATTGGTAGGATCAACATCATTAAAATGTCCATACTACCCAAAGCAATCTATAGATTCAATGCAATCCCCATTAAAATGCCAATGGCATATTTCACAGACCAAGAACAAACTCTCCAAAAATTCATCTGGAATAAAAAAAGACCCCGAATAGCTGCAGCAATCCTGAGAAAGAAGAACAAAGTAGGTGGGATCTCAATACCAGATATCAAGCTCTATTACAAAGCCACTGTTCTCAAAACTGCCTGGTACTGGCACAAGAACAACATATAGACCAATGGAATAGAATAGAGAACCCAGAAATCGACCCAAACCACTATGCCCAATTAATATTCGACAAAGGAGGCATGAACATACAATGGAGTCAAGACAGTCTCTTCAATAAATGGTGTTGGGAAAATTGGACAGATAGATGCAAAAAAATGAAACTAGACCACCAACTTACACCATACACAAAAATAAACTCAAAATGGATAAAGGACTTAAACATAAGACAAGAAACCATAAAAAATGCTAGAGGAATCCACAGGCAGCAAAATCTCTGACATATGCCGAAGCAATTTCTTCACTGATACTGCTCCCAGGGCAATGGAAACTAAATAGAACATAAACAAATGGGACTACATCAAAATAAAAAGCTTCTGTACAGCCAAAGAAGCCATCCACAAAACAATAAGAAACCCCACTGCATGGGAGAACATATTTTCCAATGTTAATCACTGATAAGAGTTTAATCTCCAACATTTACAGGGAACTCATACAACTTAACAAAAGGAAGATAAACACCCAATTAAAAAAAAAAAGGGCAATGGACCTAAATAGATACTTTTCAAGAGTAGATATAAGGAAGGCCAAGAGACATGAAAACATGCTCAAAGTCACTAATCATCTGAGAGATGCAAATCAAAATGACAATGAGGTACATTCTCACACCTGTCAGGATGGCTCTCATCAACAAATCAGCAAAGGACAAGTGCTGGTGAGAATGCAGAGAAAAAGAAGCCCTTGTTGGAATGCAGACTGGAGCAGCCACTGTGGAGAACAGTATGGAGTTTCCTCAAAAAACTTAAAAATGAACTCCCATTTGACCCAGTGATCCCACTTCTAGGAATATAAACCAAGAAACTAGAAACACCAATCAGAAAAGATATATGCATCTCTATGTTCATAGCAACACAATTCACCATAGCTAAGATTTGAAAACAGCCTAAGTGCCCATCAGCAGATGAGTGGATTAAAAACTGTGGTACATATATACAATGGAATACTACGCTGCGGAAAAAAGAAGTAATTCTTACCATTTGCAACAGCATGGATGGAACTGGAAAGCATTATGCTTAGTGAAATAAGCCAGTCAGAGAAAGATAAATATCACATGATTTTATTCATTTATGGAATATAATGAACAACATAAACTGATGAACAAGAACAGATCCAGAGACAGAGAAGCATCAATCAGATTGTAAAACCTCAGATGGAAATTAGGGGAGGATGGGGGTAAGGGGAAGAGATTAAAGGACTTGTATGCATGCATATAAGCCTAACCAATGGACACAGTGGGAGGTGAAGGCAATAGTGGGGAGTGGGGGGCAATGGAGGGATAAGGACACATATGTAATACCTTAATTAATAAAGAAAAAAATTATAAAAAAGAAAATAAGAAAAATATTTTTAAATGGAAAATCTCAACAAGGATGAAGAAATTAGGAGATTGTTTTATAACATAAATTTGATACTATGAAATTTGATTTCTGCAGAGTACTATGACTCATTGATCAATACAATGGATCAATGTATGAACTATGCTTGATTCATCTTTTGTGTAATCACCATAGAAGTGCCTACTACAGTTACTATAAATCATTGAGGATAGTGGATGCAACATCACTCAGTATTCCTATATAAATTAATGTGGAATCCAAGGAGGAAGTACTATTTTTACTTTCTGAATGTCTTGGTTTGCTTTTTTTTATGATAATCATAAAATCAATGTTTTCTATTTTCTCTGGTTAGTAGGAAGCTGGGTCAAATTATCTTGATCTTTATGATAAATACAATTATATCCTTTTCATGGTGATAGTTTTTACCTTTTCATATTTTATTATCAATTATCAGTGATCAGACTAATAAAAGCACTTTTGCACAATACTGTTACTGATGATTCTTAAACTGTTGTACAATGATGACTGCTTTATACTGCATCCCATTAATACATTTAAATATATTAAAATTCTATTTCATTATGCAAGGTTTTAAATTATACAATTTAAATTTTGTAGGTTCCCAAATTAAAGGACTGAAGAGAGCTGTGGAAAAGAAATTACGTTCTTGGAATATATGAAGAAAAATGATCTGCCTTACTATCTCCAGGAAGTTTTGAAATATAGGCTTTTGAACTGAGACCCTCAGGCTGATAGCTCTAAATGGTATATTCCTCTTCATTCTACAATATCAATTCCCTTTATCACCTTACTTGAAACAATTAGGTTGGGGAATACAGCTCACATACAAAACCAATAAGAAACAATGCTATCTTTCTCTAAATCTTTATGCTTGATAGTATTGTAAAAGGAGTGTCTGGGTGAGGGATCATTTAGACTAACTCAAGAAAGTGAATATACATTTATAATAAGGTTATTCATGTTTCTGTGGATACAAATCAGCTCTATTTCCCTTTCCTTATAAGTCATTATATAAAGTTTTTCATTATAATAGACAGTCAAATTATTTTTTGAAATATTATCTTTATCTTAACATAGTGTGTTAGTTTGTATACAGTTATATCAAGTATTATCTGAGAAAAAACAAACTGGCTGTCCTTCCAATATTTTTATGAACCTCCAAAGAACTCTTAAATGTTCACTGAATCACTGACACTTTACATTTCTGCTTGGGATAAGAGATATCACGCTTCCATTCTTAGGCAGCTGGAACATGAAGTAATAAGCCTTCCTGACTTCCAAGTGATTCTCAAATGAAGGAGCAAAAGCTTGGGAGCACTCAAGAGTCTGCCACTTTCCCATGTATGAGGTTATTATCTGAATTGAAGATCCCTGCCTTTTGCCAGAGAAATTATGACTTGGTGACATTTCAGGAAGCTGGTAGCCATTTTTATATGGTTGCATTTGAAAAAGGGACCTCAAATATTAAACTACATAGAAAACCTTAAATTGGGAAGTTGAGGACTCTAGAAATGAAGAGTTACCAGTGTTGTATGTCAGGAAGCTACCATCTATGGCACTATCTGACATTATATAGATAGTTTAGGAATTCTTCACTCTAGTTAGGATAATTTGAGGTTCCTTTTTCAATCTCTACATTTCAGTGGTGTTCATTATCTATACAGCTGCTCTTCTTTGCTTCCAGTGCTGCATAAATGAAGCAAGACAACTAGTAACTGGTCTCCTGATATTTGTCCTGAATGTCCTTCATCTTTACCTCAAAATTGTCTTCTCTCTACTTGCCTCTCCCTACTCTAGGGTTTTCATATCTCACTTTCATCTAGTTTTAGCATCTTAATTGATCTACTTGTTCATTTTATGTGGACCTGCTAGGTTTTTGGTTAGTGTCTCATCAACTCTTCCCTATGATGCCTCTTTTGGGGGCAGCCTATATGTTATCATTAACTTGAAATACTTTCTTGTAGTCTCAGTGTTGTTGAGGAACCTCATCAGCTCACAAGAGATGATCTATATATATATATCTATATATATAAGGCTAATATGCAAAGTGTCTCCTTGGGAGTTCGACCAGGAGATCAGGAGTTCGATCACTCGCTATGACATGCACTGACCACCATGGGACGGTGTGAAATGAAGGAAGGTCCCGGCCAGCAGCCGGCAGCCAGCAGCCAGGGAAGGGAGGCCCCAGCTGGCAGCTGGAAGGACCCAATTGGCCCTGGTCTCCAGCCAGGCCTAGAGACCCTACCCATGCACGAATTTCGTGCACCAGGCCTCTAGTTGTTAAATAATCAGATATTTTGCAAGATAGTTTTTAATCTACTAGTAGCTTGAAATTCGCATGGTAAGAGAATGTATACCACAGAAATTGGCAAGTGCTATAAGTTAAGGCTTCTTCCACCTAATCCAGAAACCCATCAGCCATCCCCATCTCCAGCCACTTTATTTATACCCCACAGGTCTCATTCTCTAAAGGTCATCTTATGAGGCAGAAATAAATTTTAAAAATTTCTCCAGTCTAGTAAATAAACATATGATAATAGCTTATTCCCTAGAGGAATTTGTATGTAACATGAGTACTTGAAGAATCATCTAAACTCACTATATTCCAAACTAAATGTCTATCAGAATTATATAAAGGCGTATAAATTGCAGAAGTCAAGGCTCTATTCCAGACTACTTACAAATAGACTCTTCTTCATGTAGGCATTAGGCATCATTGTAGTTTGTAAATAAGTACCTCAAATGAATTAGAATCCAGCAAAACTTGAGAACAACTGAAAAATAATATCTCAGGCAGTGACATTTACACTACCAAAAAGAAAAATGAAAAGTCAACCAGAAGAGTCCTTCCCATCACAACTTAGCGATGACCATCCATTCTATTCCAACAACACTCAGGTGCATGTAAACAGTGATATTGAGCCTCTACCCAGCATAAGAATATTGATGTTCTTTAGTGATTTAGCCCATAATGAATTCCTAAAGAATGACAAAAGGGATCACTCTAATTTTCAAACTCTAAGAACCTCTCTCCACATTTTAATAGTTTTGAATCTCTCTACATAAGTGAGAAATATCCATTTTTAGTCTCATCTAATAATTATTTTTTAAATATTAATCTGCAAAGAAAATGCTCATAAGGCCATAGATATTTTTTACTTTTTAATATGTTTTTAATGATTTTTTGGAGAAAGAGGAAGGAAGAGGAAGAGAGAGAGAGGAGAGAGAGAGATAGAAAGAGAGAGACACGGAAACACTGAAGTTGGAGTAAAACATCAATAGATTTCTTTTAGTACACACCCTGACATGGGACCAAACACCAAATCTGCAACTTGGGCATGTGCACGACTGGGAATCAAATTAGTGAGCTTTTGATGCATGGATTATGCTCCACCAACTGAGGCCAGAGCAGGATATAATTTTTATATTGCCTTATTTATGCATGAACAAATAATCATTTTGATTATTTTGCTCAAAATTTGGGTTTCAATACTGTTCTTTAAAAGGCAAACATCCATTATGTTCCTTCTTATGAGCCTCATTTAAAAGAGAATGAAAAGAAAAACAGATAATAAAAAGAAAAACAGGAAAAAAATGGTTAACATGGAAAGGGGAAAATGGTGCAGTGATCCCTGAAGTTTAAGTAACAAGGCTCTTCAAGTCAGTGCAATTATTTTGCCCTCTTTTGACACTTTAAATAAGATGTATATGCTGGTGGATGCCTCAAGTTTTAAATGATGAACCAAGGAGTACAATATATCAGAAGAGCATTCCTCTGCAGACATTTCATTGAATGAGAAATGTGCCACTCAGAATATGTTACAAAATGTTAATGGCTTTGAGGCTATACAAATTTGAACTTTATTGAAATGTGCTAATAATCAGAAGGATTGTAAAATTCTATACTGGGTTGTAGAACAGTAGGATTGTGGCAAGGAAAGCATGGGGGACAATGCATCATCTTGCCATATAGGAAGACCCCTGGCATTCAGTAATCAAGGAAAGGGTACTACTAACCTTTCCCTTGCTGAGGTTTCTAATAAGCCTTAGAAGGTAGGGAATTTAATTTGACTTTGATAATGAGATTAATAGCTAAACCAAGAGACAGAAATGGCCAAGGGGAACAAGAAGTTTAAAAACTCATATTTTGTTGAGCTCTGAAGTCAGTGGGTTAGTCACATTGTACCACCCTACTCCTCTCTCATCTTCATCACAAACCAACAGAATTCACCACTGAAGAGCAGGCAGAGATAAAAGATTTTGCATTTCTTTTTTTTTTTTTTTCAAATTTTTTATTAAGGCATTATATGTGTACATATCTTACTTGATGTTTTGAAAGTCAATACCAGTCATTGTGTAGGAAACATATGCCATCTGAATTGGTTATTGTGATACTTGCTTCTGGCTTCCTACACAGAAATCAAGCATAGTCTATGTTTTTTGAAGCTTAACTATATTTTGATGACTATATTTTTTGGATTCTAGTTTTCAGTTTTATCTGAAAAGGGCTCCTATTAAGTTACCAATCATAACTGTATTTTTAAAATATTTATTTTTAAATTTCACTTTCAAACTGGATGTTACTTTTTTACAAAATATATTAGGGGATTATATGGCATTGTTATACTTTAAAAAAATCATGCTTAATAATCCCTTAGTGGGTTCTCACATGCTTAGGTTTTGCCAAAAATAAGCTTAATGAATGGGGACCATTGAGATGGCAATAATAGGTAAAAATAGGATATGTTATTTTAGACAGATGCAGCTAGCTAAATCTCAGGTCCCATTCTTCTTTTGTTAAGATATCTCCATTGCTCTTAGCTATCCATTATTCATCCTATCAAAAGTGTTAAGATGGAAAATGAACCCTGCCATTTATCTCCAAAGCTCACTTAACTGAAATAAATGCAGCCACCACCTTCTAACTCTAAATTGTATGAGATGGAGTGTCTGAGTTACTGACTACGACTACATATAACCTTGACAAGGTGTCTCATCACTTGTCTGAGGGACTCATTCAGTCAGCATCTAATCATACACTGGGATCAGAAATAAGTCTAGGACACTTAGAATCCAGTGTGGAGAATGGAGTTCATGTATGGAAGCAATTTGATTGATTGGCAACAGATTGCAGATTAATGCCCCACAGAACTATTGAGGATGGGAGGAAATTACTGACTTGGACTCCAGCTCATCTATTTCCATAGTACTCTGTTATTTTGCTGTTAATAATCACAATCCTTGACATCAAGGTAACAGTACTTTCATTTTGGCATCTTCCTTTCTTCCTGCATAAACTCAACCTCTTACAAGGGAGATATATAAAGTCAAACATCTTGAGGAATATATAATAAATTCAACTTTTACTTACTTTATTTCACTTTAAACACACAAATTACACTAAAATTTCAATTAAAAAATGCTCACATGGCCTGACCGGTTTGGCTCAGTGGATAGAACGTTGGCCTGCAGACTGAAGGGTCCCGGGTTTGATTCCAGTCAAGGGCATGTACATGGGTTGCGGGCACATCCCCAGTAGGGGGCGTGCAGGAGGCAGCTGATCGATGTCTCTCTCTCATCGATGTTTCTAGCTCTCTATCCCTCTCTCTTCCCCTCTGTAAAAATCAATAAAATATATTTTAAAAAAAATGCTCACATGTATTGTGGCTCCATAAAAAAGGTAGCTTCAGGCCAACATTGTGAAGCTGAACTAAACAACTTCCTAAAATAGTATTTGTTGGATATCCAAAGCTGACACCTCAGATTACCTCTACAATATATGGAACAATCGCCTGTCTTTTTGAATCATAAAAAAGCAAAGAATACAAGAAATGTATGTGATTTAAATAATCATCCCAATTAAATAAAAAATATATTGTGAAGTATTTATTAAACATCTCTTAGTGCTAATTACATGTAAATTACTGCTCTAAGAAATTTATAAATGATAACTTACTTCATCTTTATACCAACCAGTGAGGATACTGCACTTACGTTTATTTTGAATAAGAGTGAACTAAGATGTAGAGACATTAAGCAACTTGCCTAGAATCACCAGCTTTACTATTTAGTGACAGGACATGCTGTTCTGCAACTCAGTGGAGTCAGGACAAGAACAGTTCATGTTTAACAGATAACTTTATTGCCCCACATCAGAGGTTTTGGTAGCAAAAACTCAATTTTCGTAGGTACCATTACAATGATCTTACTCAAATAGGAATAGTTGCTAATATTAACTACCAACATTGTTCAAGATGGCTTTATGTGCTATAGCATTAGCAGCCTACATAATTATTTCTATTTGTATTTGACAATTATGAAACTGAGGATCAGAAAAGTCAGGTAAATTTCCCAGAATCACAGTGCAAACAAGTACACATCTCAGTCTTTCTGACTTCAAATTTCCTTCTCTACACATTACCTTCTCTGAAAATTTTGTGTCATTGGATGGTATTACCTGTGAGTTTCTTTAGGGAAGTAAGTTAAATTTATATTTTTGTTTTTTCCTAAAGATTCTCATTACTGCTTTGTACTTCATATTCCCCTATGATCGCAAGTACTCACATACAGATTGACTACAGCTGATCAGGAAGAAAAGCGAAAACCTTTAGACAGGGATTTAGAGAAATGTTAAGCTAACTATTATACACTTAAGTGACATAACCTCACATGTGAATACTTTAATCCATTGAGCACATTTATGTTTTCTTTAATCCCAATCAACCAACATGAATTTATTAAAATTCTTCAATAATTTGGGTCAAAACAATGTTGCCTTTGGCTGTCCTTACATCGAAACATCATTTTGAAGCACTACTATCTCTGTGCTCAGCTAATTATCTCTTGTCCTCCAGGAGTGTGTCAGGATACACTACTGTCCCAAGAGTGGCTCTGGACTAATAAGGCTCTGGACTAATAAAGAAAATGGAAATTCTGCAATGTAGAGGAAGGGAGGGAAGTTCGCAGACTCTGTAACCAGCCTGCCTAGGTGTAAAGCCTGATTTTACTTGAGCAAGCTATGTAACCTCTAGGTACTCAGTTGCCTTACCTGTAAATGATAATAATAGTGTATCCTTCCTAAGGCAGTCATGAGGATTAAATGGGTTATGTATTAAATAAATTTGACACATGATAATGATTTGATTTCAAATGTGATATCATAGTATTTTACCTTGTTTCCTACTAATTTTGCTCTCATCGAGATGGATGTAGTGGAAAACATTGAGTTTCCTATAGGAGTTGAATTGTTTCCCTAATACTACCCAGTATACCTGAGCAAGTTAGTAAGAAAGTAACACATGACTACCTATGTTCAACAACTATTGAGTATTTAGCTTTAACTGGTGTCAAATGCACAAGTTTTTATCAATCTAAATTGAAAGCCCATACTAATATGGTTGTACCACTGTTTGCTTTAATTTCAATAAGTAACTATCTTAACTATTGATTGTCTTATGTTTATTTGAAAGATTACCTAAAAAGGAAAATTGGAGATCAATGAAATCTCTATGTGCCTTTGATTCACATTTGGTTCATGTCCCACAGACTTTTGTCTAGTATGGAGTAACTTTATTTAACATTGTTCTTAATAAAGAATTCATGTGTCTCTCACGTTTTAGAATTTCTTACCACTTGATCTAATGTTTAATAAGATTTTAATGCCCCTGCTATAGAAGATTCTCTAAGACTTTCTTCTATAATCTCTCCCTTTGTTTCTCTACTCACCTGTTTTCCCTAAATTAAAGTATTGAGGCCTTTATAAGTTCTTTGTCCTAGGAGAGATATTCGACAGATCAGAATGCAGAAAAAAGAATTATGCTCTAAGGTTTTATCTCCACAAGCTTTGGTCCTTAATGTAAACTGAGAAGACACCAGGTATATAAATTAGAAAAATTTCAGTTATTATTGGGTAACCTTCTATTATCTCTGGCAGTATAATGGTCCCAAAAGACCTAACTCAATCTATTTCCATTTGCTAAAGTGGTTCAAGTAGAAAAGCCTGAACCCTATTGAAGCAGAAAAGAGAGGAGGAAGAAAAATGAGACGATTAAGATGCTAATGTGTCTTGCAGAGAAGAGTCCTTCATTAAGAATTCTGGGAAGAAACTTGGGAAGGAGGAGGTCCTCCAGGAGTGTGTCAGGATACACTACTGTCCCAAGAGTAGCTCTGGACGAATAAGGCTATCTAGACCTGCTCTAGATTTCTGTACCCTAGGGAAGCAGAGGATGGCAAGATAATTCTCAGGAACCCCAATACATCACAAATGTGCCACTTAGATAAGTGGGAATGAAAGGGCTGGGGGGAAAAACTTAACTTTTACCTATAAGGCTTGTTGGTCAGTGACCAGAGAGGATGATGGGTATCTTACCTGAGTAAAGCAATAACAAGAGGGTTCACCTACCTTTTGGAATTCCTAAGGCTCTTAAAACTTGGACACAGATTTATGTATAGAGAAGGTCTCTAACACATCTTTATTTCCGTTTTTTCTTCTTTTTTTAAAATATATTTTACTGATTTTTTACAGAGAGGAAGGGAGAGGGAGAGAGAGTTAGAAACATCAATGAGAGAGAAACATCAATCAGTTGCCTCCTGCACACCACCTACTGGGGATGTGCCCGCAACCAAGGTACATGCCCTTGACCGGAATTGAACCTGGGACCCTTGAGTCCGCAGGCCAACGCTCTATCCACTGAGCCAAACCGGTTAGGGCATTTTTTTCTATTCCATCTAAGTGAGACTATTTGAAAAATCAATTTGAATAATAGAAAAATGAGTTCTACTTATTCATATACCTGAATTTAGTTATACGTCCCATCTACACATATAAACAGAGATTTTTGCTGTCTTCTTGCTATTATCACTACCTCTGTCATCGCAGTTTTACTGAGTACTGCTATTTCTCCTCCTCCACTTTGACAACCACTTCTTTATGAAGGATGTTCCTTTACAAAACTGGATCACAGCAACCCAGCTCTTTCCTGTAGATCACAGTTCTCTCTTTCCCAAGTACACATATTCAAGAAGAGAACTTGGAAAGGGATGTGTGTGTGCACGCGTGTGAGCGTGTGCAGGCATGTGTATCCTTGAACGGCCTGATGGGCAGACACAATCTTATACCTTACCATGACCCATTGCACTCTCTGCCCGCAAGGCCTGGTATGTAGTTAGGCCCCATTCTCCGGATCTCTCCTTCACTCATAGCAATTTTCTTTCCGGGGAGTCATGTTTTCTCCCTCCAGTTCCACTTCTTGCACAAAACCTTATCCATTTACCCATTTCATATATGTCTGACTCACAAAGTTAATTTCTAATTTTCTCCCATGTGTATATTTAGACACACACATACCATAGGCAGAGATGAGCACCAGTTTCAGAGTGACTGGTTAGTTAGTTTAGATTAGTTAATAACCTTTCAGAGCATTCTAAAACCGTTAATTAATGCATTTGCCTATGGAACAAACAGGATCTCTTGGGGGTTTATATGGCCTAATTCCAAAAACATAACTCCAAAATCATCAAATCCAATGCCTCATGAAATGTTCCATTACTTCGTCAAGGTGGCTTCTGTCTTTGAAACCCACAAACAAGAAGTAGATGAGGAAATAACTTGAGGTTTGTCTTATAGAGATTTTTCACCTTACAGTGTGAGAAGTTACTTCTTTTCTCAAATGATTAATTCTAAACAAAATTATGGTAAAAGGCTATTTTCTAATAAAAATAACACCCTGTGTCAAGGTCATGGTCCAGATCTGTAGATAAAGTGCCCTTCCAACACCTTCCGTCTTTCCTGGTAATTGTTTGACCAATGAGCTGACTTTGCTTGTTCGGTTACCCAGGCTTGCTTACTTTTTACATGCAGGAGAGAACATTCCCATTTATTACGTTAGTGAAAGCTCTTCAATGAAACATAGTCTTTCTGAATATACAGTTTGAATGGATTGTAATTCATTAACTTTCCTTATTAAGTTCTTTTTTCTCTTGTGTTTAAGCCTTTCAAGATCTGAATTTATTATTATAACCATGATTTAGTTAAGAAGAGTTTACAATGTGAAGAATTTGAGTCTTTATCACTATAGAAAGGATTGATATTAATTCTCTAGTTAGTTGCTAAATATATGCACACATGGATTAAATTAATGCATTTTGTCCAGATTTCAATATTACATTTTCCTCCAAACGTTACTATAAATGCTTACTTTGGAAGAATTCCATTTTACAAAGATCAGCTTAAAATGAAGTTAAGGTCCTTACATTTCCCACTTTCTGCCAAGCCTCTGCAGAGTTAGTTTGTAGAAAGTAATACTTTCTAACCCAAATTACTTTCATTTTTAATGCATGTCAACCTAGTATTAAATAAGCAATTTATCTTTACATGATGACTGACCAAGTCCCTTGAATAATGACATGATTATCTAAGCCCTAAAATTTCTTCCTAGTGTAGCTTTCTACTATGCTGTTGATTATTCCTATAACCTATAAAAATCACAGTTATTATGACTCTGAGGAAAACCTGATTTTTATTTTTCTTCTCATAAAACTCATCAGAACATTGTAACATTTTAAAAAATATAAAAACCATATGAATTACCATAATAAAACATGTCTCCCAGTGGTTGATTAAGCATAAAATTCTTTAGGCTTTGAGGGGTTTTCTTTTAAAAGATTAAATGTCATATTTATTGTAGTATTTATGTATTTTCAACCACTAGACATGTGTAACACAGTACTAATATTTTAATTATTATACTTGTATAGGTCGTTAACCAATATTTTGAGTATTGTGTCTCTATCCTATTTTTATCATCAATCTAGTTTTTTTTTTTTTAATTATACTTTCAATTTTGAGAGAATTGTATGTTGCAATTTTAAGAAATAATACAGGGAGAGCCAGTGTACCGTCACCCTATTTCCCCAATGGTAACATCATGAAAGACTATAGCCCAATATCAAAACCAAGATAATGACATTGATGAAGTTGAGATATGGAATAATTTTAGCCGCACAAGGATCATTGGATGCACCTCTTTTAGAATCACACCTGCTTCCCTCCCACTCCACCACTTACTTAATCCTTGGCAATAACTAAGCTGTTCTCCATTTCTGCAGTTTTACCATTTCAAAAATGCTATGTAAGTGCAATCATACAGTCTGTGACCTTTCCTTTTGAGAAGGATTTTTTTCCCCCACTCAGGATAATCCTCTGGAGATTCATCCAGGATGTTCTGTGCATCAGTAATACATTCATTTATATTTCTGAGTATTCCATGTCATGGGTATACTGCATTTATTTAACCCTTTGCTTGCTGAGGGACATCTGGATTGCTTCAGTGTTTGGCTATTATGAATAAAATTGCTATACCATTCATGTTCAGGTTTTTGTGAAGCCAAGATTTCACTTATTTATGATTAAAGCTGAAGAGTGCTGTTGCTAGGTTGTGTGAAAGTTGCATATTTACCATTTAAGAAACTGCCACGCTATTTTTCAGAGTGACCATGTCATTTAAATTCCCTTTAGCAGTGGGTGAGTGACCCAGTTTTGTGGCATCATTGCCTCCATTTGGAGTTGTTGCTATTTTTATTTTAGCCATTCTGATATGTGTGTGAGATATGTCTTTTAGTTTTAATTGGCATTTGCCCAATGACCAATAATGTTAAATATCTTTTCATGTGCTTATTTCTGTGTATCTCCCTTATGAAATGTCTTTTCATATCTTTTATCCATTTTCTAATAAAATCCATTTTACTGTTAACTTTTGAGTATTAGACACCAGTCTTCTGGCAAATATGTGCTTTATAAGTGTTATAACCCACTCAGTAATTTGTCGCTTTATTCTATTAACTGGATCTTTAAAAAGCAAAAAATAATTAATTTTGATAACTTCCAATTTTTCAACTTTTCCTCTTATAAATTGTGCTTTTGATGTCAAAACAAAAAAACTCTTTGTCCACCCATAGATCCTAAAGATTTTCTCACATTCTTTATTTCTAAAACCATTTTAGTGTTATGTTTTACATTTAAGTCTGATATACACTGAGTGAACAGATTATTATGATCTCTGAACGCATAATAATCTATCCACTCAGTGTATATCCTATATAAAAAAAGGCTAATATGCAAATTGTCACCTCAACCAGGAGTTCAGCCAGCAGGCAGGCCAGCCAACCGCCATGTCCCCTCCCCCTGGCCAGGCTGGCTGGACCCCACCCATGCACGAATTCATGCATCGGGCCTTTGATATATATATACTGAGTGGCCAGATTATTATGCATTCAGAGATCATAATAATCTGGCCACTCAGTGTATATGTTAAGTTTATTTCAAATAAGATATAAGATTTAGGTCAAGGTCATATTTTATATTTTGCCTGTGGATGTCCAATACCAGCATCATTTGTTAAAAGGTTATTTATTTTTTCCACTGAGTTGCTTTTGTATCTTTGTCAAAAACTAATTAGGCATACGTGTATAAGAATATTTTTGGGTTCTCTGTTCTGTTCCATTTATCTATGTGTATGATCCTCCACCAAGCCACATAGTCTTGATTACTGTAGTTGTATAATACATGTTGAAATTGTGTAAACTGATTCCTCCCACTTTATTCTTCTTTTTAAAAATTGTGTTAGCTATCTAGTTCCTTTGTCTTTCCATATAAGTTGTGTGATTATCTTCTTTATATCAACAAAAAATACTGGTGGGATTGTGAAAGAAATTACATAACAAAAACCTCTATCAGTTTGGGGAGAATTGTTTTGGTGAGTCTTCTAATCCATGATCATGGTATGCCTTTACATCCTATATAATAAAGAGGGAATATGCTAATTGACTCTCATGCTGTCACAAAGATGGAAGTGCCACAGCCAATAAGGAGGGAATATGCTAATTGCTGCCCTGCCCTCAAAGATGGCAGCACCCACAGCCACAAGATGGCGGTGCCCAGTCACCTCAGCCCCGCCAGGGTGGCAGACATGTGGCAAGGCTGGTCCCTGCGGGCCCAGCCTTGCCATGCGCCTGCCTCTGGAATCCCCCAGTCCCCTCAGTCCCCTGGCCGCCCAGGGCTGGCCCAAGGCACAAACAAGCCTCGGATGGTGGATGCTCAGCCGCCCAGGGCCACCCAAGGCTCAGGTAACCAGGGCTGGCCGAGGCTTGCGCTGCCAGCAGTGGCAGCAGCAGAGGTGTGATGGGGTGTGGCCTTCCCCTGATTGCCGGGTCACCTCCCGCCCCTGAGGGCTCCCGGACTGTGAGAGGGGGCAGGCCAGGCTGAGGGACCCTCCCTCCAGTGCATGAAATTTTCATGCACCGGGTCTCTAGTATATTTATATTTTTTCTTTAATTTCTTTCAATAGCTTTGTGTAGTTTTCCACATACAAGTCCTGTGTCTGACTTGTTAGATTGTAACTATTTTATTTCCTTGAGCAATTATAAATGGTGTTTTAATTTAAATGTCTGTGTGTTCATTACTGGTAGAAAGAAATTCAAAAAAAAATTTATGTTTATCTTATATCCTATGACTCTGTTAAAATCACTTATTAGTTCTAGAAGGTTTTTTGCTAGATTATTGGGGACTTTTTATATAGACAAACATTTCAACTGCAAATAGCATTTTTTAAATTTCTTTCTTTCCAATTGGTGTGCTTTTTATTTTCTTTTCTTATATTATTGTGCTGACTAGAATTTTCAGTCCTATGTTAATTAAGAGTAGTTGATAGACATCTTAACCTTGTTCCTTACTTTAGGAAATAAACATTGTCTTTATTAAATATATATATGTATACTAGTATATGTACATATAAGTACATATATGTTGTGTGAGTTCTCTATCAAGTTGAGGAAGTTCTCTTTTACTCTTATTTTTCTGAGTTTTTATCATAATTGGTATTGAATTTAACAAATAAATTATTTTTGAATTGATTGATTGAACATGAGATGTTTTTTCTGCTTTAGCTTTTGATACAGTAAGGTACATTATTTTCAAATATTGAGCCAACCTTATAACTCTGGAATAAAATCTACTTGGTCATGGTGTATAGATTTTTAATATATTGCTGGATTTAATTGGCTTAGTTTTTACTAAAATCTGTTGTGTCTGTAATCAAAGGGGATGTTGGTCCCTTATTTTCTTTTTCTTTTGTCTTTGTCTGGTTTGTAATTTTCTGTGGTTTTGTACAGTTTGGCATCAGAGTGTGGATTATAAAGTATTTATTTTATTTTATTTTCTGGAAGAGATTGTGCAGAATTTATGTTTTTTATTATTAAATATTTGAAAGTATTCTTCAATGAAATTATAGGGACCAGAAACTGGCAATTTATTTTTTTAATTTGTATTTTAAAAATTATAAATTTAATTTTCTTAATAGATATAAGGCTATTCAAATTATCAATTTCGTATCGGGTGAGTTATGATGCTTTTTTTTTAAGAAACCGATTCACTTTATAAAAGTTGTCAGATTTTTTATGTATAGAATTGCTCACTATAATCACTTACGATAATTTTGATGCCTGAAAAATCTGTAGTAATAACCCATTTCATTTATGATAATTGGTCATTTGTGTCTTCTATCTTTTTTATTCACTACTTGTTACAGTTTTATCATTCATTTCAAAAACTAGCTATTTCATTGCTTTTCTCTATTGTTTTTTATTTTAATTTTATTGATTTCTCCTCTTTTTTATCATCATCCTTCTGATTGGTTTGGGTTTATTTTGCTCTCCTTTTTCTAGGTTTTAGAGGTAGGAATCTAGACTATTGATTTGAGACTTTTGCCTTTTACTAATGTTTGCAGTTAGTACTATAATTTTCTATCTTAACATTGCTTAACTGTGTTTTTTGGAGGGGAAGGGTTCCATTTCCAATTTTGTGTGTATTTTTATTTTTATTGAGATAAAATTAATATAACATAAATGGATCATTTTAAACTATACAATTTACTGATATTTATACTTTTACAATGTTCTGAAAAATATCACCTCTATCTAGTTCCAAAAATCTTTTCTTTTACAGCTTTACTGAATATATAATTATGACATAATATTTTGTACTTTAACATATAAACATGATTATTTGATACACATGTATACTGCAAAATGATTATTACCACAGTAAGGTTTGTTAAGACATTCATCACTTCACATTATTCTTTTGTAGTAAGAATATTTAACATTTACTCCCTTGTGCCTTTTAATTATATAATGCAATTTTGTTAACTATAATTATCATACTCTATATTAGATACCCGAAATTGTTCATCTTAAATCTGGAAGTCTGTACCCTTTGAACAACATCTCATTTCCCTCAATTCCTCAGTCCTTAACAACTACCGTTCTACTCTTTGTTTCTATGAGTTTGACTGTTTCATATTCCACACCTGAATGATATCCTACAGTATTTGTCTTTCTCTCTCTAGCTTATTTCACTTAGCATAATTTCCTCAAACTCCATCTATGTTGGATTAAATTGCAGGTTTCCTTATTTCTTATGGCTGAATAATATAATAATATTCTGGTGTGTGTGTGTGTGTGTGTATCATATTTTTTTATCCATTCTTCTGTTAGTGGACACTTAGATTGTTTCTATGTCTTGCACATTGTGAATAATGCTGCTACAGACATTGAGGTGAAGATATCTCTTTGAGATGGTGGTTTCATTTTCTTTAGATACATATCTAAAAGTGGCATTGTGTATCATATGGTAGTTCTATTTTCAATTTTTGAGTTCTAATTTTAATTTTAAATTTTAATAGTGGCTTACCAACTTACATCCCCACCAATAGTGCATAAGCGATCCCATTTCTCCACATCTTTGCCAATACTTGTTATGTCTCTTATTTTTTTCACAATAGACAGTCTAACAGGTGTTTTGTTTTATGTCATGGTAATTTTGATTTGCATTTCCCTGATGATAAGTGAAGTTCAGAACTTTTTTCATGTATCTGTTGGTCATTTGTATGTCTTCTTTGGAAAAATGTCTATTCAGATAATTTTCCATTTTTTAATCAGATCCTTTGGTTTTTTATTTTTTTTCTCTTGAGTTGTCTGAATTTTTATATGCTATGAATAATATCCCCTTATCTAATATATGGTTTCAAAATATTTTCTACCATTCCATAAGGCTTCTCTTTATTTTGTTAAATGTTTCTTTTGCTGGGTATTCAAAGCCTTCCTGCCTCAAAGAGCCTCCAGAGATCAGGGGAAACATAGCGGATTTGTAGTTTTTGAGCTTACTTCTGATTATTAGTTATTATTAGACTTCTAAATGAGTATTTATATTATATTTCCCATTTCATTAGGAAATTTCTGTGAGTGATATAGCATACTATTTTCTAATAAATACTAGAAATCCAGAAACTGATTTTAACTTGACAATTTGTTATTGTGTGAATTAAGAAAATGTCCCTTATCTGTAAAAGTGCCAACGATAAACATAAAGAAAAGATAAAATTAAAGAATATGTTTTCTTAATCCAATTAGTTGAAATTTAGTGAATATGTTACCTAAACTACTTCAATTTAATTTTCTCTAGCTCAACTATCACCATGGTATGAACTGTGCCATAGTTGGTCAATTGTGCTATTGCAATATCCTTCCAGCTAGTCGGTAGCCATTATTTCCACATATACTTTCAGATGGAGACTTTGCTCACATCACTATTCCTTCACATGTTTTCTCAGACCAGTTCACTATTCCCAGGACTCAATTCCATGCCTGTCCCTCTGGACTTCTACACTTTGTTGTAGTAATATCTCATGCATGCTTTCTTTGTAGCACTTAGGCTGGTAGGCTAACTTCATGACTCTCTTAAATGGTTCCTCTCCAAAGACTGCACACCATTGAGCATTGAGGATATGTATTGTTCACCTTTGCCTCTGCAGCTCCTAACTAGAACAAAAGTTTTGATAATTAGTAAGCAAAGAAATGAATATGTAAAATAAGGCAACTATGAATTTAAAGATTATATAAATAATAAGTTGTAATTGAAATTAATTTGAAGACTTTCCTAAAATTGTAAAATAGAAAATACACCATTGATACAGTCCTATTGATACAAGCTAGAAGGCATATGATTAAGAACATTATTTCCTTCTCTCTGGATGATTTAGAAATGATTAGATAATATAAAGATGAGGTACTGTGTTAAGTTAAAACTTAATGTGATAATATAATGTTTGGAGTCTTAATTTTTAGTCATTTTTTAAATTTGATTTTATTTGTTTGAATTTATTTGTAGAGTCTTTATATATTTTTAATTTTTATTTATTTTTTAATTACAGTTTATATTCAATAGCCACAGAGATGTAGGTTACAGCATAGGGCATATAATCAGTAATATCCAGATAAATAAATATGGGGCCAGATGGGTACTTGAATCAATGAGGGGACCACTCTTTAAATTACACGATTTTCTAACTGCTTTGATGGACATCTGAAACTAATATAGAATAATATTGAATGTTTGGAGCTTTTAACCAGATAGCCAAGAACTTAAGTTTAAAATTTCATGTTTGTAATGCAAAAATGAGTACTCAAATGATTTAATTTGATAATGATACTCAATTTAGGATAAAATTGAAATTAGCATTTTTTACATATTAAAATAGATATATAAATTTTATTTTTACTTTTCAGTGACTGACAACATTTCAGGCTGCCATCTATTTATTTTGTATAATTTACCATATTGTTTCTAACACTTACTATGACACAGTAATCTTCAGAAAGCAGTCAAGTTGATCCTGACAAGTAAACAATTGAGACATGACTCTACCCATTATTGGAAGAATTTTCTAGTATCGATGCTTACAATAAGCTCCAATAGAAAAAAAAGAATATTTTCTCTCTTCACCCTCCTTAGAATTTGCAGAGTGGGTCAGGCTGCCCTAGATAAACTAACCTCTTTTCAGCAGTCTACATTTTCACACAGTTCTAGTGAGAGAATAGATTAAATCTTTAGAGAAGGTGACCAGTTATCCCTGGAATCACTTCTGAGGGTCCAAGCAGAGTAGAAATGTACCTAGCGATCTTTGGGAGAGTGGTCTTTTTAGGGTGCACTTTATTGAAATGTGAAATAGGCCAAAAGAAGCTTTAGGGTACTTAATCACTCCCCCTCTGTGTTCTTTCTCCTTCTGTGACAGTTTTCAGCTATTTTTCCATCTTTAATTCATCGCTTCCTTGAAAACAAACTCTCAAAGGGCTGTAATGCTATCCATTCACTTTCATATAAATTGAAGTCAATATTATACCATTTTTTTTCAAAAGTACTTGCCCTTCAAACCTCATCCTTGATAAAGAAATAGGTAATTCCACTGTATCAGTGAAATTTTAGGCACTTGTGTACAGAAATTGCCATGGTGGAATTATACAAATGGTTACATGTACTACACTACTATAATATAGTTTGGACTCATTTTATACATTCAGAATACTAGAAATAATATAAAAATTTGAAAAATGATATTTTACATCCAAAATAGTACACTTGTTTTCTTTTTTATATTTTTGTTATTGAATAGCATCCAAATAAGTTACATGTGTTAGGATTCTCCAATGAAAGAGACTTGCTGCAAGATCTATATTATATTATTAGATTATATATATTAAATCTTAAAAGAATATAACTGCATTTCTCTAGAATTTATATAGTCATGCTGCTTTAGATGGCAAACTGGCAACATTATATGTTATTATATATTAAATATAGCAATATAATATATAATAACATGTATATATATACATCTTCCTAATACTGTAAATTTATTATTAGGAATTTGTTCACACAATTAAGGAGACCTGATCTGACCTGAAAACCAGGTGAGTTGATGGTATAAGTTCCAGTCTAAAGGCAGGAGAAGACCAATATCTTAGCTCAAAGACAGGCAAAAAGAAATAATTTGTCTTTATTCAGTCTTTCTATTCTATCCAGGCCTTTAATGGATTGAATGAGGCTCATATACATCAGGAGGAGCAATCTGCTTTACTCATTCACCAATTCAAATATTAAATTCATCCAGAAACACCCTCACAAATACACCAACAATAATGTTTAACCAAATATCTGGGTACTTCATGTCAAAGTTTATACATAAAATTTACCATTACATTAATGATGATTATTTAAAAACTTCATTTGCACCAAATTTGGGGAGAGGAAGCCTTCTAGAGTTATATGTAATTACACAGAACACAATATATATTAGTAAGTTTTCACATTTCTGATTTTTGAGGAGGGGTGGGAGAGAAGAAGGAGTTATTTTCCTATAAATTACTTTTCAAATTGATTTTTTATTTTTCTGTAAATCAATAAATTATTGTCTTATGAGTGAGGTGTTTATACATTGTGTTGGTTAAACTACATTTAAAATTATTTTACACAAACCCACTTGTTGAAAGCACCCCAGTAATTATAATAATAATCAAAATCAATGATTTTTTTCTACCTTTATGCATTTGGGAAAAAGGAAATGATAAAAGGATTTTATGTTTTGAGAGCTCTTAAAATCTCTAGTGGAGAAGGTCAATAGTGGGAATGCCAATTCTAGATAAATCAAAACATTAAAAATACTGGCTATGTCAGAAAGACATTATTTTATACTTGGTCTACTTTGTTAATAAAGCTGTTATTGGGCCAATCCCACCAACAAAATATCTGGACACAGAAGACATAATTAGCATTCCTAGTTTAAAAAAAGAAAAAGGTACAGAAATGGCAGAGATAATCAACACCTCAGTTTCAGAGACCAACATCATGAAAATATACCACAAAAATACAGATGGATGGATGCATGATTGATAGATAGATAGATAGATAGATAATGTATATTTGTGCATAATATATAACATTTTTTAATCATGTGTATTCAGTCTCAAGTAAGAGTATAGGTAAAATACTGAATGGCTTCAAAATTTATTCAGCCTCTCAGGAATACCTTAATAAAACATGATTCAGGGTTATCTTGTATTAATCTGAGATAAAAGCTTAGAAAAAGAAATGTCTCCTGGACAGGTAACTTAGTTGGTTAGAGTGTCATACCAATACACCAAGGCTGTAGGTTCAATCCCTAGTCAGGGTACATACAAGAAGCAACCAATCCTATCTAATAAAAGAGTAATATGCAAATTGACCATCACTCCAACACACAAGATGGCTGCCCCCATGTGGTCAAAGGTGGCTTCCCCCATGTGGACAACAAGATGGCCACCACAAGATGGCCGGCAGGGGAGGGCAGTTGTGGGCAGTTAGGGGTGACCAGGCCAGCAGAGGAGGGCAGTTGGAGGAACTCAGACCTGCAGGGGAAGGCAGTTGGGGGGGACCAGGCCTATAGGGGAGGATAGTTGGGGGGGACCCAGGACTGCAGGGGAGGGCAGTTGCGGGGGGACCAGGGCTGCAGGGCAGGGCAGTTGTGGGTGATCAGGCCAGCAGGGAGGGCAGTTAGGGGTGACCAGGGCAGTTAGGGGTGACCAGGCCATCAGGGGAGGGCAGTTGGGGGGGGGCAGACCTGCAGGGGAGGGCAGTTGGGGGTGACCAGGCTGCCAGGGGAGGGCAGTTAGGGGCAATTGGGCTGTCCGGGGAGCAGTTAGGCATCGATCAGGCTGGCAGGGGAGTGGTTAGGGGGTGATCAGGCTGGCAGGCAGAAGCAGGCAAGCAGTTGGGACCCAGCAGTCCTGGGTTGTGAGAGGGATGTCCAACCGCCCGTTTAGGCCCAATCCCACCGGGAAGTTGAACATCCCTCAAGGTTCCCAAATTGGAGAGGGTACAGGCTGGGCTGAGGGACATCTCCTCCCCCCGCCCTGCTCGAATTTCATTCACTGGGCCTCTAGTGAATACATAAGTAAGTAGAACAATAAATTGATATTTCTCTCTCTCACCTCTCACTCTTCTCTTCTTTTTTCTCTTAGTCTGAATCATCCAGATTAGATACTATATGTCAAATTTAATGAACTTCTTTACAATGTGGTTAAAAGAAAACTTTTTTTACAATGAATCATTTTCACTAAATTCAGCGCCAAATATAACTTGTGTTGTTTTCAGAAAGAGTCACCTGACTTGGCCATGATGCTATGCAGACAGAGCCAATTGCTCATTAGATAACATGCCTACTACCTTTTTGTAAACTATTACTGCTAATGAGCGAACAAGGAAAATGAAGTAAATAGGAAAAGCAAATAAGTTATATTTTTATTTCTACTTGCTCTTTTGATTTTCTATATGAATTTTCTTTAAAAGAAAACAGATGGAAAGCTTTGACGACACAAGATGGTAGAGATAATTTACAAAATAGGATCTGTGGGGGTAGGTTAAGAGATCTGTATGTGCTCCGTCTGGGGGATATAGAAAGACAGAGTGGAAACATCAAAGCTGTCAGCACATATATAAAAGGATATCAGAGCAACATGTTGTTGCCATTGAGCAGAAACAGCAGGAATTGAGTTAAATGACAGCAGGATAAATTCTGGAGAAACGCAGGCCTCACTCCCACCCCAATCTCAACCAATCCTAAATCAATGCTGCCAATTTCTCATTTAAAGAAATGAGAAGAAATGAGCCATTATTTACATTCAGTAAATTCTAAAATAGTTCAAGTCCAATCATGACTTCCAAATGAAAGTAAATCGCCCAGTGTAAGAATCTGTTCTTAAGGCCTGGCATCCATCTCTAAGTGACACTCACTACTCAGTTGAAACTTAGGCTTAAAGGATATCTGGATGTGTCAGGGTTGAGGAACCAGGACTTTCTCAAATCTATCATCACACTGTCTAGTATGGAAGCACCAAGAACACACCTTTCTGCACAGAGGCCTCGGGAAAGGACAGAGGGCCCTGACCTTGCAGTTGAGAGAACTTAATTCTGGTTCCAATATGCTATGAATCAGATGGCCCCATCGAGACATGTTGGAGACTCACATAGGTACCTTCCAGCTCTATTGTCCAGAGAAGGTGGTAGCTTTTGGAAGAAGCCCCTGTTCTCTGTTTGACTTTATTCTCCTCTTATTAGAGCAGTTGTGAGCTATCGCTTAAATACAAAACCGGGTGTTTCTAACACTTTGAACTCTACAAATTGCCCCCTTCCAATATTATATTTTAGTAAATTCTCAAAACTTTCTGAAGTAGACATCATTATCCCCATTTTACAGACTCAGAGAATTTCATAATAGGACATTATCAGTAAGAGCTGATCCCAGGAGAATCATAGAGTAGAAGTCTTGGGTAGCTGTGCTAAACATGAGGGCATAGTAATCCACAGGAAGTAAAAAAAATATTTATAAGAAATATGGAGTTGACCAAGTTGTTTAAATAATGTGCTTACATTATCTCAATTTAATCTAATTTTGTATTCTTACAACCATATCATCTACTTTAGAATCATTTCAAACCCCAGCCCATTCACATGGAAAGTCTCGTGCCTTCTCCAACATTTCTGCTAATTCTTCAGTTTCAGATTTGTTTGCATGATCCTGATGGATTTTCAGTTTTGTATTATGTATCTTATTGCTGTTTATTTATTGAGTTTCTCTTGCATTCCAGTTTTCACTTTTTGATTCCATGTCTTCCTACCCACAAATTGCCATTCATGGGGGATACAGCGTTTGCTATAGATTTTTTACACAGAAGAAATTAAGCGGGTAATGGAGTCAAGCATTTATTGAAACACTATGTAGCAGATGATTTTAAATAGAACATTATACTTTCCTGTTACACAAACTCCCTTGGCAATTTCTACCAACCTATCAGAGTGGATGGCCTGTCACTTTCTTCTACTGTTTCTTACAAACTCATGTGTTTGAAAGTTTCCTATCTCTGCCCAAGTTTGAAACAGATGTCTCAAATAAGAACATCCATTCTCTAAAAGGAATCCTGGTGTCAAGCAGGGGAACTATTTTAACTAATCTTATTTTACAGATGAAGAATTTAACAATAGGAGTAATTAATATGTTTGAGTTTTTTCACTTACAAAGTATTACAGTCAACATGTAAACACAAGTCTTTACAAGCTTCTTTATTGCTAAGGAAAACATACTAGTACTAGAGGCCTGGTGCACGAAATTCATGCATAGGGGGGGGGTGTCCCTCAGTCTAGCCTGCACCCTCTCCAATCTGGGACCCCTCGAGGGATGTCCGACTGCCTGTTTAGGCCCGATCCCATTAGGATCGAGCCTAAACGGGCAGTCGGACATCCTTCTCACAATCCAGGACTGCTGACTCTCAACTGCTCACCTGCCTGCTTTCCTGATTGCCCCTAACTGCTTCTGCCTGCCAGCCTGATCACCCCCTAACCACTCCCCTGCCAGGCTGATTGATGCCTAACTGCTCCCCTGCCAGCCCAATTGCCCCTAACTGCCCTTCCCTGCCGGCCTCATCCCCCCAACTGCCCTCCCCTGCAGGCCTGGTTCCCTGCAACGGCCCTCCCCTGCTGACCGGTCACCCCTAACTGCCCTCCCCTGCCAGCCCCATTGCCCCTAACTGCTCTCCCTTGCTGCTCTGCCCCCCCCCCCAACTGCCCTCCCCTGCAGGCCTGGGTCCCCCCCAACTGCCTTTCCCTGCAGGCCTGGGCACCCCCAATTTCCCTCCCCTGCAGGCCTGGTCCTCCCCAACTGCCCTTCCCTGCAGGCCTGGTCCTCCCCAACTGCCCTTCCCTGCAGGCCTGGTACCCCCCAACTGCTCTCCCTGCAGGCCTGGGTCCCCCCCAACTGCCCTTACCTGCAGGCACAGTTGCCCCCAACTTCCCTCCTCTGCCAGCCTGGTCACCCCTAACTGCCCTCCCCTGCAGGCTTGATCACCCCCAACTGCCCTCCCTTGCAGGCCTGGTCCCCACCCACTGCTCTTCCCTGCATGCCTGGGTCCCCCGCAACTGCCCTTCCCTGCAGGCCGGGTCGCCCCCAACTTTCCTCCTCTGCCGGCCTGGTCACCCCTAACTGCCCTCCTCTGCTGGCCTGATTGCCCATAACTGCCCTCCCTTGCAGGCCTGGTCCCTCCCAACAGCCCTCACCTGCTGGCCATCTTGTGGCAGCCATCTTGTGTCCACATGGGGGCAGCCATCTTGCGTGTTGGAGTGAGAGTCAATTTGCATACTACTCTTTTATTAGATAGGATACTACCTTATGCATGGCTTACCCTAAACAGATCAGATTCATTTGAGAACCATGTTATACGTGTCTTCTCTATGGAATGCACTTGCATATGAAAATCTTTCAATCCTTCTGTATCACTAATTCCACAAGGCTGACATGAGGATTTCCACTTAGTGCACATATACTCACAATCCCTTCTTATTTGCTTGGAATATTCTTTGGATTTAACTTATCTTGGGCTAACTTGAGCCTCACTAAACATATGTGAATTTACAGGAAAGATAGTGGTATGATTTCTTAAAAATATTCTTAACCCAATGACTAGACAATAGCACCTGAGCTTCAAGACCATAACTTTTCCAAGGGCTTGTCTAGCTCTTCAGGAGATCCTTCCCAACATTTTTCTAGGTTGGTGAACAATCTTTGAGTTCAGAATGAAGCAAAGGACTTTGGAACATAGCAGCCAAGGTCCCAGAATTTTGACAAAGTCCCTGGAGCATCCTGTCCTTGCCTGTGTCCACACGTGCTTTGTCTTTGGAAGAATTTTTTTTCCTATTCTTGAGACATATTCATGCAATGCAAGGGAGAAAGTAGATATCAGGTTAAAGGTACCTCAGTAATTACCAGTATACCATCTTGTCTTTTACTTCCCCTTTAACCTCCTGGAATAGTAAGTAAAAGGTCTTTAAGAATCTTGACCTCATTTTTTATCATGACTTAAATAATAACTCCAATTAGATTATCCAATAAGTAACATGTGCCAAATATCCTTTTAAAAAGCAAAAGCAGCCCTAGCTGGTTTGGCTCAGTGAATAGAACATCGGCCTGTGGACTGAAGGCTCCCGGGTTCGATTCCAGCCAAGAGCACATGCCTGGGTTGTGGGCTCAATCCCCAGTGTGGGGTGTGCAGGAGGCAGCCAATCAATGATTCTCTCTCATCATTGATGTTTCTATCTTTCTCTTCTTCTCCCTTCCTCTCTGAAATCAATAAAAATATAAAATAAAAAAAGGAAAAAGCAAAAGCAGTGGCAGGGCTCAGTAGAGAAAATCTTATTATTAGAAATGAGAATGAATTAGGCAGGCATTAAATTATTTTCCTTTACTGATTTAAAAAATTATAATTAAAATTATTCATTAGCTTTCCAATGGAAAATAAAGCCTATTTTAAGACAGTTACTAGGTGTCCTCTACATCATTATACAATGGAGAGAATCTTGAAATGTGTTGTGCACAGTCACTAAAATTATTATTCTATTATTTTAATAGCACATCTAGAGTTTTTCAGGATGATGACATTCTGTAGAATGATTATGAACAGGAATAACAATCCTGAGAAAGGGCACTGATAATAAAGTATCGTTGAGTCTAATTTCCTTACCTAGGGCTCACTTCTGCTTAGTTAAGTAGGACTTCATAAATGATGTGAATAGAATTAGGTTGTTGTTTCTCTTGTCCTGCACTTTTCCTTTTATAGAAATGACAGCCTCTACCCTACTTCTTGGTGACATGTTGCTGCCCACTGGGCAGAAAAGCTATAGCTATCCTTGTGCTCACATGAAGGATTTACCCAGAATTCTAGACCAGGGAAGGACACCCATGTGGAGATGCTCTACAGTATGCACACACCCCTTCCATATTCTTAAAAATACAAGATAAATAAAAGGACCTCGTGAGAGAAGAGGACTTTAGTGTTAAATAGTATGCATTATTTAAGTTCTATTTCAAAAATTTCGACTTTAAAATAGAATCCTGAAATAAGCTGCACAGTCACTAAAGACTCTCTTTGAATATTTTAATAACATCTCTAGAGTCTTTCTACACAACAATCTCTGTAGAATGATTAGAAACTGGAATACAAGTTTTAAAGCCACTGCCTGCAAGACATCTTTGACCTTTGACTTTGTTCTATTGCAGACCCACTGAGTTAAAGTCAGTGAGAAATCTTAGAGTAGGTTCATGCAGACTGGAAATTATATATATATATCTTAAGGTGGAAAGGTGTAAAATGAGGTCTTCCTCCTCAGAAAGTTACAATCTCCCTCGTTTAGTTCAGAGTATAAATGAAAAGCTCTCATACCTAGAATGTTTATCTGTTACAACTGGGACATCAAGGAACCCCTGAACTAGTTTTTAAACCAATGTGGTCAGCTCCTCCCCACCTTGCATCTTTGTATTCATTTTTGAATATTTTGTATTTTGTAAAGGAATAGGACTAGTTTTACATTCAGATTTATCTCATTAAGTACTCATTAGCAAATGCAAACTATTTTAGGAATTTAATTAGCAGACTTCCACCTCTCGCAAGACTTATCCATAGTGTAAAAGTTTCAAATATCAAAACAAAAGCATCGGTATTGTTAGTAAAATCTACCACTAATGATCAAAAAATACATGAAGTCATCTGTGGGTTAAATAACATTTAACTGAAGATGGAAAATCCTTCACTTTTTCTAACACAAATGCTAGAAATAGGGATCCTGCCAAGTAACCTGTTGGAAATTATCAATTATGAAAATGTACTGCTGAGCTGACAGCTTTAAAGAAAAGGGATTAATGACTCTGGTGAACTTTATATGATCTTCTCTCTCCAAGAAGGAGAAAACTGTGTGCTCCCTCCAGCAAATGTAATCACAGCCCAATGGCCTTCATCTAATGTCAAGAAAAATTAGTTCCCAGAATTGATTTAGCTGTGTACTGCATACAATTCATGAAGTACATAGTTCAAGTGGTGTTACTCAGAAAAACCTTACTTTGAAAAGTTGTCCAGGTATAAATATATTACTACAAACAATAATCATTCAGGATCACAGTTGGGTATCATGAGCTTCTATAATGAAGGAAAATAGTGAACATATCCAGCAACACCTCCAATCAAGCCTTGCTTCTCAGCAGTGCACTTCTTGGTGCACATGTAGTGTGATGATGTGTGTGCATCCTACTGCAATAAATAGAGGGAGTGCTCATGCTGAAGGCCGGCCTGAACTCTAAGTTCACCACACTGAGGACTGAGGGGTTATCCTGAGCATTCCTGGCTGCAATGCCCTGCAATATGGCACTTATCTGAGATGATATATTTAGTCCTAAAGAATAAATGGGTTTACAGATGAGAAATGTCTATGTTTTGTTGGGCTTTCTCTTTATAATCATTTGTTCTAATTAACAAAGCGTATAATATAGTCACTTTCCTATACTTACAGAAATAACACACTGTACTAGTATATACACACTTCTTCTATGATGAAACTTCTTGCTGGCACAAATTATCTTATCCTTTATAATAAAAGCCTAATATGCTCAGTGTCTGGTCGTCCGGTTGTCTGTTCAACCAATCAAACCGTAATATGCTAATAATATGCTAAGGCCACTCAATTGCTCACTATCACATGCACTGACCACCAGGGGGCAGACGCTCTGACCAGTACGTTAGCTTGTTGCTGGGGTCCAGCTGATCAGAACTGAGTGAGATGGGCCGCACATGCCCTGCAGCCCTACTGCGGCCCCTTACCGCAGCCAGCCCCACCCTCGATCAGCCCACACACCCCGATCAGGAGTGGGGCTAGCTGGCCAACCATCTGTGGCCCCTCCCACCAGCCCCCCAATGGGCCCCCATCAGGGGAGGGTCGGCCAGACCCAGCCCATGCACGAATTCGTGCACTGGGCCTCTAGTCTATATAATAAAAGCCTAAGTGACCATTACAGCGGAACGACAAGAATGACTGGTCACTATGATGCACACTGACCACCAAGGAGCAGATGCTCAATGCAGGAGCTGCCCCTGGTGATCAGTGTGCTCCCACAGGGGGAGTGTTGCTCAGCCGGCTCACAGCTGGTGAGCACAGCGGTAGTGGCAGGAGCCTTTCCTGCCTCTGCAGCAACGCTGAGGAGCAGTGATCCTAGCAGTAAGGAGCAGCAAGCAGGCGAGTGGTAAGGAGCGAGAGGTCCCGGACATTCCCTGAGGGGTCCCGGACTGCAAGAGGGCAGGCTGAGGGACCCCCCCACAGTGCATAAATTTTGTGCACTGAGCCTCTAGTATCTTATATTTGTAAATCGTCAGAATTTTACAAATTGATCCTCCATAAATTTTAGTACAGTAAATAATAAACAATTATATTAATGCATTTTAGTATGGCTATACCTTCTGCATTGATGTGCACGTGGACCAATACTTTCTTCTAACATACATGCCCTTCTTTTAACTTTTTTTGTGTGTTATCTACATCAGATTCTTGTTACACCAAAGCCACATCTCTTCAGCTTCTTTTGGCCTATCTGCTGTTTCTCTTCTCTTCTAATTTTTTCTTGTTCATTTTTATTTGTCTTCAATTATCTTCTTTTCTATTTCCAGTAAATTTTTATTAGATAGATAGAGGATAGATGATAGATAGATAGATAGATAGATAGATAGAAAATCGAAGAGATGGATAGATACAGATAGATAGAAATAGATAGAGATAGATAACACAGATATTCTCCAGGCCCCATGGTAGATTAAAAAGCCTCTCCCTGAAATCTCTAATAGAATTAGTGGTAAAACAAGAAATACAATTATAGTTAATATTTTTAAATGTTTACTATATGCCAGGTGCCCATCTAGTGTTTTTTTTATGAATTAGCTCATTTAATCTTTCCAAGAAACCTATAAGGGAGGTAATATTATTTCATGTCATAGACTAGGCAAATGAAGTACAGCAAGCCTATATAACTCACAAAAGATTATGCAATTAGTGGCAGAGTCAGGTTTTAAAAATGCAGAAATTTGCTACTATGATTAAGCAAGAATTTTGTTTTATGTAAGTTAGGCTCTTGAGTGCTGAAATGTACCTCCCCGCCTTAATGCCCAGGTAAAGGAGTACTTAGAACAGTGACCCTGTGGTTCAGGATCCCGCTAGCCAGGCACAACCTCTAACTGAATGGGCTGCTGCAGCTCCTCATCTTGGAGTACACTTCAGGAAGAAACAAGGAGGCACTGGGGAGCCCCTTCTCCTCTCTGCACCATGTCTGTGGTCTCATGCGTGCCCTTCATGTTGTTTGTGTGCTAAATCCACAGGAACTAAAAGTAATCTGAGCCAAGTTAACTCATCATTCTCAACATTTCTCAAAAATCAACCAAGTTTTGTAGTCTGGCCTAATTTAATCTGTTTTTTGTTGTTGTTTTTTAACCATGACTTGGTTAAAAGAAGACTATTTGAACTTCACTGCAAGTATCCTGTCTAAGATGCAAAGTCTTATTAAAGCCAAAAAGCAGATATCCTCTCCTAGAGTTTCAGTTACTCTTGCTGTGTTACTGTCATCATTTTCTGCCCTTTCTTTTCAGGCCTGTGAGTGGCAGCTCGCTGGTGTCCCTAGGTGAGGAATGCTTCGCCATATCTTGTTGGTTTCTCTTAACCTGGCTCACACCCTTGTAAAGAGCCCCCTTCATTAATGTCTTCTCAAATTTACCATGTAAGTTCAACTTTCCTGCTAAAACCTTATTTGATAAACATTGCATTCAATTTACTCCTAATCTGGCTCCCTTCTAACTTTCCAGGTTCTTCCAAGTGCTCTATTCAACATTAGTTTGTTGTGCTTGCATTTCCTTACCAGTGGTAGGCAAACCGCGGCTCGCGAGCCACATGCAGCTCTTTGGCCCCTTGAGTGTGGCTCTTCCACAAAATACCACAGCCTGGGCTAGTCTATTTTGAAGAAGTGGCGTTAGAAGAAGTTTAAGTTTAAAAAATTTGGCTCTCAAAAGCAATTTCAATCGTTGTACTGTTGATATTTGGCTCTGTTGACTAATGAGTTTACTGACCACTGCCTTAACCAGACCATGCTTTTTTAAGTCACCCTATCCATTTGTTTATTGTTTTATGTTCTGGCCAAAATCTTTTTCCTTCCTTGTACACCAGGATAACCACAACCCACCATTCAGGACCCTGTTTGAGGTGCCTTTTGTCAAGCCTTCCCTAGATTTCACAGTTAGACCTGAAAGCCCATAATAGCCTGCACATACCCTTATTACATCACAGTTTGCATTGGCCCATTCACTCAATCATTCACTCATTATTCAATTAAATCATTCATTTATATTCATTCAATACATAGTAAATAGATGTTTTCTATGGGTGCCAGGCACTTCTCTGGGATTGAGGCTGTAATAGTGAATGAAGCAGATAAAAATTCCTTAGACATTTGGGTCAGGGAAGGTGGGGTGTGGTAAGATAGAGAAAAATAAATAAAATGTATGGGAAGAATCTTCTAGCAAAAGATTAGTTAGTGCAAGTCCAGAGGCAAAAGCCTGCCTTGAGTGTTTCAAGAACACCAAGGTGGGCAGTGTAACCACCAATAAACAGAAGAAAGAGTAGAGTGTGGGAAAGAAGAAATGAGAAGATCTTCAGACCAGGTAGCCTGTCACTGGAGAGTCTGAGTAGAGGTGTCACACTATCTAACTTATGTTTAAAACAGTATCACCAGGCTGCTCTGTCAAAAATGTACCTGAAGTAATGGCATGCAAGGAAGGAATCAGGAATTCCATTAAGGAATACCATAATGTTGCAGCTTTGTTGTGTCTTTCTCTTCGTTGACCTCTGAAATTCCTAAATGAAAGGTGAAGATAGCCTGCTACATCTATGAAAAAATGTATATGTGCAAAACCCCCACACTTTGTAATCAGAATAGTCTTAGTTTTGAATGCCAGATCTTCTACCTACTATGGTATCACCTTAAACAACTGTTTCAACATTTTATCTATTTTTAAAAAGACTAACAATTCCTACCTAACAGTGTTATTTTAGGATTGTTGAAAAATGTATGTAAATATCCTGACACAGAATAAATGCTCAGTTGACTGTAGCTATTGATATAAAATCTCCCAAGCACCCAGTGAAGCATACAGCATAGAAAAATTGGTCAATAAATGTTTCTTTAATGTTTTGATATTTATATCAAGCAAAAAAATTTTACAAAGGCACATTTCCAACTCCATAGAATAAATAAAATGGATAAAGAGAAACTAGATAAGCCCACAGTCCTCATATGTGTGATCTGCTCTGATCTCTGCATATATTTAATTTCTTGCCTGGGACTCCATTTATTTTTTTTTAGTGAAATTACTATATACTAACTTTTATAGTGCTCAACAGTTCCCATGTCTATATTTCTCCTTTGTCTTTTCAGGATTTCTGGACACACACACACACACACACACACATACACACACAGTTTTCAAATATAGAGCCCAAAATTCCAATAAATGCTTCGATAAATAGTAAGTCATATTTAAATAAATTAGCTTAGATTTGAATGCCAGCTGATTGCCAATGTTTTCTTCTTTTTAAAAAAATTGGACTGTATTAGAATTGTATTTGTTTTCTAAGAGGCTTACTGCCACCTGCCTTGATCGGTGTTGCCCGCTCACCTGCTCCACCACCCCACCACAGTCCTGCTCTCATTAGGGCCCACCTGGGCCTGCAGCACCTCCACTGCCTCCCACTGCCAGTGCTGCGTCGCCAACACCTGCCATGTTCCCCACCGCCCCCTGGTGGTCAGCGCACGTCATAGTGAGATATTGAACTCCCAGGCTCCCAGTCAAACTCCCAAGGGGACAATTTGCCTATTAGGCTTTTATATATAGAGATTTTTGCAACATTTGTCATTAAAAATATAAAATTAGAAATAATTTAATGTCCATTGGTAGTTAAGTGTATAAAACATGGTATGCTATGTTTTATACAATTTATACAGCTATTAACGAGCATAAACTAGTTCTACATGTATCAACAGTGATAAACTTTGAAAACATCATATTTGGTAAGAAAATAAAATTGCAGAATAATGCAAAAAACATCCTGTCATTAACGAAGAGTTGTAAACCCATCTTGTAAACTACTAACACTGTAGTATAGAAACACAAATGGGAAGGACACAAATCAACTTGAACATGACACTTACTGCTAAAGAAGGAGGAAGGGGACAGAATACAAAGAAAGTTTCAAATTACTAGTATTCAGTAGCAATTTGTTTCCTATAACAGGTATTCTTTATATTACCCTATGTGCTAATTTTTATATTTGAAACAGTTATAATGACTTAATCCATGGATACTGATTTTAAAAAAAACTTATAACTGCACACCAACATGAATGAACTATTGAACACAAATGCTATAAGATTATTCCATCAGACCAGGGAAACCCGTGGAATTGATTCCTGATTGAACCCAGCCAGTATTTGTGGGTTAATGTGTCAGAATTTGCTCATCTTAGCCTTAAAACTGCCAAGAGACATTAATATTTCATTATTAATTATATATATATAGAAATATACACACACACACACACACACTACCTTCAGGTATAATTCTCTAGTGTATTAGCACTTTAGTTAGGCAGCAGGTCATTTTCATGAAATTTAAACACTAGGGAAAGTTGTCTACTCAAAGGGCAAGGGTGACTGAGTCTCATAATCTCAGGAGCCATCTTCAAGGACTTATTTGTATTATATATTTTACTTATATTTGTCAATTATATTGTTTTGTCAATCAATGTTCCCCTTGTGACAGTTGCACAAATGTAAAAATTTATAAATAAGATATTTGCAAACTAAATCTAATATTATAAATATTTTATTCACTAAAAGAAAAAATAGCATAACCATCCATGATTCAACATTGTGAAGTCTTTTGATTTTATTCACTGCATAAAAATTTAAGAAAAAAGAAAAATTGTCATCTATCACTGTTAAAAATTTTGATAATTTAGAAATGGAAGGAATCTATAACATACACTAAACACATCTCTTAACGGATAATATTGAGGGGAATGAGCAAATGGGGACTAGATGAATGGTTAATTTTGGTCCATTAATTGGACCAATAATAGTTTATTCAAAATACAACAAACATGTTTACCTACTAATATCAAATGGGGAATTAAAAAGACCTCAGATATCTGAGTAAAGTCAGAGAAGATAGATTAATGGATGGATGGATGGATGGATGGATGGATGGATGGATAAGTAGAGATACAGTTATATGGAAGGTATATGGCAGATAACACTTGAAAAGGCTGGAGACTAAATCAGAACTACTGGTTAGGATGCCTGATTTGCTACTTCATATATATGCAAGACATTCTGAGTCTTAATTTTCTAACACATAAAATGGGGAATACCAGAAATGACCTCGCGGATTAAATATAAAAATTACATGAGATAGCAAATGTAAGTCACTTTTGCCTTGCGAGACCTGTAACAGGTGTCTAATAAATGGAGTTTCAATTGTATAAATTCCACAAACATGTGGATAAAAGTACATAATGGAACAAATGGGCTCAGTTCATTCAAAGTCCATTTTGCCTCTTCTCTAGAATTTATAATTAATTAAGATACAATATCCTTTTACTGCTCACCAAATTTGTGTACCATTTGCATACATTTGTCCAAATAGCCCCTGTAAAAGGAAATGCCATAGAAAAGTGGCTCTAAATCTGATGATTTAATTAACCCTTTTTTTCTGTGTACGTGAAATATTTTCTGTTTAATTTTGCCCAAGGGAATTTTTTCTTTTAGCTACAATTTCTATTCAACAAAAATTCAAATGAACTTTTAAAGTAATGAGTGACAGTTTCTAGACAATGTAGATCTAGTGTAAAATAATGCAGTATATCTCCTCACTGTTTAACATTAATATTTTCTGATTACTTGGAGAATGAGCATGGAAGAATGAACATGATTTTTTGAGAGAACTGCAATCTTAAAAATATTAATCTAACAGATTTGTTATGCCTATGGTGCAAAACTTATCTAGATTTGCAAAACTGGAAACGTATGTTTCCTTTACTGGAAAATACGTGTTGTTATTTTAATATATCTTTTGGAAGGCAACAAAGCTCAAGAGTAAAGAAATAGAGGAATAGAAAATTTTAATTTATGGTTCTACCATTAATCTTGGACAAGTTGCTTAATCAGGTTGATAGTCAGGAAACATTACAATAGACATATAGAGTGTATTGGAGAAATAGGTACTAGAGATCAAGCTAAATAGACCAAGGGGAATCGGGGCAGCATGATTAGAAACTTGAGCTCATTAAAAGATTCGTCCTTGCATTTGCCCTTGTCCTTAAAAAGAACAAAGAGAGAAAGAAGTTGAAAGTAATAGAGTTTTGATAAATGTCAAGACGATTCTTCAAATATAATCACACATAACCTTGGGCAGGTTATGCAACTACTTTGAAATTCAGTTGCTTCATTTATAAAACGCTGGCAATAATACTTCCTTCAGAACAATACCTGCAATGATTAAATAAATTATTTCACACAGCTAGAAAAGCACATGGATTACCTCTGGACAGATATTTTCATTTTTGTCATTAGTAACAATTAAGAACCATATGGTTGTAACTCAACAAACAATTTTGCCAGAACTTATCACTTCACTTTGTCTTCTAGGAAAAAATAACCAGCATCTTGAAATCATCTATTCTTGACTACCTATCTATGTTTGAACACTCATATTAATATGCATATCTCTCTATATATGTTATATGTATATATGTGTATATATATATATATTCATATGTGAATATAAATATAAATTGATTTAGATTCATAAATATATCCTCTATTGCACTAAGGGGTCTTGGCCCAAATACTAGTATTTTTCTGATAACATACTCTCATAAAAATAGACAGGTCATACATGACCTATGATGACTTCTTTGCCATTTGTTTATAATCTAGACTAGAAGCAGGTCAGGAAATTTGCTTTTCACTTTTTCCCTGCACTCTAGCCTTGTTGTAGATCTCTCACATATGACATGCTCTCTGCAAGAGGAGGAAATCAGAAAAGTATATTTTTAAGGCCTAGAGCACAACTATCATAATGGTCTTCTTATTTAAATACAGATTCCCCAGAAATTGTTTTTAGGTCTTATTTGAAAAATAATATATAAGGACAAATGGTCAGAAGAGTAAACAAAACATCGTGTGTGTGTGTGTGTGTGTGTGTGTACTGTCCCCTGCCAGCCTGGTCGCCCCTAACTGCCCTCCCCTGCTGTCCTGGTTGCCCCATATATATGGAGAGAGAGAGAGAGAGAGAGAGAGAGAGAGAGAGAGAGAGAGAGAGAGAGAGAGAGAGAGAGAGAATTTAAAGACTTGGCTTACATGATTGTGGAGGTTGCCAAGTCCAGTATTAGCAAGTAAGCCTTAGACTGGAGACACAGAGAAGAGTTGCAGCTCAAGTCCAAAGGCAGCTTACCAACAGAATCCCCATCCTTTAGGGAAAATCAGTCTTTTTCTTAAGCCCATCAACTGATTGGATGAGGCCCACCCACATTTTAGAGAACATCTGCTTTACTCAAAGTCTACTGATTTAAATGTTAATCCCATTGAAAAAAAATACCCTTACAGAAACATCTAGAATAGTGTTTGACCAAATGTGTGGTTACTATGGCCTAGGTTGACTCACAAAATTATACATACCAATTAAGATACACAGATCAAAAGCTTAAACCCAAACTCAGCCCAAGTAAAGCAGCAAAATATTGAAAAAAATATTAGTGCCCTTTGACTGTTGCCTATTTCAAGGATGACATCATGACAGATTACATACAACAGAAACCCAAAAAGGCATGTGCCCAGGCCAGGGATCTCAAGAAGGTGCCTAGAGCAGTTGGATCCGAAAACCTTGATACAGTCCCAGTTGCTATAGGAGCAAGAGCAAGTGGCATTCTGTCACTCTACAAACTTGGTTTTGTGGAATCACAGAGATTGGCCTTGTCCCTCCCAAACTCTGTCTGGAGACAGAATTGGGTGAGAGTAGTCCCAGACCTGATATATTGCATAGTGCAGAAAAATTGTCTTAAAACTAAAACTACCCACTTGACTAATTATTAATTTTTGTTTGCATAATAGTTAAATCACTGTAGTATGTGATACAAATTATTGCAGTAATTGTTATTGCAGGTTTGAGGTAGATTTTACATCCACAGCCAGAATAAACCTAAGTACAGCGAACCAGGGCACTGATGTAAGTACATTGAAACAACTGTGCTCTGATGCTGCCAGTTAAATTAACCAACAATTTAGGACAGTCTCCACTTAAGACACAACTTTATAGAGTAGGCGTTCCCTCAAGCAGGTGCAGGATTAAGGTAACTCAGATAAAATAAGCACTTTGGTTAAGATCTAAATTCTCCATGCTATTTCTTACATAGTACAAATCAGAGATTTTTTTTTCTTATCATGTTTTAAGCTATGATTCCACATTTCCATTATAATCCTAAAGGAAAGACACACAAATCCTTACTTTATTTCTATTGCCAGGGTACAGGCAATATATATGACTAACCAGATAATAATGGCCCGCTAACACATAATTGAGGCTATATCTATGTGACATCTTTGAAGTTAAAAAAAAATTTAGGAAGGTGGCAGGAACATTGGCATATGAAGGCAAACAGAGCAACTAGATGGCAATATAGATAGAAGATGATAGATAGATAGATAGATAGATAGATAGATAGATAGATAGATGATAGATAGATGATAGATAGTTGATAGAAGAATAAAACTGGATCTGTGTGCAGCTTGTTTTTATTTAAGCGAGTGAGATTTTGCCCTATCTTTTTTAAGATTTACTGAATGTAAAGCTGCCTAAAAGCAAAGATGAGAAACTGCTTAAATTCAGGAAAGGTAATTCTTTCAAAGATATTTGACACAGGTTTGGCTTAATTTTTTATTCTCAATAATTACAATACTCTGATTAAACTTGATTGTGGTAGAGATAGCCTTAAATCTTTGCCCCTTCTGCTGTCCGCTCAGATGCAGGCAAAGTACATGTTAACAGAAAAAGTGAAAATCTAAGGCTATGTGAAGGGTAAAGGTTATCATCCTAGGATCCTCTCTGGGACTCTCTGGTTACAGATGGATATTTACAAACATGTATAATCTACTCTCAGACAACAAGAATCATTTCTTATTACAAAAGAAATTTAACAAAAACACCTTTATGTGAAATATTTCTGACATCTATCTTTATGTCTCATAGAGTCACATTCTAAATGGAAATTCAGGTCTAATGTTAGTAGCTAGTATCGATAGAAAAAAACACACATTTATGGTCAAAACTAATTGTAAGATCCTGTTTTGTGGTGAATTGTAATCACCCCCAAATATCCTATTTAATAAAAGCATAGTATGCAAATTGTCTCCTCAACCTGGAGTTCATCTGGGAGTTCAACCAGGGGATGGGACCAGCCAGGGAAAGGGAGGAAAACCCTGGCCAGCAGCCAACAGCCACTAGGGACCCTACCAGTGCATGAATTTCATGCACTGGGCCTCTAGTAGTTTATATAAATATATATAAAAGTTCTATTTTCTGTTACATGTGAATGTAATCTTATTTGGATATGGGTCTTTGCAAATGTAATCAAGTTAAGATGAGGTCATTGGGGTGGTCCCTAATCCAATATAACTTGTGTCTTTATAAGTAGAGGAGAAAAGACACAGATGGACACACAGACGCAGAGACAGTAGCAGAAATGGAAGACTGGAATAATGAACCTATAAGCCAAGGACCATGGAAGATTGCCAGCAACACTAGAAGCTGAGAGAAAGGCATGGGACTGATTTCTGAGAGCCTGCAAAAAGAGCATGGCCCTGCCCACGCCTTAATTTCAGAAGTCTCACCTCCAGACTGAGAGGACAAATTGGTTGTTTAAAGCCACCCAGTGTGTGGTACTTTGTTACAGCAGCCCTAGCTTTGTTACAGCACACCCTTTATAGAAGCACTAGGTTAGAAGAGTAAGTGCTATTTTCCAGAAACAAATGTCCAACACAAGCACTTGCTTTCCCTCCAGATTTAGGTATAGATCAGTCTTTCTTTATTGAGCGTTGGATTCAGCATCGGCTAGTGTGTAGGAGCCAAGGTGGACATAAAATAGGTAGATATTTTAAGTGCTAAAATCACTCCTCATACAGTGAGCTTTACCCACTGTGAGAGGAACCGGGGAGCACAGAGCAGCTGGGGAAGGGCATGACCCAGGCCTCCTTGCATGCTTGCTGCCATGACTAGTCACCCACATTAGGTCACCTGTACTCAGTGTCCTCTCTCTCTTTGCCCCTCTCTCCTTCGGTCTCTTCCTCATCTGGACTGTATGCCTGAATTTGCATTAGTGAGATTCCACCACCCTGAAATGTATACTTCATTTTTTGTACACTTCCATTTTTTCGGTTGTCTCTGAAGAATGTGATTTTTTTAATGGTTTGGCTTTATGAGTTTCAAATATATCCATTTCCTTGCCATTTAATATGCTAAAATTAATCTTAGGTATATAATATACGATGCATAAATATTAAACCAAATATATATATATATATATATATATATATATACATATATATATATATATACACACATATATATATATGTGTGTATATATATATATATATATATATATATATATATATATATAGTCATAAAATTATCATGCTTGCCCTGGCCAGGTGGCTCAGTTGGTTGGAGCATTGTCCCATACACCAAAGGTTGCAGGGTCGATACCAGGTCGGGGCACATACCTAGGTTGCAGATTGGATCCTAGGATTGGGTACATGCAGGAGACAACTGATTGATATTTCTTTCACATCAATGTTTGTCTCTCTTTCTCTCTCTACTTTACTCTCTCTCTCTCTCTCTAAAAAAAAAAAAAAATACCCTCAGGTGAGGATTAATAAACAACTAAACTATCATACTTGGTTTAGTCAGTATAAACACATGGTACATTTGGGCAAATAATACATACTAAGTTAATTTACTCTTAAAACTGTTTACATTTCATTATAATGGAGCTATCGACTGTTAAACTTAAAGAACTTGCATCATAGTTTTATCTCATTTTGTAAAATGCAAAACTTTGAACACAAAGTACCCTCTACATAGAAATAAAAAAAAATGTGTTTTTTTAACTAAATGACATTAGGTCAAGCATTTATGAACATTGCTCATTTTATAAAAGGAAATAGGGGTCCAGGAAATATTTTTAAAATAAATTTCTCTTTAACTACAGGAATAAATGAATGCTCCTGGTAGTCTCCAACCCAGCATCCATCTTTTGAGATCTAGTTTTCAGGACAAAAACACCATCACAAAACTCTAGAGACAAAGTTAACATAGAAGCCGATACGTAAGAAAATCATTTAGCTTTTCATGTCCTTATGACACAAGCAGGACCCCACAGAAGCAAAAAAGCATGTTCTTTAGTGTATGAACCACGGGCATGGCTTGTGCTCTTTGTTCATGACCTGAAATGTTCTGACATAGTTTTTACATAAAAACTTCATATGCTGCTCTTATAAATAAATTATATTAAAAGTGGAAGCAATAGGCCCTGGCTGGATAACTCAGTTGGTTAGTGTCATCCCAATACGTCAAGGGTGAAGGTTTAATCCCAGGTCAGAGCATACAGAAGAATCAACCCATTGTTTCATCCAATAAATGGAACAACAAATTGATATTTCTGTCTTTCTCTCCCTTCCTCTCTCTCTAAAATCAATTAATAAATATAAAAAATGGAAGCAATAAAAGTATTGTATAAATATTTGATTCACATTTCCAAGCACAAGTTTACAATATAAACCCTTTCAGTTTTGAAACAAAAGTGGAATTGTTATTTTGTATAATGGAGACATTACCATATTTTTATGCACTGTTACAGATTGAGTATTGATTTCAGCCATCATGCTCAAATGTTCACAAAAACACTGAAAGATTATTTTATAATTCCTCCCTGCATGCCTTTGTTTTCCCATGACAAGGAATATTAAAAAGCTAAAGAAAAAAAAATGTCTGATTTTACTATTCAGTTACATCTTCCACATTTTTACTTGCAAAGTGAGTCAGCTGAATTCAACTTTCCAGCAAGGTGGAATTTAATTGACCACTTTATTTTGTTCTAAAGACTCTTCTGTTACAGCTAATAATTAATAGATTAATTTCAGGTGCCCCCATGTTCCTAGTCTCTGAATTGCACTGCTTAATTGTTTAACAATTGGTCCACTCATGCATGAGAAATTAATATTCAACTGCATTAGGAGAATCTATGTACATTATAGGGTAGCTGTTCAAATATTCTAAACATTAAATGCCTTTATTTTACCATCTGACCATATTTATAGCCATATAAATATTACCTATATTTTACCCCATTTTGCCATATAATTCCTAGATGCATATATCCAAACAGATTTATCAGGGAGTGGTTATGTAAGGTACATATATGACAACTTTATCCCTTCAAGCGTTTATGAATTTCTGCTGAAATTAATTTTTAATGAACTATTGCTGGGTGGAGTATTCCTAGCACTTTTCCTAGCACTCCTGGAAATTCATAAAACATAGAACAAGCTCTCTTGCTATCCCATTTTACTAAGAAGTTTAATTAACAGAAAATACTACATAACATATATATCCAGCATTAAGTGTCCAGGCCTTTATTATCTCTCTTCTGGAAGGCTGTAAAAACCTCCTAATGTCCCCTCCACCTCCGGTGACTCTTTTCTCCATGCCCAGACACAGCAATCACATTCATCTTTGAAAGCGCAACCCCTTCAGTGCCTCCCCATTGTTGGGGATAGTAAGTAAAATCCTAACTAGGCATTTAGATATTGAGAAATGCTGTGAAAAAATTTACCCATAAAACCCATTCATTCCTCTCACCACCTGATAGGTTTATCTTCTGTTTATTTTCTCTTTTTGTCATCTTTTGTGTGTGTGTATGTGGGTGTGCATTTGCCCTCTTCTTGTAGAACACCACTCACTAAAGAAGCCAATTTCATTTCTCTCCAAAGCCCAAAGTGGGTGCCTCTTTATTAGAAAAAGCTCTTTTACTCTTCAAGTCACACACCAAGGTCACCTGGCCCTGGAGAGAAGAGGAAGCCCAGCCTACCTCCCGCCACCTGTCTAAAGGATGCAATTGTAATCAGGTACAGTGGCTGCTGTCCCCAAGCGTCTTTGGGTCAGGCAACCATGCAGATTGTAGGTCACTTATTTCCTACATCCTTCACTATTAAGCCCATGCACACATGTCAGTTCTCCAAGGATTCCAGGGCAGGACTTTTCCTGGCGGCTACCAGTTCTCCAGCTTGCACTTCTCTCTATGTATCCTTCCACATGTGTGTGCAGAGAGATACAGAAAGATGAAGCACATACAAAATACATATAAATATACTGCAGCAGGCAACAAGTCTTGCTTAAATACCAGAATTTAATTCGTTAACATGTTAAGATAAAAATGTAAAGTAGGCAAAAATTTGCTTCTTTGCATCTCTCATTTTCTTACTTCTTATTATTCTAGGGGCTCCTTGTTAGGATTTAGAGCCACTTCTTCCTCCTACCACTCACATGAGGCATCTTATGTGGCTTGTTTCTTAATAGCATCTCATGTCATTCTTCACCTTAATTCAACTGAGCAACCCTTTACTGAGATTCCATCTTGAAAGGCATGTGTGAGTGTCTGTAAAAGGAGAATAATAGGCACAGCATTCATTCCTATGAGGCGGATATTACTTATATCAGGGGATTCTAAGTTGTGGCATGCTTGACAAAAGTTTAATTAGTAAACACAACACAATTTCAGCTCTCTGTGAGGGCTTGGCAGAGAACAAAATAGCCAGTCTTCTCTATATTTAAGGGGGGAAATGGTGGCAGAGACTAAATAATGATTCTATAGCCATCCAGGATTCAAATTGTAGCTTAGATTATGACCACCCAAAGAGTAGCCTCAAGTAAACTCTACGGAAAAGGTTTGATGTCACAGTCTTGGATTTAAGTCTAATTTTACTATTTTAGGCTGCATGATTTTTGGCAGTATTCACTGAGATTTAATTTTCTCTTTTGTATAAAAGAGAAAATTATATTACCTCATTTATAATATTTGTTTTGGCTGGATTTAAAAAAGTGTTTATGACATTGGTTTTCAAACTAGTTTTTACTTAACTCTTGGGTATAACAGGAATGGTTAGTAATCCTACAAAAATTAGATAAATTCACATTTTGTTTTATAATATACTAGGGGCCCAATGCATGAATTCGTGCACCTGGAAAGGAACTGTGGACCTTGAGGCTGCAGTGCGCACAGGGGCAGGTCTTGGCCCATCCTCTGTGCCCCCGCCTGGCCCCTCCCACCACAGCTCTGGGTCCCCTGTCTGTGGGCAGCCCCCTCCCACGCTGATGGTGTAGAGCAATTGGGGCTGGCGTCAGCAGCGGGTGCAAGCAGGGCCGGTGCCATCAGGGGGTGCAAGCAGCAGTTGCTGCCCCAATTGCCCCTCAGGAGCAGGGGAAGAAGGAGAAGCCTTCAGGGGCTGTCAGGGCTGGCAGCCACCACTTGCACCCACAGACCGTGCTGAGCGATCCAGATGGCGCCAGGCGCTGGCAGCAGGTGCGAGCAGCGACTGCCAGCTTCAATCGCCCTTCAGGAGCAGGGAGAGGTGGAGAAACCCTGAGGGGTGATTGGGGCCAGCAGCTGCCGTTCGCACCCACTGAGAGCGCTGAGTGATCAAGGCCTGCACCGGGCACCGGCAGTGGGTGTGAGCTGCAGCTCTGGTGCCAGTAGCAGGTGCGAGCGGGGCCGGCACTGGCAGCAGGTGCAAGCGCCAGGTGGGACCATGGCACGCAGGAGCAAAGAATTTTCAGTAAGCACCAGAGGCTCGCCCTAATGACAGCGACTGGTGCTCTGCCTTGGTCTGGCACCCCCACTCACCTGCTCCACCATCCCGCTGCCACAGCCAACGCCTGCCATGTTTTGCGCGCACCCCCTGGTGGTCAGCGCACATCATAGCGACAGGTTGTTCTGTTGTTCTGCCCTTCAGTCTATTTGCATATTAGCCTTTTATTAGATAGGATTTTATACTAGACTAATAATAACAATAATAATAAAGATGATGGTCATTATAAACCACATGTATGTAAAATACTGGACTAGAACCTAAGCCATAGGAATAATGAGATACTATTTTCTCAATTAATAAAACAAAACAACTACAAAAATTGAACTCAAATACATTATAGAGATGGTGTCAAAGTAAGAGTGTTTTATTTCTTACTGTCCTCATAAAATAAAATTTGGGTTTGGTTTGGGGTCAGAGGAAACAAAATCTCTTCTATGATTTATCAATGGATCAGTCATCATTTATGAACAATCTGCTACAATTTTCCAAGAGCTCCTTCTTACCTTCATTCTGAAATAATACATCTCATTTTCTGGTTACAAGTCATATACCTTCATCAATTTATTTTCTAACACTACACTCTGGTGGCTCCTTCATTTTATCAACTTTTTATCCTTTGCTTTTCCTTCAAGTCAGCTGCCCACAGTTTTGGCTTTATAACTTGAATTTTGATGTCTCTTAGCAATGATTCATTGCCAAAATTTTCAATTTTAAAATGATCATTATTGACCAGACTTCTATTATTTATTCTGAATCCTCTCCTTAATCTTCTTAATATATATTATATATATTATTGATTTCAGAAAGGAAGGGAGAAGGAGAGAGAGATGGAAACATCAATGATGAGAATCATTGATCAACTGCCCCACACTGGGGATCCAACCACAACCTGGGCACATGCCCTGACCAGGAATCGAACCATGATCTCCTGGTTTATAGGTGGACACCAACCACTGAGTCACACCTGCCTGGCTCCTCAATATATTTTCTATTGCCTCAGTACTTTAATGCCCTTATAGTGTTATATCTCCATTCTTACCTTATTTTGCATCTTTAATTGGCCATTTTTTCTATCTTTAACAATTTAAGTAATGTCCTGTGATACTTCTTTGAATTTATTTCCTTAACACAGAGTTCTTATTTTTTGTTAGTTCTCACCTGAGGAAATTTTTCCATTGATTATTTTTAGAGAGAGTGGAAGGGAGGGGGAGAGATACAGAGAGAGAAACATCAACGTGCGAGAGACACATCAATTGGTTGCCTCCCGCATGTGCCCGAATGGAACCGGGAATTGAGCCTGCAACTGAGGTACATGACCTTAACCGGAATCAAACCCAAGACCCTTCAGTCCAGGGGCCAACACTTTAACCACTGAGAAAAACTGGCTAGGGCAACACATGGTTCTTTTTAAAAATTCTTTGCCAATCTGAAGCTCTAAGACATAGCCATTATTTTTCTTCATTTCTGCTCCTGATCAGCCATGTACGCCAGAAGAAAACTGCAAAATTAATGAAACAATTTTTATTAAAAATCCTATCTAATAAAAGAGTAATATGCAAATTGACCATCACTCCAACACACAAGATGGCTGCCCCCATGTGGTCAAAGATGGCTGCCCCACAAGATGGCCACCAAAAGATGGCCAGCAGGGGAGGGCAGTTAGGGGTGACCAGGCCTGCAGGGGAAGGCAGTTGGGGGAGACCAGGACTACAGGGGAGGGCAGTTGGGGGGGACCAGGCCTGCAGGGGAGGACAGTTAAGGATGACCAGTCCTGCAGGGGAGGGCAGTTGGGTTTGACAAGGCCGGCAGGGCAGGGCAGTTAGGGGTGACCAGGCTGGCAAAGGAGGGCCATTAGGGGTGACTGGGCCAGCAGGGGAGGGCAGTTGGCGGTGACCAGGCCTGCAGGGGAGGACAGTTAGGGGCAATCAGGTCAGCAGGGGAGCAGTTAGGCGTCAATCAGGCTGGCAGGGGAGTAGCTAGGGGGTGATCAGGCTGGCAGACAGAAGCAGTTAGGGGCAATGAAGCAGGCAGGTAGGCAAGCAGTTGGGAGCCAGCAGTCCTGGATTGAGAGAGGGATGTCCGACTGCCTGTTTAGACCCGATCCTGATGGGCAGTCGGACATCCCTCGAGGGGTCCCAGATTGAAGAGGGTGCAGGGTGGGCTAAGGGACCCCCCCCCCTGCACAAATTTCATGCACTGGGCCTCTAGTTGTGATATAAACAGGGATTGTAAATTCAAGGGCCTACATGACTGAGAAGGTAACAAAGTGTTTTTACTTAACACAGTATCAGGACAAAAGTACAAGTGATATAGCAATTGGCTAGCTGGCTAAGTGTGAGAAGACCCTTACTTCACTCCAAAGCTGGAAACCATTCACTTCCTTCGTGTCTATTTTTTCTACCTCAAAGGATCTATATATCATTATTTGGCCGAGGAGTGTGACAAAGAACAATTGTCCCAGTTTCATTGCTACCCCAATTTTAATTTTAGAGTAATATTATGTTATTTATACCTTCATACTTTTAAAGTACTTCTTATCTGATACAGCCTTTCTCTTTCCTTCCAAAACAATTTCTAGATATTTTATCTTTATCTAGCAACTCATCTCTTTTGTTGACTTAGCATTATAAATGGTGAAGGAACAGTTCCTATCCTTGTGTTAAATATACCATATCTGGTACTGAATGCAATATTTGCTTAATTCTATGGTAGTCCATGATCTATTTGCCTTTTGCCAAGAAGATACAGGTATATTAAATGAGGATATGATGGGAATCATCAGCCTGAATCTGTTAGAGTTTGAGGGTAGCACTGTTCTCTACAGCTCTACCCAGAACTGAAATATTGGTTCTGATTTAATATCTTAACTAGAAATTTGGGAAGTTTCAGAATTTTCTACTTTAATTTTCTTCTTACTCTACAGATCAAGAAATCAATGTGACTGTTTTGCTGACTGCTAAATATATCCATATCTATAATGCATTTGAAACTCTTGGGAAATTACCATGCAGTGGGCTATGTGAACATGAAAATCACTCTGAAATGTATTTGTCTTAAACCTATATATTCTGGACTTCATAAGATTTAGGGGTTATGATGGAATTTTTAATCTTCTGATTTCAGTGCCAGCTGAGACTCTGTATTCAAAAATACTCGAAAAGCCTGGATATTTTCCTTTCTTTGGTATACAATTACTCTGACAAATGGATAGAGGACCCTTTGAGAAATTATTACATATATACAGAGGTGGGCAAAAGTAGGTTTACAGTTGCAAGTGACATTCTTTTGAGTTAATAAAGTTATTGTATTAATCATAACCTACATGTATTTTCATATGAATAACTATCTTTGCTCACTCCTGTGTTTTTGGATACACTAATGTGTTAGAGCTGAGGTCCTCCACCAGGGGACCTAAGACTCACCTTCAGTTGATCAGCTGTAAGTCTCAGAACTGGCATAGATCAGGCAATTGCACAAAGGACCATGATTTTGAGTTGATAGACTGACATCAGCTTCCAACTCAACTAGTCTAGTTTTTTTGTGTGTGTTTTTTTTTTTTTTATTGTCGTTATACAAAGCAAGCAATATCTCAATTGGCTGTCTCTCTATCCCATACCTAGGAACACCATTGTCTATTGTCCTTTACATAGATACTTGTAAGTAATGGCAGCCTGGTTGCCACTAAAGCCTAGGCAACCAGATTCATCTTGTCTCTGAGGGTTGAGAGCTGCCATTTGTTCTGCTATATTGAAGTCCTATAATCCTTACGGACACGAGGAAATGCAGGTCCATCATAGCATCTCCAAAGTTATCTCCAAAGATAACATCAGAGAACAGCCACTATTATTTTCAATCATGTTACACACCTTCACTAATTCATTCTTTATTGACACATTGAAGAAAATTTGGGTCCACCTGGGAAAACAGTCAGTGATAGGTTGTTGTTGTTGTTGTTTTTCAGTCTTACATAATAAATCCACTTTAACATGACCGCTTGTTAGTCTTCTTACCCCTTCCTTAATACCTGGCCAATGTCGTACTAACTAATTCTGTAGGCTATCATTGCATCTAAGCTTCAAGAATCCAACCTAGCCTTATATTAAGACCAGTTCCAGGTAGACTTATCAGGATATTTAATTCTGCTCCATGGGAGAACACCATTAATAAAATGTCCTATCCAATCTTATATTTCACTGACCTTGATACATCACCACTTATACAAGTATCTTCCTGATTCCTGAATGTATGTTTTAGCCAGAAAGTACAACTTCTTTCTGGAGTTTACTATTTCCTCCCATGTGAGAGGCAGCATTTTCCCACTTGAGATACAATGAGAACTGAGGTAATGAAGGTAAGCAGGAGTGATCTTGAGAAGGACAAACACTATTCTTAGAGGCATTCATCTCAGATGACATCTTTTATGATCTCCAGGCCAAGGAATGCTGATCTCATCTGGTGAGAGGGGAGGGAGATCTACAACTTCAAGCATGGACAGTCCATCAGTGTCTGAAATTTTAAGGTTCTCAGGGGAAAAAAAGTCATCTACCTTCATCCCAGGCCATAGGGGTCTACTTTCTTATTCAGAACCCTGACTTTTGCACAGAGGACCTGTCAAAGAGAGAGTTCTGGCTCCTGTACAAGTACTGCCACCTTTATGATTAAATCCCAGACATTATTTTGAGCACAGTCTGCAATCCAGCATCAGGAGATATGGATAGCACTAAATACTGCCATGAGACTTTCACAGCATGCTCTTAGTATTTGGCTGAACTGAATTTGCCATTGTTTTCTTCAAGACATTAGGGTAGTTAACAAAAACCAGGCCATTACACAATTTTTATAACTGTCTTGGCACCCATAGATGTGATGACCTAAAGATTTGGCCTAAGCCAATTTTTCTTCTTCAAATAAATGGGTAAAAAAAAATGTGGTATATACTGTATGTTGCAAGAGGAATTAATGGGCCATATTTCCTAGACACAAGGGAGAATGAAGTTCTTGTGATATCTTCAGAAAATGAATGTTTTAAGACTCACAGCAGAGGATGGGATGGGGAAAAAGGTTTGATTGCTGTGGAGTTATATTTCTTAGGTTCCAAAGTCCCCTGCCCCTTAAGCCAGTCCTGGGAAAGGTGCATCTGTGGTTCCAGTAGAACCATAAACAAGGCCAGTGTCCAGAGTTGCTGTTCCAAGTTGCAGCCAGATGTAGTTCAGCATTCATGCTAAAGTCTATTAGTCCATGTGTGAAGTCCAAAATGGCCATACACTATGTGGGCTCCGGAGAGTGCACCCCCTTGCCACAGGTGTCCCAAGAGAGCTTGGTGCTTGTATGAGAGAGGAAAGAGACAGACAAGGTAACTTCCTTTGTTAAGAAATTTATATATTTAAGTTTCTCATGCTTTCAATGACCATGCCTATTCTGGCCACTGACTCGCTCGCAGGTGTCATTGATGGGCAAGCAGGTAAGGCACATTTCCATGTCCCTCAGTTTACTGGGCATGTGTCTAAACTGCCTCTGTCTAGTCTCTTACCCTATAGATTGGCAGGGAATAGTCACAGAAAATGTTAAATGCGGCTTTTTGGCAAAGCTGTATAAATGGCATGCCTATATCTAGTTTTCACTTTCTTCCTTTTCTGCTAAATAGTGGAATATTATTCAGCCATAAAAGAAGAAATGTTGCTATTTGCAACAATATAGATGAACTTGGAAGACATTATGCTAAGTGAAATTAGCCAGACATGCAAAGACAACTATTGTAGGATCTCAGAGGATCTCACATGTGGAATCTAAAAAGCTGGAGTTAGCCCTATCCAGTTTGGCTCAGTGGATAGAGTGTGGAAAGTGTCCAAGGTTCGATTCCAGTCCAAAGCATGAACCTCCATTCCAGGCTCCTCCCTGGCCGGGGTGCTGGTCAGGGAGCGTGCAGGAGGCTATCAATCGATCTGTTTCTCTCAAATGGATGTTTCTCTCTGTCTTTCCCTCTCTCTAAAAAATCAATGGAAAAATATCCTTGAGTGAGGATTAAAAAAATAAATTAAAAAAATAAAAAGTTGGATTTATACTACTAGAGAGAACTATGTTTGCCAGGGGCACATGGGTAGGGAAATGGGGAGATGTTCATTAAAAGTCACAAATTTTCAGTTGTAAAATAAATAAGTTTGGGGGTTCTAATCCACAGTATCATGACTATCCTATCTAATAAAGAGGGAATATGCTGATTGACCCTCACACCTTCACAAAGATGGTGGTGCCCACAGCCAATAAGTAGGGAATATGCTAATTGACTACCCCACCCTCAAAGGTGGTGGCACCCACAGCCACAAGATGGTGGCGCCCAGTCCCCTCAGCCCCCCAGCCACCCAGGGCCCACCCAAGGCACAAGCAAGCCTCGGATGGTGGCTGCCCAGCCGCCCAGGGCCTCCCGAGGCTCAGGTAACCAGGGCCGGCCAAGGCTTGTGCTGCCGGCAGTGGCAGCAGCAGAGGTGTGATACGGCATTTCCTTCCCCTGACCACCAGGTCGTCTTCTGCCCCTGAGGGCTCCCAGACTGTGAGAGGGGGCTGGCCAGCCTGAGGGACCCCCACTCCAGTGCATGAATTTTCATGCACCAGGCCTCTAGTAGTTAATAATACTGTATTATGTACTTGGAATTTTCTGAGAGTAAATCATGTGTTCTCACTACATTCACAGAAAAATATGGTAATTATATGAAGTGATGAATGTGTTAATAAACTTGATTGTGGTAGTTATTTTACAATGAATCCATGTATGAAAATTATGTTGTACACCTTTAATATATACAATTTTTATTTGCCATGATAGCTCAGTAAAGCTAGAAAAACAAAATAAAAAACAAGTGGCTTTAGGTTCCTTCTTGTCTCTTTCTCCTGTAACTTCACTTTTCCTCCAACTTGCTAGATATATTTTTCATGTAATGACTTCCCTCAACCTTACTATGTCTCTTCCTTGTTATTTCAAACTTCAACCACTGCTTGTTAATCTATATTTCAATGCTCTATCCTCCAGGCACTCATTTTCACATCCTAGACATCTCCAGTGGGAAATGCCAAAAGCAACACAAGCACAACACCTCCAAAATATGTCCACCTCAGATATGCTCATTTTGCCAATTTCTTATTTCTGTTTGAAGCATCATCTCTCAATCTCAAACTGAAAATCTCAGTATTGACATCTATCACTCAATCTTTTCCCCATATCCAATAAGGTCCCACTGCTTTCCATTCTAAGGTTTATTTCCTTTTCAGTCTTCCCTCAATTCTCATTTCTCACTATGTCTATTCTTGCCCATGCCATCAATTCCTCTGATTAGGAGGATTGAAAAGCTTTCTAATGCATCTCTCTTTCCAATTTATCTTATACAGGGCTGACACATAATTTTCTTCTCAAGCACATCTCTGATTCAGACACATTCTCCTAAAAGCTTTTGATGACTAACCCATCATAATAGTTAACATTTATATAATACTTCCTGCATAAATACATAATACTTCCTCATACTCTTATATAATCTGTGCATTTATTAATTTATTTGATCATCATAACAATTATTATTACTCCAGTTTTAATGATGAGAAAATGAGGCACAGAGTGTATAAGTAAACTATCTTAATGAGAATTCAAACATATAGCCTGGTTTAAAAGTCTGTGTACTTGACCACTATACTAAAATGACTCTTGGAGGCAACATAGAAACAGTGACAACAGAATAAAAACACAAAAAATTTAAGATCCTATATAACTTTGTCTCCAAATACTTTTCAGAACTAACTCCCATTTTTAATAATTTATTTAAAATTGACTGTCCCAAATTTTTAATAAACATCATTTTATTTCTCTCAATTACCCACAAAAGTTCTGATATTATTGCCCTTATTTTTCTCAATTAGAGAAAGTGAGGCTTACAGAGGGGATATTGTTTGTATAAAGTTCCATTGCCAGTAGATCAAAGGCTAGGAATGAAAGTCATCACCATCTGCCTTTTACGTCTATGTCTGGGTAACTTTACCATAGGGCATCTGGTTTCACACCTCACTTTAGAGAAATGGTGAATTAGTCACCATTCATATATGTCCCTCAATGTCCAGCCTTCATGCCATTGCTTACATATTTTCCCTCAAAAAAAATGTATTTTCTGTTTACATACTTCTGAAGATCCAAACCCTTTAAAGAACAAGCTTATTCTTCAAAGCTTATATTCAATGCTTCCTCCTTCAGGAAGTGTTTCTTGATTGTTATCTTAGTTGGAAATAGTCTCTTCATCATCAGGCCTTAAAAACTTGGTCCCTCTCTAATGCCAATATCACTGTCTCACCAGCATTTATATTCCTTTTCCTTTTTTCTATGTGCTTCTTGAGAAAATGAGATTTTTCTAGATTACCTTTGTAGCCTCCATCGTGTCTAGCATGTAATATTTTTGGAGAATGTATTTATATTTAAAGCAGTTACCCATCAAGAGGAGAAAATTATTTCAAATATCCTTAAAAATAAACATTCCTGCATGCAAAAATAAAACAATATTTGAAGAAGAAAGAAATATAACACAGCCTGGCCAGTGTGGCTTGGGGTTGAGACTCCACCCATGAACCAGGAAGTGGAAGTTTAATTCCCTGTCAGAGCACATGCCTGGGTTGTGGGCTCAATCCCCAGCAGGGGCATGCAAGAGGCAGCCAATCAATGATTCTAATCATTGATATTTCTCTCTCTATATATATCCCTTCCTCTCTCTGAAGTCAATAAAAATATATTTTAAAAAATAAATATAACATAGACTAGGTAATTAATATCAATTAAGTATTTAATTGCCTAAACAAAATTTATTACCAGAAAGTGGCCATTGGGAAAATAACCTAAGAAGATGTGCATGCACTTTATTTTAGAGCTTATGAAAATAGATGTCATCCCTGACCACAGGACCACTACTTAGGGCAAGAAACCTAAGAAGATGTACACGCACTTTATTTTAGAGCATATGAATATAGATGTTCTCCTCATTTACCAAATATTTAAGTCTCTGCTGTGTGTCAGGCACCATGCAGGATGCCATGGATACTCCAATGAGCATCACAAAGACATCATCCCTGACCACAGGACCACTCTGGAGGAAAAGAAACACATTAAGAAAATCATCACACAGAAACAGAGAGCACATCCCACTTACAGTAAGTCCCACACATGAAATTTTGAATAGGAGGTCTGGGAAAAGAGTAGAAGATGGGACACTTCTGTTGAGTTCTGAAGCATGTGTTGCAGTTACCTGGAAAACAAGGGGAAGGAAGAGCATTGTATGCAGAGCATATGCAAAGGGTCAGGGAGGTGACTAGTGCAAATAATAAAAAAGTGTGCTATTTCAATGTATCTAATTAGTCTCTTGGATGATGCAATGGATACGACTTAGGAAGCAAGGCTGGTTATATAGAAATGTAAATGTAATCGAATAAAATTGTGAGTCATAGCAAATTAAGCTATGAATAGTGATTAGATTACTTTGCCCTCAGTTTAGTATTTACGTTTACTATAATAAAACAATATTTCATGTTTATTATTTTATCACTTGAAGGTACACAGGTGTTCTTCTGGAGGAATTAATTTAGGTTCATTCATTGAACATTTCAAGCTGTCAAAAAACTTAAATATTTTCAATATTCAATTGATTTTAATTAGCAAGGAGTTGCTTTAAATTAAATTGCTTCCCTTAAAACATGTGTCTTTTCTGACCAGATAACCCCAGAGTATTATGATTTTAAGATTACTTTTACCTTTTTCTTAAGTTAAATCATTTTAATAAAAGCTATCTTTAATATTTTGTTGTTCTGTGCATTAGATTTTCATGGCATAGACAAAATATCTTTCTAAAGTTAAAAATCAAGTTAACACTGAGAACTTTGATTTTATATCTATAAATGAGAAATAAAACATATTTTTGCAGAAAATTATAATCAGTAGGATTATAAATTTATTAATCTAAAAACATTTTCTAATTACTCTCATATTCAAGATTTTGATATCAGAAAAGCTTCAATATTCTTCTCTTGGAGGAGATCCAAGATGGCGGCGTAGGTAAACACCTAAACTGCTGCCTCGCACAACAATTTCAAAACTACAACTAAAAGACAAAACGTCTATCACCCAGAACCACGGGAAAGCTGGCTGAGTGGAAGTTCTACAACTAGAAGGAAAGAGCAAACAGATTGAGGGGTGCGCAAGCGCTGAAAAGCTGAGGTACGGAGGTGCGCGAATCGGGCTGGCGATGGGCGACTGGGAGTGCTGCTTTTTTCAACCAGAAGGGAGACAAGCTCCCGATTACACTGAACTCCAGTTTCTGGGGAGACGCGGGGAACCCAAACTCCTACGGGGAGAAGCTGGACTGTCTGCCGTGGGGTCGGAAAGTGAGGGAGGCTTGCTTGCAGGGCTGCGCGCAGGAACAATTGTTTATTGTGCTGGGGCGCGGGACTCGGGGACAGGGTCGAAGACGCAGAGCCGCAGAGCCAGCTTACTGGCAGCCATCGCTGTTTGCCACGCCCTAGCCTAGTCACGCCCTGAGACACCACCCTGCACAATCTACGAACCCACCCAAGCTCTAAGCAGTGGCTTTAGCATATGAATGGCCTGCCCTATAGCAGCTTAACCTAGCAGACTTGCAGCCCGGGTCAGACAGCTCCAAAACCTCCAAACCCCAAGCAAAGAGGAGAAAACTGTAATTCTTGCTGTAGCTCCTGCTGGGTGGCCTCAGACAGTAGCTGACCTGCACCCCATTGGAGATCCAGAAACCAGTGTACCTAGTGGTCAGTGTGAGACACCAGATTTCAACTCCTCACATCCATAAGTGATACATTCAAGAGGCAGACTCAGTGAGCACCAAAGCCCCACTGAAACAAGTCCTGCACCATAAGCGTGTCCTCAGCACAGCAGTTCTTCCATTATAGACACAGCGGGTCCTCACAGCCAATTGGCCTGGAGGTCAATTCCTCCCAGTGTACCAACAGCAATCAAGGCTTAACTACATCAAGACTTTGCACTAAGCCCACAAAGGGGTGTACCAAAGGCATCCACCTCAGGTGATTGGGGAGGCTGAGCTACTGGCCCCTATAGGTCACCTACCACACAAAGCCACTCCATCAACACAGGGAAGCAACAAAATGCGGAGACAAAGAAACATGTCACGAATGAGAGAAATGGAGGAAAGCAAACTACTGGACGACATAGAGTTCAGAACCACATTTATAAGGTTACTCAAGAATCTTCTAAAAACCGCCGAGAAACTTGATGAGACCTCCGAGGAGCTTAGTGAGACCTTCAAGGACCTTAATGAGAATGCCAAAAAAATGGAAAAGGACCAGTCAGAAATTAAGCATACACTGCCTGAAATAAAGAATATACAGAAACTCAACTGTAGATCAACGTAGCCCAAGAATCAAACCAAAGATCTGAAATATGAGGAAACAAAAAACACCCAACCAGAAAAACAAAAAGAAAAAATCCAAAAATATGAAGATAGTGTAAGGAGCCTCTGGGACAACTTTAAGCGTACCAACATCCGAATTTTTGGGGTGCCAGAAGAAGAGAAAGAGCCAAATATTAAAAACCTATTAGAAGAAATAATGACAGAAAACTTTCCCTACCTGGTGAAATAAATAGACTTACAAGTTCAGGAAGCACACAGAACCCCATACAAGAGGAATCCAAAGAGGACCACACCAAGACACATCATAATTAAAATGCCAAGGGCAAAAGACAAAGAGAGAATCTTGAAAGCAGCAAGAGAAAAACGGTTAGTTACCTACAAGGGAGCACCCATATGACTGTCAGCTGATTTCTCGGCAGAAACTATGCAGGCCAGAAGGGAGTGGCAAGAAATATTCAAAGTGATGAGCAGCAAGAACCTACAACCAAGATTACTCTACCCAGCAAAGCTATCATTCAGAGTTGAAGGTCAGATAAAGAGCTTCACAGACAAGAAAAAGCTAAAGGAGTTGATCACCACCAAACCAGGATTACATGAAATGCTGAAGGTTGTTCTTTAAGAAGAGGAAGAAGAAGAAAAAGGTAAAGATAAAAATTCTGAACAACAAAATGACATCAAATACATACCTACCAACAAGTGAATCTAAAAATCAAGTGAATAAAAAATCTGAAGAACAGAATGGACTGGTGAATATAATAGAATCAGGGACATAGAAAGGGAGTGGACTGACAATTCTCAGGGGGGAGGGGGTGGGAGGGGTGCGGGAAGAGACTGGACAAAAAGCTTACACCTATGGATGAAAACAGTGGCGGGGGGTAAGGGCATGGGGTGGGGTGGGGAATCAGGTGAAGGGGAGCTAGGGGGAAAAAAAGAGGAACACCTGTAATAATCTGAACAATAAAGATTTATTTAAAAAAAAATATTCTTCTCTTGTTAGCCTGTGCTTTCCATTAGAAATATAATACCAAGCACAAAAACAAACTACATTTGAAATTTGAATTTTTTAGTAGCCACATTAAAAAAGTAAAAATAGGTGCTAATTTTAAAAAGGGTTTTATTTAATAAAATATAAATGTTATAAATGACAGATTGTACATTTTTATGAACTATTCAGCTTTTCATATGTGTTTTACAGTCACTAACAGCTCATTTTAATTCTGAGTAATCTGATTTAAAATGTTCAATGCTACATGTGGATAGTAACTATTGTATTGGACATTGTCAGTCTTAGACCAAAGCTGTCCCTGGAACAATTTTCTGAAATGATCTCTACTATTTAATAATCTGAATTATTCAGGATACCAACCTACTTCTGCCTATTTTATAGATGATACATAAATAGATGATAGATAGATGATGATAGATATAAAAAAAGAAAGACAGGAATACCACTATAATATATATATATATAGCCTGGTGCATGAAATTCATGCACGGGGGTGGGGTCCCCTCAGCCCAGCCTGCACCCTCTCCAATCCAGGACCCCTCGGGGATGTCCAACTGCTGGTTTGGACCCAATCCTGAGGATCAGGCCTAAACCGTCAGTTGGACATCCCTCTCACAATCCTGAATCGCTGGCTCCTAATTGCTCACCTGCCTGCCTGCCTGCCTGGTTGCCCCTAACTGCCCCCCACCCGCTGCTGGCCTGATAGCCCCTCACTGCCTCTGCGTGCTGGCCTGATCACCCCTAACTGCCCCCCTTCCTGCCTAGTAGCCCTGAACTTTCCCCCGCTGCCGGCCAGGTCACCCCCAACTGCCCCCTCCCTGCCGGCTTGGTCGCTCCTAACTGCCCTCCCCCACCAGCCTGGTCACCCCTTACTGCCCTCCCTCCTGGTCTGGTCACCCTTAACTCCCCCCCCCATGCTGGCCTGGTTGCCCCTAACTTCCCCCCCCCTTCCAACCTGGTTGCTCCTCACGGCCCCCATACCGGCCTGGTCACCTCACGCAGCCTGCTTGTTCAGTCATTTGGTCGTTCCTCACTAAGCCTGCCCTGCCGGCCTGGTCGTAGGCAACCATCTTGTGAGGCATGATGGTCAATTTGCATATTACCACTTTATTATATAAGATTATGATATATATGTAGTATGATGGGTGTCTCCTTCATTCATTAAGCAAGTATTTACTGAGCACTCATATATTGGACTGAGGATAAATATATGGCAATTAAAATGTGCATGAACACTGCCCCCAGGAATTTACAATCTAGCTGTGGCTCTCTGACTCTTTGTGACCACAGGTGATTCACCTCACATATCTCAGTAACTCGGAACCTGGACACAAATGTCCTTCATTGACTCCCTATATTTGCTGTTGATTGTGTAAATCCAATCATGTTCATCGTATAGACTCTTAGCTGATTGCCCAGGTTCACTCTTGGATTCATCTTTAATTTTTTTCTCAATTCTCTCCACATTCATCAATGTTTTATATTTCATAACTTCAAATTTAAAAATCCACTCAGATTTTTTTCCCATTGATTGAAATACTCTATCTGTGGTTATCTTGATTTCTCCTAAATACCATTAGTTAATATTTCTCTCTTCTCCTTTTCCTCCAGAAAAAGGAGATCTATTTTAATGTAAATTATAAAATCACTAGAGGCCCAGAGCACGAAATTCGTGCACGGGGCGGGGGGGTGGGGGAGTGTCCCTCAGCCCAGCCTGCACCCTCTCCAATCTGGGACCCCTCGAGGGATGTCTAACTGCCCGTTTAGGCCCGATCCCGGTAGGATCGGGCCTAAACAAACAGTTGGAAAACCCTCTCACAATCCAAGACTACTGGCTCCCAACTGCTCACCTGCCTGCCTTCCTGATTGACCCTAACCACTTCTGCCTGCCAGCCTGATCACCCCCTAACCCAGGGGTGGGCAAACTTTTTGACTCGAGGGCCACAATGGGTTCTTAAACTGGACCGGAGGGCCGGAACAAAAGCATGGATGGAGTGTTTGTGTGAACTAATATAAATTCAAAGTAAAGGAGCAGAGGGGAGAGCAAGAGAAACTTCCGCTCATTCGGCTCTGTGGGCCGGATAGAACAGCCAAACAGGCCGGATCCGGCCCGCGGGCCGTAGTTTGCCCACGGCTGCCCTAACCACTCCCCTGCCAGACTGAGTGATGTCTAACTGCCCCCCTGCCAGCCTATTTGCCCCCAACTTCCCTCCTCTGCTGGCCTGGTCACCCCTAACTGCCCTCCCCTGCAGGCTTGATCGCCCCCAACTGCCCTCCCTTGCAGGCCTGGTCCCTCCCAGCTGCCCTCCCCTGCTGGCCATCTTGTGGTGGCCATCTTGTGTCCATATGGGGGCAGCCATCTTTGACCACATGGGGGCAGCCATCTTGTGTGTTGGATTGATGGTCATTTTGCATACTACTCTTTTATTAGATAGGATAGAGGCCTGGTGCAAGGGTGGGGGCCAGCTGGTTTGCCATGAAGGGTGTCCCAGATCAGGGTGGGGATTCCTTGGAGCATGGGGCAGCCTGGGCGAGGGGCCTGTGGTGGTTTGCAGGCCAGCCATGCTCCTCGAGACCCAAGCGGAGGCCCTGGTATCTGGGATTTATTTATCTTCTATAATTGAAACTTTGTAGCCTTGAGCGGAGGCCAGGGCCAGCCAGGATGGGCAAGAAGCTTGGCTTCCTCCATCACTGGGGGCAATCCAAGCCTCCTACTTGCTCCAGCTCCATGGCCGCCGCCATATTTGTTGGGTAATTTGCATACTCACTCTTGATTGCCTAGTGGGCGTGGCTTGTGGGTGTAGCTTGTGGGCGTAGTGGAGGTACAGTCAATTTGTATGTTTCTCTTTTATTAGATAGGATGTGTATTTTTTATAAAAATGACAATTACTAGTAAAATGTAATAGGAAAAAAGAGAAAGAACTTATGGACATAGATGTCTGGTGATTGCTGGGGGAGGGGGAATGATGGAAGGTATAGGGATGGTAAATGATGACTGACAGAGACTTAACTTTGAGTGGTGAACACATAATACAGTGTACAGATGTGTTGTAGATTTGTGCACCTGAAACCTGTATAATTTTGTTAATAGTATCACATAACAAAAATCTATATATATAAAAGCCTAATATGCAAATTGTCCCAACAGGAGTTCGATCAAGAGACCGATCACTTGCTATGATGTGTGCTGACCACCAGGAGGCAGTGCGGAATGAAGGAAGACCCCAGCAGGCAGCTGGCAGCAGGGGAAGGGAGGCCCTGGCCAGCAGCCAGAAGGCTCCGATCGGCCCTGATCACTGGCCAGGCTTAGGGACCCTACCTGTGCACAAATTTTGTGCACCGGGCCTCTAGTAAGTAAATAAAATAAAATGTAATGGTACAGCAGCAACATATATCTGCATTTCCTTGAAATTCAATTTGCTAGGAAAAGGTGCTAAAATTCTAAATATGAATTATTCATAATTTATGTCTCTTTTATGACCAACAAAATTATGACATTATAATGAAAAGGTAACATGCTTTGATAACTTCTAGTATAATCAAAAGAACATCACAGTTCAATAATTATTTTACTGAAGCCACTTGAAGTATGACATTTAAAAAGGATAAATTAAGTTTGTAGAGAAACCTAATTTAAGAAATTGCCCATAACAGCTAAGCCTGTACTTATTATAAGCTTTACTCATAAAAAAGTATTATAAACTTATTTAGATTAAACACTGATACATCTACATTATACTTATTAGTTTCATTAATGAAGCAAAAAATGCTTAACGTTCAGATCTTAGTTTAATATCTTTGGTAACACGCCATTAAAAGCAAATCAGTTGTAGGAAATGCAGCTATTAAGACAAATATGCAATACCTCTGAATATGAAAATAACTATTGATTGTATAAGTCTACTTTTCCTTCACAAAATAACATGGGAAAGGATGAAAAACTGCTAAAATTAAATCTGTGAAAATTTAGAAAATGGAAAAAGCCATGGAATAAACTATTTGTCACAATAAGTATCATTCATAACTGAGCAAGGCAACCACTTTTTATGTGACAGGCAAAGAAAAACAATAACAATATAACACAAATATAATAAAATTCTGCAGATTCATTTCTTGAACTAAAAGTAAGAGAACAGTTCCTTATGAAAAAAATGTGATTATCTATGCATGCCACCAAAGCATATTGATGGAAAATGGAATAAAGTAAGTAAATGTTGTTTGTTGAATTATTATTTCTGATCCCTCAGACTAGCTTCTCCATCACCAGACAAAATTAGTTTAGTCTGGCATGACTTACACTTAATAGTGATCACTGATTTCATTTCTAAGTGAACATAAATCATCCCTTTAATAATATTTGTTCATATCTTTCCCAAAACTAATATCAATAGTTGCAGACTCAAATGTCTAGAGACCAGGAGTATGACAGAAATAAAGGGGCAAGGAGAGCATGCTCCTTAGAGCTAACAGCGGCTCTAAGCTTTAGCCAGCCGTGGAGATGAAATCTCCTGACTTCAGATGTCAGCAACAAATTCTGTACTTTTGATTGTTCACTTCTTTATTTTGTTTTAAACATTGAGAAAGCCTAATTACTTCTATTAGTCAGATTCAGTTGCCATTTTACAATCTCTGAGATATGATTTAAGCCAATATACTGTCATCATCTTTGTTCGAAACTCGGAAAGCCAACTCCCATGTCCCCCATTCCCTGTGCACACATACACGCATTGCAACATACAAGACAGTATGAAAATAGTCAGTGAAAACTTTATACAGATGGTATCTGACAGTGTGATCCCCTGAAATAATATGCATTTAGGATTCCTTTTGAGGATGTAGTTCTTGAGACATATTCATTCAATTAATGATGAAAAATTACTTACATTTTAAAAAGAGTAGAGAAAACAAACTTTTTAAAAATTTATATTTGAGATATATTTTTACAAGCTCAAAATCCCCAGTTAATGGATTTGTTCAAAGAATTGATTCTTCCTCAGCAAGCATACAATTATTTCATACTTACTTCACGTAATTCATTATGATAGATATTTTCAGCGGAAAAATGAATCAAATAAATTATATGACTGCACTCACTGGCCAATCGATTCAATTGGTTAGTGCAGAAACAACTCGTTATTAATAATCCCGATGTTATACCACAAATGAAACACTTATTAAAATTTCATTGCCATAAGCATCCTTCCTCTGAGCAAATTTATGTTTTGGCCTACTTTAATTATTGAGAAATCTTTACTTTCTTCACACGCTGAGCTAGAAAACTCTCCCTTTTCTCTGAAGCCATATTTTATACATCATGTGCTTATCCTTCTGAACAGGAGTTTATCTTATCAGAGATTTTTTGCTCATGACCTTATGAATTCTAACAGTAAAACAGAAATACAGAATGGAATTTATATGAAGTTTTGTTGTTTGACCATCAGTGTCAAGTAATTTAGACATTCAGGGTACAAACAGGAGGCATCTTTATCTTTCTGTTCTGCCTGTGATCACCCATGATACCAACCTCTCAGTAGGGCAATACTTTTCCTCATGCAGGGTCAGATGTCTGAGTTTCACCAATGGTGACTGTGAACAATGACCTGAAATAAAAATGTTCTGACTTTGCTAATGTGAACTTTCTAACAAAGTCTCAGCTCCATCCTCCTGCATCCCCCTTGACCCCACCACCCTCCCTTCAAAGCACAGATTTACTTCTCTAAGGCTTAGTGTTGTATGGTTAATTTCAATTCTTTATCCAAAACTGTATTGCAAAAACTGCTGCTCCAGCTACACCATCATATTAATTTCCTTAATTTTCACCTCAATGACTGGCTTCCAACTTTTAGAAGTATTTGTAATAACTGTGACTCTCATAATGATCTGCACTCTGACAAATTTTTCTGTAGAGACCATAGGATTTTTTTGAGCCATTTATAATGTTTTCTTCTGATTTTTTTTTTTCACCCTAAAGCCTTTGTTGGAGGATGGTAGCTAAGGTTAAAGAAGTGAAGATTAACCAAAGAATTTATATGCATATACGCATAACCCATGGACAGGGACAATAGTGTGATGAAAGCCTGGAGTGGAGGCAGGATTGGGGTGGAGGGAGTCAATGGAGGAAAAAGGGGGACACATCTGCAATGTTTTCAACAATAAATTAAAAAAAAAAAAGAACTGGAGAGACCAATGTTAGCTGATCTAAGACATTGAAACAGTAGCCTTGACGTAGTCTCAGTTTTTCTAAACACCTTCACTAACCAATCTACCTGTGACAGCCAACGCCATCTGTCTAAGAAAACACATCCAGGAAATTATAGATGGGCTCTTAATTTAGTTGTAAGGGTGCTCAGTAAATGTTTATTAAGTAAATACTAATCTCTATTCATTTTTCATCAATGAATGTTTTCACTTGTACTAAATGGTAATAGTGAAACCAAAATCAAATGCATGTTTTTTTCCTTACTTCATGATTTACTAAATATTGTGATTAAAGACAATTGGGAAACCAAAGCAAAACTGGCAATCTATTTTTCAAGATACTTTTCTTTCTACCGCATATGTGTATTATGCCAAAAATGCACATTCTATATCAATATTAGTAACATAAAAGCGTCCATGGCAGAAAGATGCTATTTGTAATAATGTTGGTGAGATTCAAAGTTATGTGGGTACAGGCAATGATGCTAATTTGGAGAATGCAAACATAACCCACTGCCAGACCATTAAGATTCATGTTTGAGTTACAAAGTAAAGTGGTCTCAATACATGTAGCATCAAAACAAAATATATAGCCTTCCTCTGCTTTATATTAGTTGATTTCCCAAACATACATTACATTTTCATTACCCCAGTGCTTTCTTCTACTTTAAATATTGAGTTGGCCTTGGCAAAAGAAAAATATCAACTCAGTTCTGCAAGTGAACAGTTTGCATATTTTAAAGTTTTTATTTTGCTTAGGAAATGCTGCCAATACTTGATACACTGGGAACCCTTTTAAAAAATGTTAATAACCTTTTCATACTCGGTTAGGAATCCCAAGGTTTTTGATTTCTACTTTTGTCATTTATAGCAGTTAGAGTTTAACAATCACAGCATTAGAAACAGAGGACCAAATTAAAATAAAATGTGGCCCTTTGTCAGAAGCAAATATCAGAGCTGATGTTTATGTTTCATGTTGATCTTTCCATTTTCTGATTACTTACAGTAAATGGTTCACATACTCTATATTTTGATGTCAATAATGTTCAATTTACCACTTTAGTGTTTGCTCCTATGATTATTCTTTCCTTTTTTTTGTAAAATTGCTTTTCTCTGTGCATGATAGTTCCACCAAACGTTTATAATGTCTCTGAGGACACAGTTTCATATAATTCATTTATGTTCCTTTGCAAAACCTAGTACATCTCTGGTCAAAGAGTAGGTGATTACTAAGTATTTGTTTAACTACATTTTTGAAAAATTGAATAATTTTGTAATTTATTTACTAAATATACAGTGAAATTACTATGCACAAGGCACTATACTAAGAATTTTAGGCAGTGGGGGTGAGATTAACCAAAGGACTTATATGCATATATGCATAATTCATGGACACAGACAATAGTAAGAGAAAGACCTGGGGAGGGGGTAGTAGCTGAGTGGAGGCAATCAATAGGGGGAAAAGAAAGACATCTGTAATACTTTCAACAATAAAGATAAAATTTAAAAAAGAATACAAAATATATTTTTACAATTATTTTCACCATATTCCTTTGAAATAAGAAATTTCAGATGAGGGAGGTTTTCAGCTGATGATTATTTGTAAGGTAAGTTTTTTTTATCACATTACTTATAAATATAATTTTGGGGCATGTTTTTAAAATATGCATGCTCTCCTTAGCTGGTTTGGCTCAGTGGATAGAGCATTGGTCTGCAGACTGAAGGGTCCCTGGTCCGATTCCAGTCAAGGGAACATACCTTGGTTGCAGGATACTTTTCCATTGATTTTTTTAAGAGAGACTGAAAAGGAGGGGGAGAGACAGAGAAAGAGAAACATCAGTGTGAGAGATACATGGGTCCTGAAACAAGGTTAATTTTGCTGTACACTGATCTAAAAACACACACACACACACACACACCCTTAAAAACATTAGGTTTTTCCTTCTCTGGTATGCTTGGAGTATGAAGTACACATCTGGTCTGCAAACTACAGATGGTAGATTAGAGAGGACTTTTAGACTGTGTTCATGATAGTGAATGAAGAACACAAAAAGCCAAGAACGTGAACTTTTCTTCTACAAAACTATGATGAGATGAGGCACTATTGAACAGCATTAGCCACAGAGAGCAGAAATAAACAAAGAATATGCATGATTGCTATTGTTAATAAGTGTCAGCTTTTGGTATTCTGGTTTTTCACACACAAAAAAATTATTTGTTATAAATTCGAATAAGTAGATCCTGCACTACTTAATATCTTTGTAATGATTTTTCAAATTTTCAATTAATTCAAACATACAGAAAGATTGCAAAAATGATACAAAGAACTCTTATATTATATTCCTTTTATCCCAAACAATTTTATTCTTCCTTTTTCTCTTTTCTACAACTCTTCTTTCTCATTTCTCTTTTTTTCTCTTTCTGTCTCTTCTTTCATTCCTTTTCTGAATACTTTTTTATTTAAAAATAAGTTGCACAAATCATGCCTTTTTAGCCCTAAATATGTCAGTTTGTGACATTATGACAGTAGAATTATCAAAGTCAGCAAAAATGAACTTTGAAAATAAAAATGTTTACAATAGTCTAGCATTTACTATTACTTTTACACAATAGACTCCATAAGCTCCCCATATGAGCAAAAGGAAGATGTCATTTTAAAGTTTTAACTCAATGCTACTTCTCCCATATAATATTTGTTTATATAAAAGTAGAGGCCCGGTACATGAAATTCGTGCATGGGGGTGTGTGTCCCTCAGCCCAGCCTGCACCCTCTCCAATCTGGGACCCCTCGAGGGATGTTCGTCATCCCTCTCACAATCCAGGACTGCTGGCTCCCAACTGCTCGCCTGCCTGCTTTCCTGATTGCCCCTAACCGCTTCTGCCTGCCAGCCTGATCACCCCCTAACCACTCCCCTGCCAGCCTGATTGATGCCTAACTGCTCCCCTGCCAGCCTGAGTGCCCCTAACTGCCCTCCCCTGCAGGCCTGGTCACACCTAACTGCCTTCCCCTGCAGGCTTGATTGCCTCCAACTGCCCTCGCTTGCAGGCCTGGTCCCTCCCAACTGCCCTCCCCTGCTGGCCATCATTTGGTGGTCATCTTGTGTCCACATGGGGGCAGCCATCTTTGACCACATGGGGGCAGCCATCTTGTGTGTTGGAGTGATGGTGAATTTGCTTACTACTCTTTTATTAGATAGGATAGAGGCCTGGTGCACAGGTGGGGGCCAGCTGGTTTGCCCTGAAGGGTGTCCCAGATCAGAGTGTGGGTTCCCTCGGAGCATGGGGCAGCCTGGGCGAGGTGCCTGTGGTGGTTTGCAGGCTGGCCACGTCCCCCAGCGACCCAAGCAGAGGCCCTGGTATCTGAGATTTATTTATCTTCTATAATTGAAATTTTGTAGCCTTGAGCTGAGGCCAGGGCCGGCCAGGGCGGGCAGGAAGCTTGGCTTCCTCCATCGCCAGGGGCAACCCAAGCCTCCTGCTCTCTCCAGCTCCATGGCCACTGCCATTTTTGTTGGGATTATTTATCTTCTATAATTGAAACTTTGTAGCCTTGAGCGGAGAGGTCAGGACTGGCCAGGCTGGGCGGGAAGTTTGGCTTCCTCCATTGCCGGGGCAACCCAAGCCTCCTGCTTGCTCCAGCTCTGTGACCAGCTGCCATCTTGGTTGGGTTAATTTGCATACTTGCTCCTGATTGGTTGGTGGGCGTGACTTGTGGGTATAGCAGAGTGATGGTTAATTTGCATGTTTCTCTTTTATTAATGAGATATTTGCTGAAGTTTTCCAGGACTTCTTCAGCATACTTGTCTTATTTTACTAGTAATCCTCAGGCTAAGCAGATATTTAGCCACTTCAGTCATTAGCATATTTAATAATCTTCTCCAAAGTCAAACATCATATATATCAGTCTTTTAATTCTGTCAAAAAATGACCATAGACTTATAGAAATTAACTGGTTTTCTAATTAAAACAGTTGTAACTCTCCACATATTTTTTCTTAGTCTCTTCTTTTTTGTGTGGTTTAAAATTTTGTTGAAATGACTTTAAAAAGTCCTATAACAAGATATTTAAAAAAAAAGTCCTATCACTTGGAAATTATCATGCAGTATGTCTCCATTTCATCAATGTATTTTTAACTGTTTTAACTAGACATTGATTTTACTTCTCTAACATGCATATTAAGTAGACTGTTCAAATTGATCAGGCTCTAATATTCTGCTTCCTACTGTGCCTCTGTTAGCCACCCTTAAACAAAGCACAGAAGCTATGCTTGAAATCTCCACCAGTAGATTAGTGCAAATACTCTTCTATCAAGTATACATTCAGGGAAAATGGCATGCTCTTCAGCCCTATGAGCTTAACTGTATTTAGATTGCATAGTGTGCCTGTGCCCATTGTCTAGAAGTTACTGTTATAAGTACACTCTTTTAAAAAAAAAAATATATATATATATATATTATTGATTTCAGAGAGGAAGGGAGAGGGAGAGAGAGATAGAAACATCAATGATGTGAGAGTATCATTTATAGGCTGCCTCCTGTATTCCCTCCCACTGGGGATCGAGCACCACAACCTGGACATGTGCCCTTGGCTGGAATCGAACCTGGAACCCTTTAGTCCACAGGCGGATGCTCTATCCACTAAGCCAAACCAGCTAGGGCATAAGTACAGTCTTATAAGTTTATTGGGAAAAAATAGAATTAAATAGACATCCTAAATGATGACCTCAATATTTAAAACATTAAGTCAGCATTCCTTTACTTTAAAAATATGCCTGCACTCTCTGCCTATGCCTCTGGACTTTTGGAATTACTGGATATACCTACATTCAAAGATTTAGGGTTTTGACACTCTCAAAGCATCAGTGTCCATTTCAGTATTGGACTTTCTGTGATCTTTGAAGCCTATTTTGTACCCAGAGGAAAATGACTTAAATAGCTCAAATCTGGCTGTTTTTGTTTCTGAACTACTCACCCCTCCCAATCACCAAACTTTTTTCCCTTTTTAAATTGTTACAATACACACACACACACACACATTGTAAGCAGAGATAGAAATATAACTTTTCCCTTTTAACTTTTGAAAGAAAGCCTTCCCAGCCTTCAAATCCTGCTTTGTGTTCCTGCAATGGAAGTGTTGAGTTCTGTAAATTCCCGAGGAAGCACTACCACTACAACCTTCTGGAGGAAAATTGCAAGAGGGGCATAAAACAAACAACTGTAGGTGCCCAGTTTTGTTATTTAGGGAAAGTCTTATTCCCAACTCCAAGCACTACTGCAGTGCTGGACAAAACCAGTGACAGAGAAATTAAAAATGAAAACAAACTTAAAGGAATATGGGTCCGAGCCATCATGCTGATTCTGCCCAAGAGTCTCCTTTCTGTACATTTACTTCAGTTCCATCACACAGCTTATATCAAACTAGAGGCCCAGTGCACAGATTCGTGCACCAGTGAGGTCCTTCGGCCTGGCCTGTGCCCTCTCGCAGTCCAGGACCCCTCAGGGGATGTCGAAGGCCCAGTGCATGGATTTGGCCCGATCCCTGCAGGCCAGGCCAAGGGACCCCACCAGTGCACGAATCCGTGCACTGGGCCTCTAGTATGCATATAAGATCTTTGGTTAATCTCTTCCCACCCTCTCCCCTTCCCTATGAAATTCATCAGTCTGTTCCATGTTTCCATGCCTATACATTGAGTATCTGCCCCCTGGTGGTCAGTATGTGTCATAGCTACCAGTCGAATGGTCCAACGGTCCAAAGGTCGCTTAGGCTTTTATATATATATAGATGCTTTAGAAAGCAACTATGATTGCCCTTAAGAAATGATTTCAACACAAGTTGAGTATTCATGTGTGGCAATGGTTAAATTTGCTCTGAATTTGCAAATCTGTTTGAATCACCAATGATGAACGGCATGTACTGTGGTATATTGCACACTGTTAGACCTTAGAAATGTAAAGCCTGAAAGGACTTAATAATTCACCTAATCAATTCTTCCAATAAGATTTTAAGCATTTTGGGGGGCATGGTGCCTTGTTATTGTTTTTAATCTTAACACCAAGTGTTGTGCCCAATTCACATCCAGTACTTAAAAAACGTTGGCCAACACCTTTACTGATTTTAATAAAAAACAAATTGAGATCCAGAGAAGCAGAGTGATTATTTTATTGTCACACTGCCTGTTAATAAAAGAGCAAGGAATTGGAAGTAAACAAGGCAGTACTATTTCCACTGCACATCAATTTTACTGTAAAGAGCATCTTAAACACAAGCAACCACTATAATCACCCTCTTGTAACTCAGCAATTATTGCTAAGTATCATTGTTCTGAGTGTAGGTAGTTTCTCAATTAAAAAATGTAGATGTGTAAGGTAGAATCAGCACTAGATTTGGAATCAAAATGAAGGATTACCGATCTGCCCCTTACTAGCTATGTGAGCCTCAGTTTCTCCATCTTCAAAAGAAAGATAAGAATTCTGGCAATAATTAGGAACAGTTTGAAAATTTTTTTCTACACGTGATCTTAGATGTCCTACTTATTTGAGCATCAGGGTGCTCAAAGTTTGCTAAAAAGGAAATTACAATTTTTATTACACAAGTAGTTACTAATAAGAAATTTATTTTAATTTTACATAATATATATTTCATATAACATATCATATACTATATAATGCAAATTAATAGATTATTAATTTATTTTTTAGGGTCTGAGTCAAAAATAAACTACCAGACTTATAAATAAAAAGAAAATGTTGCTAAAAGTTTGAAATATAGGTTAACATAGGGCTATATATTGGCTCACAGGGAATGTCAAACAAGAATAATTAACATTAAATAAGAACCTCCTCAATACTTCCTTTGTGCTCTTCTCCTTCTACATGATGCCTTAGGCAGCCTGATTGACCAGGGTTGGTGCTTCCTTTAAGCCCATCCCCTGTGAGCCAGGAGAATATTATATGCTTCTTCTGAGAGCAATGACTCCTAATGTGAGGCAAATTAACACAGCCCAGGAGCCATTTAACAAATTGCCTCCTCCAGTGCTGATACTGGCACCTTGGTACCCCCTAGAGCTCCGTATTCACATCAATTAGATGAGCAACTCAGTCCCAGAAGTTGTTTTCTTCATGATGACTAAGGCTGCAAACTTCCCTTTAGAACCAGAAAATAAGCGGACCCAAGAGAGGCAGATGAATTGTCCAGACGATTTAATCCTTAGGGATTAAAATCGTACCCCTTAGAAACTCTCTAGCTATTTCACTTAGGCTGTTTTTAGCTGTTTGTACCATTTTTACTTTTTAAGTATATATGCATACAAACAAACACATATATACTGAGAATATAAGTATACTGTATATACATATTCTCAGTATATATACACTGAGACTGTGTGTGTGTGTATATATATATATGTATATATATATATATATATATATATATGTGTGTGTGTGTGTGTGTGTGTGTGTGTGTGTGTGTGTATGTAATAGTATTTGCTTCTAATCCCTTTAATTTTTCCCAGTATGAATAATAAGTAACTGCAAAATAACATTTGCTTTAAAAATTTATCTATTGCTTCTTCTCTTTTCTCTACTTTTGATGACCTTTGATTTTTTTTCTAACCCTGAGAGTGTCTGATTGACCTAGTTATTAAATGGCAAACCGGGAAGAAATTTCTTATAATGAGAATTCTAAAGGAGGAAACTAAAATAGGTGAACTAGAAATAAAAAAGAGAGAAGAGGAAAAAGGAGGATTGAAGCATCTACAAATATTACTGGGGAGGTGTACAGAAATAATAAACACTTTTACTAAAATCTTGGGGTGTTTTGTAGGGAACAAATCAACATGACATTGTACTTCTATAAATATAGTGCTTTTCTTCAGCAGTTCAAAGAGTAATTTTTCATTTATTATTCAGTTGATCCTTTCATAATTTTTATGAGAATCTGAAATGATAAAAGATATCCCCAGTTTTCCCCTTATTTTTTGTGGGAGGATGAATATGGATGGGCGATGGTAAAGTTAATTGATGAACACTTCTGTGCCCAGTAACTTCCTCTAGGGCAGGGGAGAGCTCATTGTAATTACAGGTATCTTGGCATCTTGAGTAACCTGAGACCAATGATGGGGTAAGATAAACATGGGCTGCAATAAGTGAGATTCCAGCAAATCTCCTAACTCCAAGGTTTTAGGAGACGTCTGTCCTTCCATACAACATGCAGGCATTCAGTGTCCTTTAATCAGTGTCCTTTGCTTCCTCTGGTTTTCTTTTTCTCCCTCTCCTCCCAAGCAATTTTTGTTCCTAGGACAAAAGATAGGATGAATCTTAGAGAACATAAGTGAATTTAAAAGACACAGAAAAATACAAAATCCCCCATAGCAAAGGAGCAGAAGATTTTTCAAGGAAGTGTGTACTCTCAAAGAGCAATTGGGCACTGACCTGCTGAGAAAAGGGAGGATGTGTAATTCCTGGTATTGTACAGTGTCTGTGTGGGGAAAAGTGGGAGGAAAAGCAAAAACAGGGGAGAACTTACAAAGCATCGCTTCTCTTTTAGAATTCTGACAAACTCTCTGGCCTCAGACTTCCTCTTAGCCAACACCATGAAACATGTTGTATGTGTGCATGAGGTGACTTTGGCTCAATGTGAATGTCATACTCAGATCGAGTTTTATTTTCCAGTTATAAGGGGATATATTTACACCTTAAGGGAAGAGATCATTTCTTGGTCATTTAATAACCAACACTTTTCTTTGTTATTCTAGGTCACGGTCATACTCTTGAACATAGGAACTAAAAACGAATGGGTAAAATTGAAAGTAACATATCTTAGGATACCTCATGTGAGTGGCTTTGTTTTCTGATTCTAAATCTGAGTCAATAATTTCTCTAGACAATTGGATGGGGTTGAATATAAGAAGTTACTGGACTCTACAGGGGCATTTTAATTACTTTTGTGATTTATTACTTACTGGGATAATTCCTGAGAGTCAGCAGCGTTGCTTACCAGAACTATGAGAAATTGCTGGTTGTGAGTTACAAGTGAGCCACATTAATCATTTCTGGGGTTTTGTCAGTGTGGGTTTTCACCCCAAGAAGTTTCTACCCCAAACAGGAAGCCATAATATGCTAACCCTGCATCACCATCAACATTTCTTCTGATCAAAGACTAAGGTATCTTTATCCCTTCCTCCCTGGTTACATTTTGAAAAAATATATATATATTGTCATATGTGACTAATCTGGCTAAAAGACAATGAAATGGGCCAGAAAATGTCTGTCCTAAGTATGAATGCACTTTAACTTATGTATTCAATGAAGAAGTTTTCTTTTTTAATGCTTACTCTTTTTAGTTAGTGCACGAGTGTAGGTGCTTGGGCCACAATAGTAAATAAAACCCAACTGCTCACTCTTCTGGAGCTCTTGTGGGAGAGACAGAGATAAATAAATTTACAAAATCTATAAGGTGGTAATAATTAGAGGAAAAGCAAAAACGAAGAACTGTTTCATATGGAAAGATCAGGAGAGGTTTCTTTAAAAAGGGGGTATTTGTGGAGAGCTGTACAGAAACTGAGGAAGTGACAATAAATGAACACAGGGAAGAACTTTCTAACCAGAGTATTATGCACTCCAAGAATGAGAGGTGAGTGCCCTTGAGGGAAAACAAGGAGGAAAATGTCTGCGGTAGAATGATGAGAGGTTGTCAAAAAGTTTGCTGGAAGCTGAAGCATACAAGGACAAGACCACAGTGAGCTGAAGGTTTGAGAAGGAAGTGCTGTGATCTCGTATACATATTGTATTAGTATCACACTAACTGAGGTATGAAGAGAGATAATAGGGGACAAGGATGGATTCAGGAAAACAATTTGAGGAGCTACTACTAATAACTGTGAGAAATGAAGGTGATTTAAAGAGATAAAAAGGTGCCACATTTCTATAAAATTCAGAGGCACGTTTAATGTCAGATCAATCTCAAGGGAAGGAGAGAGAGTAGCAATGGATGTCAGGGTTTGTAGCCAGATCCAAGGGTAGAATGGAGGTTCACCCAGTGAGAGAATCAACTGGGAAGATGAGGAGCCAATTAGGTACATGTTCAATTAAAAGTTTATTATTGAAACTATAAACTTGAGCCTCTTTTTAAACACTTAAGTCTAGATGTCCAAGTTGTAACAGGATACATAAGTCCAGATTTCATTAAAGTATCCAGACTGGAGAAAATAAAGCTTTGGAAGTTATCATTGGAGATAATATTTAAATCCAGTGACCTGGAAGAGATCTCTTAGAGAAAACAGAGAGAGTGGAGACAAGAGTCAGCAAGACCAAGGCCCGCGACACTCCTACATTTAGTCCAGAATGAAGAGGAGGAAACAAAAACCAAACAAAATGGAGAAGAATCTGGCCAAGGAAGAAAAACCAGTAGTGTTATGTGAACAAATTGCCAGGATCACACTTGTGCTGTCAACAGGTGGAATAAAATAAAAGAAATTTTCAGAAATTTTCTTTGGATTTGACCACATGGATGCCATTGATGATGTTGGCAGAATTCTGAGTATTCTCTGCATTATTTAACACAAGGAGCAATCAGCCACATACACCTCATTTCTATTAAGAGCCCAAAGCTTTTTTAAAAAAAGTAGTATCTGAAATAGTTAAAACCAACATTAAAAGTTATGCACTACACTTAAAATTGATACTAAGAAAAGAAATAATATTAAATCAACATGTTTTCTCTCTTTTTTATTTTTTAAATTTTTATTGTTAAAAATATTACATATGTCCCCCTTTACTCCCATTGACCCTTCTAGCTTGCCCTCCCCTCCGCCCCCTACCCCAGGCCTTCACCACCCTATTGTCTGTGTCCATGAGTGATGCATATATGCATACAAGTTCTTTGGTTGATATCTTCCCACCCACCCAACCATCTCTGCCCTCCCTCTGAGATTCGACAGTCTGTTCCATACTTCTATGTCTCTAGAGCTATTTTGTTCATCAATTTATTTTGTTCATTAGATTCCACATAGAGTGAGATCATGCCATACTTTTCTTTCTCTGACTAGTTCAGTGGTCAGCAAACTGCAGCTCGTGAGCCACGGTTTGACACTCTCTTGACTAATAAGTTTGCCCACCACAGGGATAGGGGCTTAATAACAAGGAACAACAATAGCCTGTAATTATTGGAATTGAGAGTCTAGGTCAGTGGTCGGCAAACTCATTAGTCAACAGAGCGGAAAACCGCGGCTCGCGAGCCGCAGTTTGCCGACCATTGGACTAGTTTATTTCACTAACAGCTTTTCTCTTTTATATTTAAGGTCATTTTAATTTTACAATCATATAAAAAAGACAGGCTTTCCCCCCAGTTTTTTTCTGTGAAGAAAAATACATTAATAAGCAAACTAATTTTCAATTTAATTAAATTTGTGCCAAATCTAAGTGAGTGAGTCAGCCATTCAAGAAATTAATTTGCATGGGTGACCATTCAAAGGAATTATTTTTGACCATATGAGTCCAGTGTTGACCAGGAGAGGGATGCCTTTTCTTTCTTGTAATGATGCTGGTTGATTAACTTTGCATATGCTCTATTTTTTTATTCATTTTTCTTCTTAATGAGTGGAAATTTAGTAATCCGATCAATACAAAATATAGTTGAAATTTTGCTGGTTACAATCTAGACTTTGTTTTTAATTACAGTAGTTATTTTGGTGGATTAATGACATCATTTGTTTTATTTAAATGTTTTTATGCATTTGGTTTTATGTTTTTCAGCAGAGAAAAGCCATAGCACTTTGTGGTGCTCAATAAATGTCTATGGAATAAATAAATTAATGACTGAATGAGTATATTTTCCACAGTCTGTTCCCTGTGTTTTTGGTAGATATAACAAAATTATCTATTTCATTTTGATACTAGAAAAAATATCTGGGTAAAACAAATATTTTGACTCAATTTTTTACCAGAAAATAAAATAATAAGTCACTGATGCCAAAATTGTATTTAAAAATTAGTTATGATAAATAAAATTCACATAGTATTGTCTAAAATACATGAAATTCCATATGTTCTGTCAGATTTTATTATTGCTATTGTTAAATGTTTCCTATTAATTTCTTAAGATTCAGTTATGCTCTTCAGAAATTCTTTCCTAATTTACCCCAAATCCCAATTTGCCATTCCTCCTTTTTCCTTATTCACCAGGATCCATCATACCCTATATTTTCTTGTATCGTGGCACCAAATTAACATTATTGACAATCTGTTATTTTGTTTGTCACCCAGACTTCACTTTGCATTCTTTGAATTTGAGACCTTGAGTTATAAAACATATTCTCAGTCCTAGGCACTGTGCCTGGCATGTATTAGTTACTCATTAAATTTTTATGGATAATAAAAGAGTTAAAAGAAAGAGCCCTATAGATTCCCCATCTTATCTTTTGTACATGTTGTAAGAACCATTGTCTCACACATTACATAGTGTTTATTTTATGAGACTCCATGGTAGACATTAAATTTGATTCACAGAGTCAGAAAAAGTAAACAAAAAGATCAACTACAATCAACTACCAGCTAGTTACTAGCTTTCCAAAAACTGGTTTGTTTGGTTCTTCTTTATAGTCATTTTCTATCTTATTAGTAACTAGAGGTCCAATGCACAAATTCTGTGCAAGGGGCTTGGCTGCCACTACCTCAATGGCTGCCTCGGCCCCCACCCGCCTCTGCCTCACCACCCGCCCCCCACCCCTGGCCTGCCACCATGGCAGCCGCCTCTGCCTGGGCCCCTGCCACCATGGCTTCATCCGTAAGGATGTCTGGTCTAATTAGCATATTATGCATTTATTATTATAGATTATATTTCAATCTTTGCTTTTGACAAGGGAGTATAAAACTGAAAACATATTTCTGGCATCTCTTAAAATCCTGTCATACATTGGCTTTATTTTTTATTAAATTTCTTTATTGATTAAGGTATTACATACGTGTCCTTATTCCCCCAATACACCCCAATTCCCACTCATGCCCCCACCCTCCTGTTGTCTGTGTCCATTGATTAGGCTTATATGCATGCATATAAGTCCTTTGGTTGATCTCTACCCCTTACCCCCACCCTCCCCTACCTTCCCTGAGGTTTGACGTTCTGATTGATGTTACTCTGTCTCTGGATCTATTTTTGTTCATCAATTTATGTTGTTCATTATATTCCACAAATGAGTGAGATCATGTGATATTTATCTTTCTCTGCCTGGTTTATTTCACTTAGCATAATGCTCGCGATCTCCATCCATGTTGTTGCAAATGGTAAGAACTCCTTCTTTTATACCACAGTGTAGTATTCCATTGTGTAGATGTACCACAGTTTTTTAATCCACTCATCTGCTGATGGGCACTTAGGCTGTTTACAAATCTTAGCTATGGTGAATTGTGCTGCTATTAACATAGGGGTGCATGTATCCTTTCTGATTCGTGTTTCTAGTTTCTTGGGATGTATTCCTAGAAGTGGGATTACTGGGTCAAATGGGAGTTCCATTTTTAGTTTTTTGAGGAAACTCCATACTGTTCTCCACAGTGGCTGCACCAGTCTGCATTCCCACCAGCAGTGCACGAGGGTTCCTTTTTCTCTGCATCCTCACCAGCACTTGTCTTTTGTTGATTTGTTGATAATAGCCATTCTGACAGGTGTGAGATGGTACCGCATTGTTGTTTTGATTTGCATCTCTCTGATGATTAGTGACTTTGAGTAGGTTTTCATATATCTCTCGGCCTTCCTTCTGTCTTCTTTTGAAAAGTGTCTATTTAGATCAGAGGCCCATTTTTTGATTGGGTTCTTTATCTTCTTTTTGTTAAGCTGCATGAGTTCACTGTAAATGTTGGAGATTAAACCCTTATCATTGATATCATTGGCAAATATGTTCTCCCATGCAGTGGGCTTTCTTGTTGTTTTATTGATGGTCTCCTTTGCTGTGTAAGAGCTTTTTATTTTGATGTAGTCTCATTTGTTTATTTTCTCTTTAGTTTCCATTGCCCTAGGAGCAGTATCAGTAAAGAAATTGCTTCGGCATATGTCAGAGATTTTTCTACCTGTGGATTCCTCTAGTATTTTTATGGTTTCTCGTTGTATGTTTAAGTCCTTGATCCATTTTGAGTTCATTTTTGTGTATGGTGTAAGTTGGTGGTCTAGTATCATTTTTTTGCATGTATCTATCCAATTTTCCCAACACCATTTATTGAAGAGACTGTCTTGACTCCATTGTATGTTCATGCCTCCTTTGTCAAATATTAATTGAGCATAGTGATTTGGGTCGATCTCTGGGTTCTCTATTCTATTCCATTGCTCTATATGTGTGTTCTTGTGCCAGTACCAGGCATTTTGAGAACAGTGGCTTTGTAATAGAGCTTGAAATCTGGTATTGAGATCCCACCAACTTTGTTCTTTTTCTCAGGATTGCTGTGGCTATTCAGGGTCTTTTTTAATTCCAGACTAGAGGCCCAGTGCATGAAATTTGCACATGGAAGTGTGTGTACCTCAGCCCAGCCTGCACCCTTTCCAATGTGGGAACCTTCGAGTGATGTCCGACTGCCCATTTAGGCCCGATCCCGGTAGGATCGGGCCTAAATGGGCAGTCGGACATCCATCTCACAATCCAGGACTGCTGGCTCCCAACTGCTTGCCTGCTTGCCTTCCTGATTGCCCCTAACCGCTTCTGCCTGCCAGCCTGATCACCCCCTAGCCACTCCCCTGCCAGCTGGATCAACTGCTCCCCTGCCAGCCTGATTGCCCCCAACTGCCCTCTCCTGCAGGCCTGGTCTACCCCAACTGCTCTCCCCTGCATGCCTGGGTCCCCCCAACTGCCCTTCCCTGCAGGCCCAGTCACCCCCAACCTCCTGCCTCTGCTAGCCTCGTCACCCCTAACTGCCCTCCCCTGCAGGTTTGATCGCCCCCAACTGCCCTCATTTGCAGATCTGGTCCCTTCCAAATGTGCTCCCCTGTTGGCCTGATCACCCACAACTGCCCTCCCTTGCAGGCATGGTCCTTCCCAACTGCCCTCCCCTGCTGGCCATCTTGTGGAGGCCATCTTGTGTGCACATGGGGGCAGCCATCTTAAACCACATGGGGGCAGCCATCTTGTGTGTTGGAGTGATGGTCAATTTGTATATTGCTCTTTTATTAGATAGGATAGAGGCCTGGTGCACGGGTGAGGGCCAGCTGGTTTGCACTGAAGGGTGTCCCGGATCAGGGTGGGGGTTCCCTTGGAGTGTGGGGTGGCCTGGAAGAGGGTCCTGTGGTGGTTTGCAGGCCAGCCACGCCCTCCGGCCACCCTAGCGGAGGCCCTGGTATCTGGGATTTATTTATCTTCAATAATTGAAACTTTGTAGGTTTGAGTGGAGGCCTAGGCCAGCTAGGGTGTGCTGAAAGCTTGGCATCCTCCATTACCAAGGAAACCCAAGCTTCCTGCTCGCTCCATGGCCACAGCCATCTTGGTTGCGTTAATTTGCATACTTGCTACTGATTGGCTGATGGGTGTGGCTTGTGGGTGTAGCAGAGGTACTGTCAATTTGCATATTACTCTTTTATTAGATAGGATGAATTTTTAGAGGGTCCTTTCTAGGTCTGTGAAATATTCCATGGGTATTTTAATGGGGAGTGCATTGAATATATAGATTGCTTTGGGTAGTATGGACATTTTAATGATGTTGATCCTACCAATCCATGAACATAGTATGTTCTTCCATCTGTTTAAGTCTTCCTCTATCTCTTTTTTCAGTGTCCTGTAGTTTTCCACGTATAGGTCTTTTACCTCCTTAGTTAGGTTTATTCCTAGGTATCTCAATTTTTTTGGTGCGATGGTAAATGGGATTGCTTTTTTAGTCTCTCTTTCTGTAAGTTCACTATTGGTGTACAGAAATGCCATAGATTTCTTGGCGTTAATTTTGTATCCTGCTACATTGCCAAATTCATTTATTAAGTCTATTAGTTTTTTGATGGAGTCTTTCGGGTTTTTAATGTACAATATCATGTCATCTGCAAATAAGGACAGCTTTACTTCTGCTTTTCCAATTTGGATGCCTTTTATTTCTTCTTCTTGTCTAATTGCAATGGCTAATACTTCCAGTACTATGTCAAACAGGAGTGGTGAGAGTGGGCATCCCTGTCTTGTTCCTGTTCTTAGGGGAAATGGTTTTAGTTTTTGCCCATTGAGTATGATGTTGGCTGTAGGTTTGTTATATATGGCTTTTATTATGTTGGGTTTCTTGTAGACAGCAGATATATGGGTCGTGTTTTCTTATCCAATCCGTTACCCTATGTCTTTTGATTGGGGCATTTAATGCATTTACATTTAAAGTTATTATTGATAGGTACTTATTTGTCGCCATTTTTATTCTTTACCCCTGTGTTCCTTCTCCACTTCCTATTTCTTTTTTTTACAGCAGACCCTTTAGCATTTCTTGCACTGCTGGTTTGGTGGTAATAAATTCCCATAGTCCTGTTTTGTCTGTGAAGCTCCTGATTTCACCTTCACTTTTGATTGATAGCCTTGCTGGGAACAGTATTCTTGGATTCAGACCCTTCCTTTGCATGACTTTGTATATTTCATTCCAGTCCCTTCTGGCCTGATGAGTTTCTGTTGAGAAATCAGTTGCTAGTTTGATGGGGGTTTCTTTGTAGGTAACTTTCTGTCTCTCTCTGGCCACTTTTAAGATTCTTACATTGTCGTTGGTATTTGCCAATTTAATTATAATGTGCCTTGGCATCAGTCTTTTGGGGTTCATTTTGCTTGGGACTCTGTGAGCTTCTTGGATTTGTGTGGGGTTTTTTCTTCCCTATATCATGGAAGTTTGTCATTATTTCTTCAAACAGGTTTTCTATTCCTTGCTCAGTTTCCTCTCCTTCTGGCACCCCTATTATGAGGACGTTGTTTTGTTTCGTGTTGTCCCAAAGTTCTCTTAGGCTCTCCTCCTGCTTTTTAATTTTTGTTTCTAGAAGCTGCTCTACTTGTGTATTTTTTCCTACCTTGTCTTCTAGCTCACTGATGCGGTCCTCTGCTTCTTCTACTCTACTCTTGATGCTTTCTATTTAGTTCTTTACAGCAGCAATGTCATTTTTCATTTCTTCTTTGTTCTTCATTTCCTCTTGGTTCTTACTCATATTGTCAAATTTGTCTTCCATTCTTTTCAGTCACCGTATGACCATTTCTCTGAATTCTTTCTCTGGCAGGTTGCTTGCCTCCATTTCGTTTACTTCCTTTTCTGGTGATGCCTGCTTTTCTTTCATATGCAGACTGTTTCTTTGTCTCCCCATGGTCTCTCTTTCTGGGTGTCTGGTTATGTAGTTCTCTCTCTCCTTATCCCAGGCGAAATCTGACCTTTCCGTGGTGGAGTGTAGAACTCCTCTGAATCTGTGTGTTTGCGCCAGTTAGGGACTGGTGCTCTGGGGTTCGCAGCTATTCAGTGGGTGCCGTAGTTGCAGATTTTCAGGCTTCCGATAACATCCATTTTTCTCTACAAGATGGCGTGGTCTCCGGGTCCGAGCCAGTGGCTCTGGGAGGGAAGCCAGCAGCAGTGGGGGCTGCCTGATCAGGGGAGCCCCGTCCAGCAGTCCCCACCTTCTCCTGGAGCATAGCTGTCCCTTAATTCACCAACAGACACTCCCTGTGTGACCCTCAGCTGCTCTTTCTATCTGCTCTGGGACAAGGCTCGGGACACGTCTGTCTATTCTGCCACCATTTTTTTTCTTCCGCTTTATTTTTTTTTTTATCTAGGTCAGTATGATGCCAAAACCTATTGTCTATTATAGAGTTTAAATACAGATGCAGACAATATTATTCAATGACCAACTGAGAGAATTAAAGGAAGCATGGTGTTTAAGTTATTATCCACTGGAAAGGAAGAAAGTGAGATGATTAATTATTCATGTAGTTTCTTTCAGGAACTCTTTTAATACAAACCAGAGAAACTTCAGGTGTGAGTGGCTCAGTTCGTTGAACATCATCCTGTGCACCACAAGGTTGCTGTTTTGATTCCAGGCAGGGCACATACCTGGGTTTTAACAGATTCCCAGTCAGGGTATGCATGCACATATAAAAGGCAACTGATTGATGTCTCTCTCTCCCCTTTCTCTCTCAAAGTGTGTCCTCAGGTGAGGATGTGGAAAACTGTGTGGAGTTTCCTCAAAAAATTAAAAATGGAACTCCCATTTGACCCAGTGATCCGACTTCTAGGAATATATCCCAAGAAATCAGAAACACCCATCAGAAAGGATATATGCACCACTATGTTCATAGCAGCACAATTTACAATAGCTAAGATTTGGAAACAGCCTAAGTGCCCATCAGCAGATGAGTGGATTAAAACACAGTGGTACATCTACACAATGGAATATTATGCTGCTGTAAAAAAGAAAGAACTCTTACCACTGGCAATAGCATGGATGACCTAGAGAGCATTAAGCTAAGTGAAATAAGCCAGTCAGAGCAAGATAAATTTCACATGATCTCCTTCTTTGTGGAATATAATGAACAACATAAACTGATGAACAAAAATAGATCCAGAGACAGAGAAGCATCGAACAGACCATCAAACCTCAGAGGGAAGGCAGGGGAGGGTGGGAAGTGGGATTAAGAGATCAACCAAACGACTTGTATGCATGCATATAAGCATAACCAAGGGACACAGACAGTGTAGGGGTGAGGGTCTGTGCTGGGAGGCTGTACCAGGCTGGGAGAGATCAATGGGGGGAAGAGGAAACATATGTAATACTTTTAACAATGAAGAATTTTAAAAACATAAAATAAAATATGGAAAGAAAAAGAAAAAAGTGATTTTCCAAGAGTTGTAGATGCACGCACAGACACACACATATGCACACACACTCTAAACACAATAATTAGATGTGAGTTAATATGCTGCATGGCTAAGGTAGTTAACATTCCCCACAACGTGCAGCTGAGTGAATAGAGTGTGTTTACTGCATGCACTATCTTAAGTTTTAGATGGCGCTTCCCGTTTCAGACAGCACAGGGCTGTGCTTGTCTTAAAAGCATGAGGCAAAATGATTTGTGAATGTGAGCATGTGCATTTTGGGGAAAGCAGAATGACACAGTGGGAGTCTTTTCTGTCACGGTGCTTCCTTTTCCTAGATTATGATTATGCACAGGAATTCGCTGGTTTCTTCTTTTGTATGTGTGTGCCCATTGCCAAGTAGCCTCCAGGTGCATGAACAATAACAACAAAGAGGCAGTGAACAGCAATATTAACAAAGAAAACTACTTATTGAAGCATTACAATAAGCTCAATGTGTCAACAGTGGCTTGCAACTTTCACAATTACTGCCCCTTTGAGAGAGACAAATTTAAAATCATGATCTCAAACCACACCAGGCACTTCCATTGAGAGGAACTATGTTGGAATTAAAAACAAGGTCTCTAGCTTTCCAAAGAAAATACTCATGCCCTTATTTTATTTAATTTTTTTTAAATCTTTATTATTAAAACTATTACATGTCCCACTTTTTCCCCATTGACCCCTTCTGGCCCGCCCCTGCCCCTTACCCTAGGCCTTCATCACCCTATTGTCTGTGTCCATGGGTTATGCATATATGCATACAAGTTCTTTGGTTGATCTCTTCCCACCCATCCAACCCACCCTGCCTTCTCTCTGAGATTCGATAGTCTGTTCCATGCTTCTATGTCTCTGGATATATTTTGTTCATCAGTTTATTTTGTTCATTAGTTTCCATATATGAATACGACCATGTGATACTTATTTTTCTCTGAATGACTTATTTCACTTAGAATAATACTCTCCAAGTTCCTCCATGCTGTCTCAAAGGGTAAGAGATCCTTCTTTTTTTTACAGCTGCATAGTATTCCATGGTGTAAATGTACTATAGCTTTTTATACTCTTATCTACTGATGGGCTCTTAAGCTGTTTCCAGATCTTAGCTGTTGTAAATTGCACTGCTATGAACATAGGGGTTCATACATTCTTTCTGATTCATGTTTCTGGTTTCTTAGGATATATTCCTAGAAGTGGGATCACTGAAACCACATTTATAATTTTTAAGGAAACTCCATACTGTTTTCCGTAATGGCAGCTCTAGTCTGCATGCCCACCAGCAGTGTACTAGGGTCCCCTTTTCTCCACTTCCTTGCATGCCCTCATTTTACACTGGTTACATCCCAGTACCCTTATCTGAAGTTTAAGAACGAAGATTAATTGCAAAGTGGTATCACAGAGAGAAACATCATCACAAAACTGGCCAGCAAGCAAGCTTTGAAAGATTCATGGGAAGGAAGTAAATACTAGACCCTGGAATCAGACAGAAAGGCTGCCAGTGCAAGATGATATGTAGTTGGTATCTTTAAAAATTTTGGTTTTCACAGTCAACACAAACATTTTGTCAGTAATATTTACTGAGAACTCAATGTATTTTGAATGTTATAAAGCATATAACAGAATGAAATTGGAGCTATTGTGATACCTGTTAACCATTTATAAAATGCCCACACCTAAAAATAAATCTGAGCTGGGTTCTCTGACACCTGGCATTTGGAATGAGAGGCACATGAAGGTCATTTCAGATCTATGACACAGATGTCGTCTAGAAGTAAAATAGAAAGGGATCATCCTGAAAAAGTTCATGCTAAGGAAAAGAAAAATACATGTTACTGATCAGAGGTCTGGGTTGGCTGTGTAAACTGCAATTTTCAAAGAGCCAAGTATAAGCTTCTTGGTGTTGAACTTCAAAGTCCTGTTTTAATCTTTCTCGCATAAAATCTCCCAAATGTTCTTACTAAGACATCTGAAAGGTAATAGATGGTTTCGATTTTCATTTGTTTTTTTAAAATTCTTTTGATTTCTGTCTCAGATGCGTTATGCTAGAATGTTCTTATTACTTACGCTGGCTGACTGCAATCTGAAAGTTATAGCCTAGGCTATAGGGATTTGGCTGTGGCAAAGTCACTGGGTTTAGAACTGTTTGTAAACAGCATTCAGCTAAATGAGATTGCTTTCCAATCTAACACCCTTATATACGTTCTCCAAACTTTTTTCAGACTTAATTGTAGAAATTAAAGAGAAAGAAATCGGTTATGTCTCTCATTTTTAATATACTTAGACAGAGCTAAAAGGGAACAATTGAAATAAGAAACCTGACTCCAGGTCTTTAATTTAGCTCTAGCTTACTTTCCACTTATATGGGAACTTACTTATACAAAACAACAAAATAAATTCACATAGAATTGAAAAGGGAAATATCAAAGAGTAAACACTCCAAGGGCATGCAGAGGACAAAAGGACATTTTGTACATGAAGTCAAAAGTTGGAAATGCCCACAGTTAACTAACAGATCTATAAATATACTAGTAACTCAACTGACAAAGTAGGTTTGACTTGTCAACTTACCTTTACTATTCGGGTTAACTTTACATTATGGACAAAATACATCAGACAATTTCTGTATCATAGAGATTAGAAGAAGATACAAAATGTATTGGCAAGAAATCTGTGTATTCTGTTTGTGATCATCTCTCTTTGCAAGATAAAGGAGAGTGAACATCCACTTGCTTCCAGAATCGCAAGTTCCATGATAAGAGTGCAGTTGTAACAACCTTGTAATCATTACTGCCTACCAGAAAATGTGTTAGTTGCTCCAGCTGCTAAGTTTTACTTTACTAAGAAAGATAAAAGAATCAGATCAATGTGAAATAAAACCTTGCTTCAATGTACCTGTTTCAGGGGAGATAAAGGAGCAAGCAGCAGGTCCTTGTCTTTGGTGAATGGATCAGAAGGGAGACATGATGGCAGAACTGAAAGTTGGTTACAGGCTGGGCTGATGCTGTGTATGTTTTTTGTTGTTTCCAGTGATGCCCTGACACCCAGTTTGACGTCTTACATTTCCTTTCAACAAGCAACCAAGTAGAGAGGCGTCTTATCATCAGTCAGTGCAAGGTCCTCAAGTAAATTTATTAGCATGTTATTGGCCAGCCAGATTCATGATTGCAAGAGTATATTGTCTTAAAGCCAATGTTCCCAGGAATGGAAACATTGTACATTGGAGTCAAAAGTAATCTGTTGTATTTTTTCTGCCTAATTCGTTTTAAACCACTGGGACACTGCCTGTCCCGCTTTCTTATTTCTTGCAAAACTGGAAGTTTCTGGGTTTACCTAATCCTCCTAGGTGAAAGGACCTCGCCTAGCTAATCATGACACTCCTTACCCTATGCAAAGTGATTTATCTAAGAGTTAAATAGGAGCCCCAAGGGGGACTGATAGAGTCTTCCTATGTGATTTGATAGATGGTTGCCTGGAAAGAAAACATTTTCCTCTTTTAATGTTATCTGTTATAAGATTGTTGTCTTAGAAACATTCATGAACATCATTCTCATTATGTGACACAAGCCTGTCTGTAGCAGAGCTAGAATGAAATCACACACAAAGAGAAACAGATAAGCAAAGTCAAAATTAAATAAAAGAAAAAAATTGGAGAAAGAATCTAAATATCATCATTATTTTATTCCTTATATCTAGTAGAAAATATTATTAACCCATGGATTTCAAGAGAGAGAGAGAGAAACACACCAATCAGTTGCCTTCTGTACGTGCCCAAACCAGGGATGGAACCCACAATCAAGGCATGTACCCTGTCTGGGAATCAAACCAGCAACCTTTAGGTGTGAAGGACAATGCTCAACCAACTGAGCCACTCTGGCCAGGCAGCAATTATCTTTCAACAGATAGATGTCCAATTCCAAAGATTTTAAAAAGTGTGTCCTTGAGGACAGGATATATACACTTCAAAATAATAATAAAAGCCCCACTGTAATATAACTCTGTGGTCATGAGTTCATGTATGGGTGTGGAGTAAACTGCAAAATTCTGAGTTCACCTTGCCCGACACTGCTAATTATTCTGATTTTGCCAAAAACGGATTCTTAGGATGTGAATGCTTAAGATTTGATGAAGAATTCTGTTCTGCTACATACCATCTGACTCACTCAATTGTTTTCTCCATGACAAGATTTGTTTTATTTCCAGAGTCACAATGACTAAGTTCACTTTTTTTTTAATTTTTTTAAAATATATTTTATTGCTTTTTTACAGAGAGGAAGGGAGAGGGATAGAGAGTTAGAAACATCGATGAGAGAGAAACATTGATCAGCTGCCTCCTGCACACCCCCTACTGGGGATGTGCCCGCAACCAAGGTACATGCCCTTGACCGAAATCGAACCTGGGACCTCTCAGTCTGCAGGCCAACGCTTTATCCACTGAGCCAAACCAGTTAGGGCTAAGTTCACTTTTTTTAAGGCTTTGGCTTTCAATCCTCAATCTATTTTACCTAAAATATAAAATTCTTAAGAGAACTATATATTTGAAATATATGTATTTCTAAATTGTTAATAAGAGGGTACATTTCTGATGTAACTTTATAATCATTACATTATCTAGTGTATTTCAAGTCGGCCTTTAGGTCAACATATAAACACACATACACTGTTTTTAAGTGGAATGCAAGGATTCCCTGGTATTGGTAGAATAAAATTGCTCAGAATAATTATCTTCTATACATAGTAGTAATGCCTGCCTTGAGTATGAGTTCTTTATTAAGCTCATAAGAAAGCATTGACATATTCAACATACATCTCACGGTCTGGATCCAACACATTACTAGCAGCAATTGTCTTCCCGACATTAATCTCTCTTTAGAAAGCATGTAATTATCATTCTCCATTACAGTCATAAACCATTTGATTAAACAAAATTTAAAATTTTTCTTTTTACTGGAAGATACCAAAGTCATTGGCAATTAAAATATGCTACAGATACTGCATTCTCGCTCATGCAGTGATTGTCACCCACTATCAACAATTGATAATAGCTCCTCAGAAATCACTAAACTGCTCCATCATCACTTTCAGAAGGCTATTAGCTTCTCCCTATCTAATTGCAATCATCATTATAGATTTTTTGTGCACTTATGTTCTGCACTCTTAACCCCTCACTTGGCTGTGTATTCTTTCAGGGCAGAAACAACATTGGTGAACAGTGCTCAGTACAAAGACCTTGACCTTGTAAGTGCTCTCCACATCTTTTTTTTAAACAGGGAATTGTTGACCAACATTACAGCAAAATGAGTGTGTCACAATTTGGTATTATAAAGAAAAGTTGATCATTGATCATATTGAAAAAATATTGGATTTTTTAAAAGTATAATAGCTTTCCTAACTTCAGAATTTTCAGTGCTTTAACAGATAAAAATCCGATATGACTCACCAAACTGAGGTTGGGGAGATACAGATTTTAGCTTACAGTCTTTCTCTAATTTATTAGAAATATTTCTGCACACTGTTTCTAAGGACTGAGTTCTGCATAATTCATTCTGAGAAAGGCTACTTCCATAGTTAAGAGAATGGGCTTTTGAGTATGGGTTGTGTTTTACCTTTTTCTCCACTACTTAGTAACTGTGGACTCACATGAACTACCGAACTAAGCCCTAATATAGTCCAAATGAAATTCCAAATGTGTAAAATGTAAAGAATAATAGCCACACATGATTACATTGTAAGGACCAAATGCAATAATACGGTACATATGAAATGTTTATCATAATTTCAAATACTTAAAATATCACTAATTTTATTCATGAATTGAGTCCATTGAATCCTAGGTCATCTTAGTATTACTGGATGCTGTCTCCTAACTTTTCCTTTGTATTAAGACCTTCAGTTTATCCTCCTCTGGTAATAACTTTCTTTTTCCATATGTCTAGACCTGTTTTAAATGACCTTGTAAAATGTCCAAGCTCCAAGAGCATGTGTGAATAAGGACCTAAAGGCTTTACCAAGGGAAATTTAAAAATGCCCTTGAGGAAAAGAGGCTGTGCAGAGCTTCTCCTGATATTTCAGTTCTTTAGGTTGCTAACCAATAAAGCTCCTTTCCCTTCTAAAGCAGTGTTTTGTTTCCCTTACGGGGACATTGTTTCCACTGTTTGCCCAACGTTCCCCTCATTAATTTATCTTTGGACCAAGAACATTCCAATGACTCTGCAATCTCTTTGAGGGCCTCTCTCCCCCTTGCAGAAGGTTTTGGGGGAAAGGCACTCTTTTCCTAGCTATTTTCAGAAACTCCCCCTCTGCTTCAGAGACAATTCTGTTTAATTTTAGCCTTTTTGTGTGTGTGCTATAGCAGGCTTAATCCAATCCAGGAACAGCTTTCCTTCACTAGGTTATCAACTCCAGCCAGAGTGAAAGGCTATTGTCTGGCCATGGACCCCACTGAAACAATTTGCATGCTGCTTAATTCCAATTCAATTCTATTGTCCTGCTGTACTTTTCCTTCTTCTCAGCTGGAAGAAAAGTCAACCAAATGCAGCCGTGGTTCAATCAATGCAGAACCACAAAACCTGCTTCAACCAAAGGTCATAATGTGAGCCCAGAGGATTTGAAAGTAATCAGCACAGCAAAATCTAACCTACATACAAAGTGTTTCCCCCTCTTTTTGCTACATTATCTTTACTCTATCGTCCTTACACAGTAGGAGGATACGCAGTAACCCTCCTTGTGAACAGACTAATACCTACCTATCAGCATAATGACTTCCTATTTGCGGCAAACTGAAAACAAGCAACTACAATAAAGAGAATAGTCACAGAAGAATACACTTGAGAAGGAGAATACAAGTCTTTTCCCAAATGAACTAGAGGTGCCAGAGACAGTAATGTATGCTGTGTAAGAAAATAAATATGGCCCAAGTTTGTTTCTTATTTCCAGTAACCACTGAGACTTTTCTGTTATAAGCAATACGTAATACATATAAAAATAGATAAAACAGCAGTACCATGGAAACGGATCATTTGTTTGCAAAGGAACAGATCTTATTCCCAGTGGCAGGAGCTAAGGGATCTTTTAATGGGGGAATAGAGATATTGTCCAGTTAACACTCAGCCAAGGAAATTACAACAATCAATTTTTCCCCCTGTAACTGCAGGTCCATTTGCACATCATTATCACATTCAAGAAAGGTGAAACTACTGATATGTGCTATGTTGCCCAGAACTCAATATAGCAAAAATGCATGACAATGCCTAGTTAGGGCATTAGAGGATATGATTTGGGCTCATAAAATTCTATATTTTAAAGCCTGAATTTTGAATGCATCCACATAATGGTGGCAAAAATGCTTTGTGATGGAGATATCCACTCTAATGCTAAGTAATAAACTGTAAAATGATACTCTGATGTACATGTATAGACCAAGGTAAGATACTGACTCTGGAAATATATATCAAGTGCCTTTTACCATCCTAAGTGCTAGAAAGTCAATGTATGGTGAGCAGGTTCAAGTCAGTACTTGCAGAATTCAATAGATTTCTCTAAGCATACCACCTAACTACAAACTCTGGTCAATATTAGTGGATAATGCAGATTTTAGAACACACAGTGATACCTGAACAAGAACAGGATAATTTTGCTAGTACCCTAGTACAGCAATCTTAGTCCTGAACATCAGCCATAATAGAGTTACATTCACATTTTACAGAGAGGGGAGGAGAGAGACAGAGACAGAGAGAAAATTATGCTTCAGCTAATTATTTATTCTACAAAAAGACTAGATTTTTTTTTCTGGTATTAATTAACCATTCTATGATGGTTATGTATATGGCAAGTTAAAAATAATTCTTTCTCATTTTCAGTGCCCCTTGTGATATCTTGTCTCCAGGATGGCCACTGCAAATTCCTTTCATCCTGGTGAGAGCATCACAGTCCTAACACATCCCTTTAAATGGAGCTGATCCATCATTGGGTCCAGTGTAGCTGAGATTTCTGAAGAATCTACACACATCCTGTCGATGCATACATACCATCTCAAGATAAGCATCACTTGGTTTTAACCTGGTTCTTTTAATTCCAGCTTTTAGTCACTTGATTTTATTGACATAAAAATCTACCATTTAACTGAAGATATGCTTCTTCTTCCCTTTCATCTTACTCAGTATATTCCATTAGGCTGCTTAATTGATTGTATTCTAGTAATTTCTGGGTTATGGTTTTATTGTATCTCTAGTGTATGATAAAAATGCATGCAAGTCTTCAAGAAGCTTATATAAATTTTCATTAAGTTGCATACTCTTGTCCAGTTTCAACTGTGTTCGTACTTCATGGGCAGTAATTAATTTGTCTCAGAGGTTCCTTTTACTTTGGCAGCACTCTCTATAGTCCGTCCTTCTGAAAACATGTTGATCTTTGAGTCCAATAGTTTAGTTTCACTAGTCAATTCTTATGGAAGAAATGTGTAACTGGTTCATTCATCTACAGAAATTCCTGCTATAGCAGGACTACCCTGATACCTCCCTAGGAATCTGAAGCTTCACAACCTAGCTGTTTAGCATTTCATAACAATATGTTTTGTGTCAGCTCAATGCAAAGCAAAGTCTTAGTCAAATTAGATGAAGTTCCAGATACAAAACCAGATATATACATGATAGGTATCAAGCCCATATATAGTCTTCTCTTCTTTAATTTTTTAAAATATATTTTTATTGATTTCAGAGAGGAAGGGAGAGGGAGACAGATGGAAAAATTAATGAGAGAGAATAATTGATCAGCTGCCTCCTGCATGCCCCCTACCAGTGATGGAGCCAAGCATGCGCCCTGACCGGGAATAGAACTGTGACCTCCTGGTTCATAGGTAGATGCTCAACCACTGAGCCACACTGAATGAGCTGGTCTTCTCTTCTTTATATGCATGTCTCAACCTATATGTTGGCATGCTCTCTTTTATTTGTCCTTCCTAAAAATACAAATTAGAAAATATCCTCTATAAATCCCATTTTCTTATACCTTATAGTAAATCCCTTTTACAAAGGGACTATCATTCAGTGCAATAAACAAACTTCTTATCTGTTCTCCTGTACAGTGTAGCTGGTGTCTTTATTCAGAAACTAAATTTTTATATAATCTTGAATGAAGACCTGGTGTGATGTGAGAGAGACTTGAGAGGTGGAGTTGAGATCCCTGTGGAGCTAAAAATCCATTAGAGAACAAATAAATAAATGAATGAATTAAACATATGAATAAACACACATAATGCTATTAACCAATCATATAGAAAGTTAATCACTTCACAACCACTTACAGAAACAATCCACCTTAACTTTTTTTAAATTTACTTTTATTGTTGAAAGTATTACAGATGTCCACTTTGTTTTTTTTTTGTTGTTTTGCCCATTGACCCCCTCCACCCTGAACCCACCCCTCCAAAGCCTGCACCTCACTATTGTTTGTGTCCATGGACTATGCATATATGCATATAAATTCCCTGGTTAATCACCCCTCCCCCTAGCCTTCCCTCTGAAATCTACCAGTCTGCTCCATCGTTCTATGTCTCTGGATTTATTCACCTTAACCTTTGAATTTTGAATAAAAGGTTACATATCCAAATGACAAAGAAGCGGAACAATGAAACCCAGGGAACTCTCCCTGTTCTTCTGGCTCTTTCATGTTGCCATGAACCTATTTGTCACATTATTGTTGTTATACTTTTGTCACATTGTATTTTTCACAGTGCTTTAGAGATCAAAAATTAATTTTACTTGGAGTATCTCATTTATACATGACAGCCAACTTCAGAAACAGGAAGGCAAAAGAGTATACTTCATATTTTGTAAATGAGGAAACTAAGAGATGTAAATTTTTCTGAACTTACTCTATTAAGATGGAAAGCATATACCCCTGATAGGTTCCTCAGTGGTTAGAGCATTGGCCCAGGCACCAAAGGATCATGTGTTTGATTCCCAATCAAGGACACATACCTGACATACTGGGGTTGCAGTTTTTATCTTCAGCCCCAGTCAGGCCACATGCAGGAGGCAGCCAATCGATGTATCTCTCTCACATCAATGTTTCTCTCCCCCCACCCCTTCCAAGGGAAAAATTATCTTCTGGTGATTAACAACAACAACAAATGGAAAGTATATAATAAAATAAAGTCTTCTGAATCTTGAGTTAGTGCCTTTCACCTATTCAAGTAATTAACAAAGAGCTAACAGGCAAGCAAGTTCAGTGGCTTGAACAGCCCTGGATACGCCTAAGTCACTGTCTCTTTGCAATAATGATACCTTTAAAAGTAAGTGTACTCAGGGCCAAAATTTGGACAGAGTTGAGCCATGAAAAATGTCCAAGTGTGTGTAAGGAGTGAGTGTGTGTAAGGCACTCCCAATAATTGTTCATGTTCAACAATGAGATAACTGGACTGGCAACCTAGGGATAAAAAAAAGGATGGCATGAGAGCCACAAATTCTAAAGTAAAACTGACCATGACAACAAACAGATAATTTACACAAATTAATAAATCAAACTGCCTCTACTGATGAGATTTATACTTTATTAAAAATATTGTATAGAAGTGTCTGATTTGTGGTCTTGGCAGTGCAGTGAAGCTCCTCTGACACATTCTGAGCACAGGTGCTGGTGCTTGGAGCCACTTCACGGCTTTATCCATCGGGGGCTTTGTCAGTGGGCATAGCTCCCCACACAACACAGGCAGGATGAGCAAGCTCCAGGCACAGTCCCAATTTTCTCTCTCAGTCAGCATTGTACAGCCAGGCGTGCAGCTCCCTTGTCTCGGGCCAGTCTCTGCAAGCAGGTGACAGGTAATTATAAGAGGTAAATAGGCCGGGCATTGTCATTTTCAGAAACTGCTTGCAAAGCACACAAACTCCACTTGCTGCACACTCTCCACTTCAACATCCAAGACATGTTAAAAGGGTTTTTATTTAGAACTAGAGGCCTGGTGCACAAAATTCATGCACTGCGGGGGGGGGGGGGTGTCCCTCAGCCCAACCTGCACCCTCTCCAATCTGGGACCCCTCAGGGGATGTCCGACGGCCTGTTTAGGCCTGATCCCCTAAACAGGCAGTCGAACATCCCTTTCACAATCTGGGACTGCTGGCTCCCAACTGCTCGTCTGCCTGCTTGATTGTTTCTAACCGCTTCTGCCTGCCACCCTGATCACCTCCTAACCACTCCCCTGCCAGCCTGATCATGCACATTCCCTCTTTATTAGATAGGGTTTTTCTTTAACATATTGGACAGTGTACCTGCCGTGGTCTTGACAAACCCGTAAAAATGTAAACCCAAACTAAAAGTGTCATAAAATAAACTCCTTAAACAGGAATTTCATGAGACCTTGGAAAGGTGATATCATGTGGTTGTTTCTTCCTTTCTTCCTTCTGTTTCTTTTTCTTGATGTTTCATCTTTTGTCCTTTCTTTCCTTTCTCCTTTTATTCCTTTTCTGTCCTCTCTTTCTCTTAACTTTTCCGTTGCTAGAATCGTAGTACTTGAATCTGTCTTGCTTCCAGAAGACGAAGAAGAGGGAAACACACCGTCATCTGAAGAAAAAGATGATCTGTGTTGGGATCAGTGGTGTTTCTGGTTTTGCTCTTTTCCCGGTTTGTCATTTCTGCCAGCCCCGGCATCTTCAGGACTTGTGTGTGGGCACTTCTTATTCATGTCTACAAAACCTCCCTGCCTTGGTGAAAACTGTAGGGGAAAAGGCCTTCCTGGGTGGGCTCAAGCCCTGCCCGAGGTGCTGAGGAACCAGGGCGGGGAGCACCCACCATCGCCCTTGCAGAGCTAACCTCTGGACCTCCCAGTACTCTCCAGTAATGTAACTGCTATGTCCCCGTTTGCCTTCAGAAATTAGTTGTAAGTTACTTCCGATGTGAAACCCTACCTCAGACATTTCCTTTGCGGTTTCTAAAGATTTTAAACAAAATCCATTTACCTCCCTAACCTGGTCAGAAGTTTCTACCCAATGGGAGAAGTTTGCTGGGCAGCATCACCCAGATACCCCCCTCCCCCCATGTCCAATCACTCCGCTGGGGGCAAGGGAAGTTATAAGGCTATAGGTGTGTGTGGGGGGATCATTCCATGGGGGCACAGGCCCTTTGGAGGCTGACACCCCAGGCTGCCACTGGGAGGGGATCGCTCTGGAGGGCACGGCTGCCTCCCAGACCTACACTCCTGGCTGCGGCTGGGAGCTGATTGCTGGTGGTGGGGGGGGGGGGAGGGGGCGTGGCCGCCTCCCAGGCCGACTGCCCAGGCCGCATCTTTGAGCGGATCGCGCCGGGGTGCACGGGCACCTCGCAGGCCTACGGCCCAGGCAGGGGCTGGGAGCGGATCGCGTGGCGGGGGGCGGGGGGGGGGGGGGTGGCAGGGGGGGCGAGCGTGACCACCTCACAGGCCGATGGCCCAGGCAGGGGCTGGGAGCGGATTGCACAGCAGGGGGCGGGGGGGGGAGGGCGGCAGGGGGGGCGAGCGTGACCACCTCACAGGCCGACGGCCCAGGCCGCATGCTGCCAGTTCTCATTGGCAGCCCACCTTGGGACTGGGGGACTCCGGCGGGCCTGAGAGGACTGAGCACCGCCATCTTGTGTCTATGGGCACTGCCATTTTTGTCACGGAGTGATGGTTAACTTGCATATTACTCTTTTATTAGATAGGATTTTATGTTCACAACTGTTTTTGTAATTTTTTTCTCCCTATAGAGAACTTTCATTTGCTCTGGTAATAGTTTTTTGTTTGTTTTGTTTTTTTGGGTTGTTTTTTTTTTTGTATGTGTGTGTTTTAAATAACCAGTTGACTGTGGCTGGACAACCGTCTAGATTATTATGGCCAATTAACAATAAAATAGAGAGAAGCTTCAATCACAGTGAGTCAAAAGATAATAGAAAAATTCCCATTCATCATGCTTCCAACATTTTTCAATTAAGGACTTTGTTTCTCAGGTCATCATATTAGATTTGAACAGTGTTGCTATTTCCTGATGTCTGTTCATTTATTTATTTTTCCCCAATATGTTTGTATTGACTTCAGAGAAGAAGGGAGAGGGAGAGAGAGATAGAAACATCAATAATGAGAGAGAGTCATTGATTGGAAGCCTCCTGCACATCCCCTACTCGGGATTGAGCCCAAAGCACAGGTATGTGCCCTGACTGGGAATTAAACATGACCTCCTGGTTCATAGGTGAACACTCAACCATTGAGCCACACTGGCTTGGCCTCATGTCTGTTCATTTAGATAGCAATTCATCACAGGTTGCTCTACTCCAGTGTTGAGGGGGTGGGAAATCATATTTGGGAACATATGGTTCAATCTGAAAGATCGGAAATACTCTGTATTAGTTTACACAAAATTATTTTTATTACGGGAAATCATAGCGGTTTACTACATTGGTCTTTTTAGGATTTTCTTTTATATTTGCTGGCTTTTAGAATTTAACTTGAATTATCATGAAAAAACTGTTTTCTTATGCCCTCTGTATTTTAAACTTTAAAAAGTACATATCTCACAGCTAACAGTAAATACAGCATTTTGTTTGTTTTCAAAGACAGCGTAAGTCACTTCCATATAAAAACCTTGCCCTTTCTCTCATCTCAGTTGCTTTAATCTATTTACCTTCTCAATAATTTCATTATACAACTCACTTCTCCAGAGTGGTAAGCACAAATGCAGCAATGAAGGTATTGTCAGTTCTAATTGGGGAGAGTTGCTGATCATAAATCCTGAGGGTGTCTGCATGGCACTTAAGCTTCTAATTGAGTGGTGAATGCTGTTTTTTTTTTTTTTTTTTTTTTTTTTCAGTTTTTCTGGTAATCCACGGCTGTTATTTCCAGTTATAATGAGCTATACTGGTTCTGTGTAAAAAGACATACATTGACCTGGTGTCCAGAGGTCAGTTCCTTAGAAAGAGGGAGAGGAATTGGAAGATTGCCAAAGTCATACATATACCTGAGAGGATTCTGGTAATTTAGTTTGCTGCCTGATCATCTGATCATTTATTTAGCTTCCCTGAGAGATATGATAACGTTTTTATTTGCTATTTTGAAATTGGTAAATTTTTTTCCACTGAGTTTGCAGAGAGGGACGAGGAAGATCAGAACTAGTTAGTATCAACAAATGTTGAAGCATCTCTTCAGGATACTTAAAATAAATTGCATTCAAAAACAGAAAAGGAAGGAAAAGAAGAGGCATGAGATGCTGAGTGGAAAATCCTATATAATAAAAGGCTAATATGCAAATTGTCTCCATGAGTGGGAGTTTGACCGACCGGGAGTTGGATGTGCACTGACCACCAGGCAATGGCAACACAGTGCTGGCAGCAGGCAGCAGTGGAGGTGCTGCTAGCCCCAATGGGCCCTGACAAGAGTGGGACCATGGCGGGATGATGGAGCAGGTGAGAGGGCAGCACCAGGCCACGGCCGGTGTGAAGGGAGGCTCCAGCCGACAGCCAGCAGCCACTAAGGACCCTACCCATGCATGAATTTCATGCACTGGGCCTCTAGTAGAGAGATAATACTGCATTTGTTTGCATTAAGACAATACTTTATGTCGTAAACATCATAAGAAGTAAGGTAGAGTGAGACAACTACTGTAATAAAGTTTTAAGAACTAGCAAAGGCCAAAGTTTAAATCTTCTGGAATTTAAATGGACCAGAGTATGTATTCTCTAGCAGAGTAAAATAATAATTTATTGATGACAGATCTACTAGATAACATTAAAGGGGTAAGATAGAAGAACTTTCACTGGAGCCTAATCCAATCAAGGTGGCATTCTTATAAGAAATACTTATTTTGACATAGACATGTACATATACATTGGAAAGTCCATCTGAGAACACAGAGAGAAGATGGCCAAGCCAAGAAGAAAGGCCTCAGAAGAAACCAAGTCTACCAACACCTTCCTCTTGGATTTTTAGCCTCCAGAACTGTGAGAAAATAAATTTCTGTTGTTTATGCCATCCAATCTCTCCAAAAGCAAGAGCTGTATAAACAGCTAACCACATTCAGCTGGACAGAACAACCTCCCTATAGCAGTTTTCATGTAATGTAGAGTACAGATGATAAAATAATTAAGTTTAATTGGAGGACTTAGCAAATAACTCATGGAGAAGTGTTTGAGAGGAAACATTACTTTTGGGATTGGAGAAAAGATAATTGTGAGTCGGGTAGTTTTCCTGAGCAGGATGTAAGGGTGATTTCTTTACTGGGTCTCTGTCCAGATGGATTTGAAGAATGAAGCCATGGACAAAAGGTAGTAGATAAAAAGGGTATGTTAACGTAAAAAAAACCATTGAAACCTATAAAGAATTTTGTGAGTTTATTTGAGCCAAACTGTGGAAATATGCCGGGAAGAAGAACCTCAACGAATTGAGATAATGCTCTGGAGAATGGTGGGTTACATTTGTATTTATACATTGCAATCAAAGGAGGGACATAGATGGGTTACATGACATTCATTGGTGATAGATTTAGGAGGTGGGATAAAGCAAAGCCAGGAAAACCCCTGGGATTGAATAAAAAGTGAAATGATGGACACATACTTAGGTGAGTGCAGGAACAATTAACATGATAATGAAGGAATTTGTGGTATCTGTCCTGGCGCCCACCACATTTGGTTGTGCCCCAGGGGATCCAGAAAAAGGGAAGTTACAAGTTACCCAGCCATTTCAAGGGTATGTTATCATAGATGCAAAAAGACAGATAGGCTCAGTTAAGGTAAAGGTTGACCTTGTCAGTGAAGATACTGGTCTAGGATGTAACTCTCCACCATAACTGCGTTTAGTTAAAAGTGTAATTTCAGACCATCCTTTGTGGTTACTTTAGGTCTCTGAGTTTGCAAGACTACCATGCAGGCCTCCCCTGAGCTTGTCAGATTAGCAGGTGGAAATTTATTGGAAACAATTAGAGACTCCCACATAGGCAGGGAGTCCCAAAGGGGTAACCCACTAAGCCCTCTTTTGCCAAGGTTGATAAAGTCTGCAGTTCTTTGTCTTTTGACATCCATTCTGATCGGTCACTATATCAGCTTCAAAGCTCAAACCCCACATGCCCCCTTCTCTCTCTCCCCTTTCAGTGGTAGAATTCTCTATTTCCCATGAAAATCTGTTTTCCTCTTTCTCCCATTTGTTGGCATTTCTCTAGCCTCTGTGAAAGTTTCTTTCCTTTTTCTCCCCATACCCTGTGGCTTTTCCCTGTCTTATGTAAATGGATGTCTTCCTCTCCCCTTATCCTGTGGCACCTCTTTTTTTCTCTGTGAATGTATGCCTTTTGGCAGCTTCAAGCCCTCATCTTATGCAGTCCTCCTCCATGGACCCTCTTTATTTCTAAAACTTCCTAAACCTGCCTATTTTATCCACAAAACTCCTTTCAATTGTAGGCATCAGGAATAGTTTGATAAAAGGTGCAAATGTGTTTTTGTGTATTTGGTATGTTCAGGGAAGGCTGAGTAGTTGGGAACAGGATAATTAGCATAGCCTAAGGTCTTGAGCTAGGGGGAATCTATCAATCTACTTCACACTAGCTCCACCAACCCTACTTAGTCTCATACCCTTGACTTTATTAAACTTGCCCAAAATGAACTATGCTCACTCATTTCCATAGCTTTCCTTATGCAGGTTTACACCACTACCACCACCAACAACAAAAATGTGCAACCTCCTAAATCTATACTTAGCCAAATTTAGTTTTCCCTTCTCCGTAAAGTTGTTCTCTTTAATACCAATTGACTTCTACCTGCCCTACCCCAGTCCACATATATTCATTGCTTTCTTCCTAGACCAGTCTTTAGCATCTTAAGGCAAATAAATCTATACTATATATATACTATATTCTCTCATTTCTGCAGGTGCAGTATGCTTCATTCTTTTACTGAACTATAAGATCCATGTGGGCATGATATATTTTTTTGACTTTTCTGAATATATTTGTTATATAATTTGTTTAAAACAAACTTTCAGTTAAATGGGTCAAAATCTTGAGGTAATAAAAAGTTCAGCTTTGGTATCTAATTGCAACTTTAAAATGGTAGCCAAATAAGAATAGAGACAGCAAAGTGTCAGCTTTGCATTTGCTAGTTAGTAGGATTCAATTTCATCACTAAATGTCCCTCTGCCCATTGTGTATCTTTTGACCTAGCAGAAGGGTTTGAATATTCAATCCATTTTCATGTTCCAAACAACTGCTCTTGCCACCAGGAAGATATGCTGAAAAGGTGTTTTGTTGTTTTGTTTTTTGTGTTGTTTTATTATTTTTTTTTTGTCATTTCACAAGAAGAAAAAGATACCATCTTCTTAAACTCATGGAACACAAAAACTCTGAAATTATAACAAGCAAAGATTCTTTTAAAAAACAGAATCAGGACTAAGAAAGAATTAAAAGGACAAAAACATTTTTCTAGTTTTATTTACACAAGTATAAACTTGTTTACACAATTTTCTCCCTTTATTTACATAGTAAGTTTACTTTTAGAGAAAGATTTATGATGGGGAATTTAAGTAAACATATAAAATCCATAGACTTGAGAGAGAGGTGGTCTAGTGGAACTTAACCCTGGTTTTGTCATTAGCAATTTGCCTAAGAACTCAGTTTGCTCATCTGCAAGATGTGTTATAATAAGTAATAGCTGCATAACAATAAACTCTACCCCTTAGAGCTCTGAACTGAGTTAATATATTCAAAATGCCTAGAGCTGTGTACAGCACAAAGCAAACCTTTCTGAAGCATTAGAGGGATCCCTAGGCCTGCAGGAATTCCTTCATGGGGAGTATTCACAATTCTGAAACTTAAAATCTCTCCTTATCTTTCCTTGTCTGCCTAGTTCCAATGAGTTCTCTCTTAATAGGAGATGGACCATGCTAATATTGGATCCAATTAAAGAATTTACATGAATAAGTGGTTAATGTGAATAAGGAGTTTTGGGTAAAGATCACAAAATGACACAATTCTGGAATAGCACGAGAGCTATTGAAACATATACAGAGTTTACTAAGGACAGAAATAAACTCCAAATTTAAGTTGTTCAGATTCAGACAGACTAGAAATTTGGCCTACTTGACATAATACTTCTCCTCTTCTTTCAAAAACACAAACATAGATTTCTTGGGCATGTTTTATTGTTAAAAAATAAAATAAGCCTTCCTAAAATTTTCTGACCAACATCTATTTTCCAGAAGCTCCTTGTATACCAGTCTCATGGGCAGAGTTGCATTTTTCAGCCATGAAATAAAAGCTTTAATGAGGATTTGGCCATCAAAGGTAATGCATGAGGTTAGTCCAGTCTGAGCTATCTCAGATAACTTCTTGCATCAGTGAGAATAATTGTAAATAATGTCTCCTTTAGATCTCAGTGAGAAAGCTTTTACTGCAGGTTCCTTAAAAGGTACCTAAAGGACTGAGCTCAGCATATTCTCAAAGGATTTATAGACAGCCTCACAATTCAGGGTTTTAAGAATACCATACAGTTACTTTCCTTTTCTAACATAATGTAATAAAATAATAGATCGTTTAATTTTCCTAATGCTTACAATAAGTGTTTTATTTATTACTAAAGGATTAAAGACTAACTCTCCATTTTCAAGCTGTTTCAGAAAACAAAACTGAATGGATTCACCAAAAACCTTCTTTCTAACAACAACAAAAAAAGGCAAAAGCCAATGTGCTATTAAAATTGCCAGCTGTTTATGTAAATTCAATTGTTGATGGACTTTTCTCACTACACGTACATGAGTATCCACATGGTGCTAATGAGACAGGCAGATCCTAGAACCTGTAGCTTTCTTGACACAGGAAAGGGAGTGATTGTAATTATTTACCTATGAAAATTAAAAGATGAGCTCAGTTTATTTGCCATGACTGTCTACAATGTTTTCATTCCTTTAAAAATTAGAAAACAGTAACACAAATATACTTCTCTGCCTCAGCATCTTTAGGGAGAAAAAAGGCTTCATATAAAAAGAAATCAGAATGATATAAGCATTTTATGTTTTACCCCCAAACTGTCTGCTTTTCCATCTTCAACATTCGTATCTCTGTTCTGCATATTTTTATGGAAATTCATTTTTATGGTATTAAACTTGAAGCATTGATTTTACGGTTTAATAGTCACACATATTTTGTAATGTTTTACATAGAAACATAATATATTTAAAAATATAGACCTCTTTAAGAATGGCACTAAACCCTTCCAAATAGATATACTTTCAAGGTTATCAGATGCATCTTGATGCATAATTTGGAGATGAATGTGTTCTTTGACTGCAATTCGACTATATTTGGGCTATGGTTTACATAAAAATACAATTTTTAGAGAAAAATCATCATCTTATCTGAAAATGGTTCTGGGGGTAGCTTGTTGCCCAGTGATTCATTCCCACAGATGATGGCAGATAAACTGAATATATTTGAAAGCAAGGAATGACACCCTGGGCTACAAGATGAATTAATTTATCAGGCTTTCACCCTAGGTGGTCCACTGGTGACAAGGGCTTAGGAACTGGATGTCTTCATTGCAGTTATGCTCCCGGAGAGCAATCTTCATCATTTATCCGCTACTGCTTTCAAATTACACAGAGCTCTGTGCAGGAATAAACTGTAATGTATGGCTGCAGCCCTAAACATGTGTATAAGGCTTTACTTAATGTCATAAAATGAGAATCCTGTACAGGCAGTCATTATTTAAACAGCTTTACTAGTGAGAGAGGCCACATGCTACATCTACATTTTTAGCTCTTTCTCACAGAGATACACGGAAAGACTGAGAGTTAACGTGTTTCTACACAGGAACTGGAGACAGGTATGGATTCGTTATTGAGGGGAAGATGCTATACTGGATATAAGTTAGCATGCTTTGAAATTTAAGTACTAGACTAATGGGACTTCAATACAAATATATTTATTATCTCTCACAATAAGAAGTCAGGGAAAGGGTATGTTCTAGGGCTGGTTGAGTCAGTGGCCCAGTGGTTATATCAAGGACCATGTGTGGTTTTTTTTTCAGGCTCTTTTCTTACCCATCATTCTTGGGGTGTAAGCATTATCCTCAGACAACTTGTCTTATTGTCACCAGATATCTGCCCCAGAGCAATTGAGGCCAACTCATCCTTGTTAATAAGCACTGGGAAATATTAGCGTTGAATATCAATCGTTCTCTTTGATCTGGTTGAGCCTACCTTAGTAACTTCCTATTCAATACAAGAACCAGAAATACAAAATATTGTACCTCAAGTGCATTAAAATTACTGGGATCTGTAACTGGAGTGCTACCAGTTGAGAAAGAATAAATGCTTGAAAAGTATCAAGGTGCCTATTAATGAGGAAAAAGCGGAAAATGATCACTCTTAGATGATATCAACAGTGTCCACCAGACATATCATCAAAACAGACCTGAGGACCCATTTCAGAGAAGCCACTGCTATTGACTTGACTGACCTATTGCAAATTATCAGTCCGGAACTCATTTTTCATCTATAAAATAGGGATTACATTCCTTCCTCCTAGCATGACCGAGTTTATTACAAGGAAAAGCAAATGTCCATCTCTAAGATATGCCTAATTATCTTGTAAAAATGTTCATCAGAATCTACCAAGAATCAATAATTTAGAAAATAACTATATAGATCCAGTGACAGCAGACATCGCTTCAAAAATAAGTCAGGGACTCCAGGGCCCTGGCTGTCACCTACCTACCGTCCATCATTCTGGCTCTTCATCCTGCCTGGGATAGGAGGGAATGCAGGGCTTTAATATATGCTGTGGTCCCTAACGCTAACTAAGATAACATGACACTTTCCTAATGGAATTCTTTTAAATATACGTTTCAATTGATTAATATGGTCTTTGTCTTTTTTCAGGACAAAGAGATACTTGATTATCTCTTTTTATCTGTATTGTTGAAAGTATTACAGATGTCCCCTCTGTTTGTTTGTTTTTCCCATTAACCCGTTCATTTTTAACTACCTCTTAATTGATACATTCATTAGTATCACTTAATGTAGTTTTAAACTTGTGAAGTCTATTGTAATGGTATCCATCTGTTATTCTTTCTTTCTACAAAGCATTCCCTACCTTTCTTTATAGAATAAAATAATCTTCCAAAAGACTTTCTCTTCTTATTGCTATAGAATGCATTATATAATTGATTCTTATGCCAACAAGGTACTAGTTGATATTTAATATAAATTATTTCCCAGACAATGACTCATTCATGGTTTAATTCAATAGATCTAAAATATATTTAAAGCCTGTCTGGCTAGCTTCCTGCAAAGTGCTGTAATCATCCTTTTAAACCTTTTTTTTTTCTTTCTTGTTTTTATCTATATTTATATTTCAAGTGCAACAGTGATGTGCCTCTTCCTCACTCTATATGTGATATATGACATATACTTTAAAAGGTAGCAATCAACTGCAGGTGCATTGATTAAATTGGGCCCTCATGAGGAAGAACTGAATGATATTTACATTGATTTAAGTTTCTTCATCACTAATTTTGCCTGTCACTGTCTTTCATAGGGTGTTTACTTTGGTTCCAGTGTATATATCACATGTTTCAATGTATAAATTAAATATTTGAAAGAAAAGAAAATAAGTGATCATTGTTTCTTGAAAAATGAAATTTGTCATATATTTGGCTTATGGGCCAGAGCAAATATTTCAGTTTAAGCATTGTTTTTGAGCATTAATAAAGCAAGGAAACAATTAAAATTGGATGGAATTAGAGAACATCATGCTAAGTGAAATAAGCCAGTCAATGAAAGAAAAATACCACATGATCCCACTCATTTGGGGATAATGAAAAACATTATAAACTGATGAACAAAAAGATAGTTACAGAGGCAGTAAAGCATCAAACAGACTGTCAAATTACAGCGGTAAGGTTAGGGAGAGGTGGGGGAAATAAGAGATCAACTGAAGGACTTGTATGCATGCATATAAGAGTAACCAACGGATGCAAAACATTGGGGGGTGAGGGCATGTATGGGAGTGGGGTGGGGGTGGGGGGCAATGGTAAGATATGTACACATATAATACCTTAATAAAAATTTGAAAAAAAAAAAAGTATATTTAGCTTACTTTTGAAAAGATTTTAAACTTAAGGTTCAGATAAAACATAATTGATTAAAGTAAATAAATTGGAGTCCTACAGAAAAACACAGGCAAAATATATGCTTACCCATTTGTCTTGGTAAGCTTTGGCTGCTATAAGAAAATATAGACATGGTGGCTTAAAAAACAGGCAGTCATTTCTCACACTTCTGGAGACTGAGAAGTCCAAGATTAAGATGTCAACAGATTCGGTTCTTGGTGAGGGCCTACTTTCTAGCTTGCAGGTGGCCACCTTCTGACTGTAACCTCACATGGAGGAGAGAAGCTCTGGCGCCTTTTTCCTCCTTATAAGGCCAATAATCCTATCATGGGGTTCTGACCTCACCCTAATTTAATTACCTGCCAAAGGCTCTTGGCCTAATATCATCATGTTAGAAGTTAGAGCTTCAACATGTGACTCTGGTGGAGGACATAAACATTCAGTCTGTGACACCATGGGACCCAGCAATCTCATGACTGGGTGTTTGCATGGAAAAAGAAACTCTTATGTCCATACAAAGATCTATACATGAATGATTATAGCAGCTTTATGCATAACTGCCAAAAACTATTCAACAGTCTTCAACTAAAGAAGAGATTAACAAATGTGGGATACAATAATAATGGAATACTAATCAGCAATGTAAACTGCAAACTCTTGATTTCTGTAATAATGTAGATGCATTTTAAAAGCATTGTGCTAAGTAAAATAAAGTAGACAGAGAAAGCAGCTAGCATGTGATTCTGTTTATGTGACATCCTAGACTAGGCAAAGATACAGAGGCAGCATTCAGATCAGTGTTTGCTGGGAGCTGGGGTGAGGCAAGGGAATCCTATCTAATAAAGGAGTAATATGCAAATTGATCGTACCTCCGCTACACACACAAGCCATGCACACCAGCCAATCAGGAGCAAGTATGCAAATTAACCCAACCAAGATGGCTGTGGCCACGGAGCTGCAGCAAGCAGGAGGCTTGGGTTTCCCTGGCAATGGAGGAAGCCAAGCTTCCCTGCCACTCAAGGCTACAAAGTTTCAATTATAGAAGATAAATAAATCCCAACAAAAATGGCTGCAGCCACGGAGTGAGCAGGAGGCTTGGCTCCACTCAAAGCAACAAAGTTTCAATTATAGAAGATAAATAAACTCCAGATAACAGGGACTCCCCTTGGGTCGCTGGGGGGCGTGGCCAGCCTGAAAACCACGATAGGCCCCTCACCCAGGCTGCCCCACACCCCAAGAGAACCCCCACCCTGATCCAGGACATTCTTCAGGTCAACCCAGCTGGCCCCCACCCATGCACCAGGCCTCTAGCCTATCTAATAAAAGAATAATATGCAAATTGACCATCACTCCAACACACAAGATGGCTGCCCCCATGTGGACACAAGATGGCTGCAACAAGATGGCCAGCAGGGGAGGGCAGTTGGGAGGAACCAGGTCTGCAAGGGAGGGCAGTTGGGAGGGACCAAGCCTGCAAGGGAGGGCAGTTGTGGGTGATCAGGCCAGCAGGGGAGGGTAGTTGGAAGGGACCAGGCCTGTAAGGGAGGGCAGTTGGGGGTGATCAAGCCTGCAGGGGAGGGCAGTTAGGGGTGACCAGGCCGGGAGAGGAGGGAAGTTGGGGGCGACCAGGCCTGCAGGGAAGGGCAGTTGGGGGGGACAAGGCCTTCAGGGGAGGGCAGTTAGGGGCAAACAGGTTGGCAGGGGAGCAGTTAGGCATCAATCAGGCTGTCAGGGGAGTGGTTAGGGGGTGATCAGGCTGGCAGGCAGAAGAGGTTAGGCGCAATCAGGAAGGCAGGCAGGTGAGCAGTTGGGAGCCAGCAGTCTTAGATTGTGAGAGGTATGTCCGACTGCCCGTTTAGGTCTGATCCTACTTGGATCAGACCTAAACGGGCAGTCGGACATCACTTGAGGGGTCCCAGATGGGAGAGGGTGCAGGCTGGGCTGAGGGACAGCCCCACCCCACCCCCCCGTACACGAATTTCGTGCACCGGGACTCTAGTCTACTATAAAAAGAACATTTAGGAAATTTAAGGTTGATAAAAATTTTCTATAATTAATTGTGTTGGTGGTTATGTGATTATAAAAATTTATCAAAATGCATGAAACTGTTGATTTGTATAAAATATACCTTAATAAACTTCACATTAAAAAACAAATTAACATAATCAAAAGCTATCCTTGGAAAACTCATTAGGACAGACATCAACTAGTACTCCAGTAAAATGCTTACCTATTAAAAAGTAAATAGAACATTAATTTTTGAATATTGGGATAACCTATATAATATACAAGTTTCTACTTGTTAGAAATGTCACTATTATTACCTGGTTATGTCAGAAATTCAGATCTTCCTTAATGAACACTCAAGGCTGTTTGGGGCATCAGAACAATTCTAACTGTGTGACCATGTATTGAAGAATATCAAGCCAAGCCTGTTCAAAAGTCTTCTCCTATGGCCTGCCATTGGCCATGAATCATTCAGCAGTACCTCTCTTTTGGATAAGAAACTGGAACAAGAAACTAGGATGGTTCAGAATGTTGATGGATGATAGCAAGGCTAACATGACTCAATTAGAAGCGACAAGAATTGAGACATCCCATGAAAGGCACATTAAAGGAGTGCTCTAACACACATTTATATTGGTTCTTATCTGTTCTTTTCAGTGAAAGGTAATATTAGATAGAAAATATAGAAATGATTAAGAAGGATTTTAAATGTTGGCTTTTCCCCCTAAGAGCTCTGTGATATTACTCAGATTTCTTAACTACTTTAGGTCTCAGATTCCCCATGTATAAAAAGCAGAATAATCATATTTTTACCATGCAGGTGGTTTATACAAGATACACACATACACATGCATATATGGTAACACTCAGTACCTGTATGTATAGTAATTCAGACATAGTAAGAGCTCAGTAACTGCGAGCTATCCTATGTAATAAAGAGGGACTATGCTAATTGACCTTCACGCCATCGCAAAGATGGAAGCACCCACAACCAATAAGGGAATATGCTAATTGACTGCTCTGCCCTCGAAGATGGTGGTGCCCACAGCCAATAAGCAGGGAATATACTAATTGACTGCCCCGCCCTCAAAGATGGCAGTGCCCACAGCCAATAAGGGAATATGTTAATTGACTGTCTTGCCCTCAAAGATGGTGGTGCCCACAGCCAATAAGGAGGGAATATACTAATTGACTGCCCCGCCCTCAAAGATGGCAGTGCCCACAGCCAATAAGGAGGGAATATGCTAATTGACTGCCACACCCTCAAAGATGGCGGCACCCACAGCAACAAGATGGTGGCACCCAGTCCCCTCACCCCCCGCCGGGGTGGTAGGCACGTGGCAAGGCCGGGCACATGCCTCCAGAGTCCCCCAGTCCCCTCAGCCCCCCAGCTGCCCAGGGCCGGCCCGAGGTGCAGGCAAGCCTTGGATGGTGGCTGCCCAGGGCCACCCGAGGCTCAGGTAACCAGGGCCAGCAGAGGCTTGTGCTGCCGGCAGTGGCAGCAGCAGAGGTGTGATGAGGCATCATCTTCCCCTGATCGCCAGGTCACCTCCTGCCCCTGAGGGCTCCTGGACTGTGAGGGGGGCAGGCCAGGCTGAGGGACCACCCCCCCCCCCAGTGCATGAATTTTCATGCACTGGGCCTCTAGTTATTAATAATTATCATTACATCATCCCTTCCTATTTTACTAGTAAGTCATTTTAACTATCAATCAAGTATATAAATTAGTGTTTATTGTTTGCTGAATAACACAACACCTCTAAACTTAATGACATAAATAAAAAATAATTATTGATATTACTAATAAAGTGACAGGTGAGCTGGGCAGTTCTGTGGATATGTACCAGGCTTCACTGATCTCAGGTGAGCTTGCTGTCGTACTTTTTGTCAAGCTGCAGAGTGTCTGGGCACTGGTTCTCATCAGGGATGACAGTGGCTATTGGGCCTCCTGTCTCATTATCCAGCAGGATCTGTGCACTTAATGGAGGCAGATTTCAAGAGGGTTGGTGGGCATGGGCAAAGCCTCTTGAATTCTAAGCTCATGACTGACGTAATGTCACTTCCACACTGAGTAGCTCCTTTTCTCTAATACTTATTCTTAATATTTTTCAGTCTTGACACATCTTTTTTTTTCTGGTTCTCTTCAGCTTCATAGCATATTTCTAAGTATGTCTAATAACCTATAGTCCTCACATATAGAAGCTCTAAATAAAAAAAAAAAACATGCATAACAGATATCTAGCATAGGAAAGTCATGTACCTTACATGTTAATTAATGGGTGGAGATTGCACTTCTCCACTGAACTCTGATAGTTTCTACTTATCATCTCTCTTTTCATTATATTATTGTTGTTTATTTATACCAATGGCATGATATATTGTTTCTGGAAAACAGGGATTCAATTTAATTCTCTTTGTATTTCCACTGACTGGGGCATTTACTATGTACAGCAATATTTTTTAATTGATTTCAGAGAGGAAGGGAGAGGGAGAGAGAGATAGAAACATCAATGATGGGAGAGAATCATTAATTGGCTGCCTCCTGTACGCCCCCTAATGGGGATCGAGCCCACAACCCAGGGACGTGCCCTTGACTGGAATCAAACCCAGGACCCTTCAGTCCCCAGGCCAATGCTCTATCCACTGAGCCAAACCAGCCAGGGCTGTACATCAATATTTGTTAAATAAACACTATTAGGGCCACCATGCAGCAAAAGAGAAAGAGATTGTGTTAATCAAGAATCCTCAAGGAATATCCTAAGAATGGAGGTGAACCATAAAGTCTGGTAATAAATTAAATTTGAGGAGACGTTTTAGTGATCAATCCAGCCAGCATGAAGAAAGCCTAGAGACAAAAACCCAGAAAATGTGGATAAAATGGGTGAAGAAAACTCACTTATTTCACTGGAACATGAATTGGAGTTGGAGCTAGAAGAAAAGTCAGGAAACAAATTTAAAGAGCCTTAGGTTAAAATACTTAGTTTAAATCCATTTATTATTTAATTAATGAGAGATAATTAACAGATTAATTAAATAATAAGAGATAATTAAGCCATTTACTCTCATTAACCATTAAGCTTATCAGACTATTTAGGATTTACTTTGATCAAGAAAGGCATAGACAAATTTAATCAAGAAAATTACACTCTGCAGAAGAAATGTGACATTGATGGCAAGGTCAGAAAATAATACATTGTGTGAAAATTCTTGTGTATTATAGGAGTAATTAAGAACACCTAAGAAATTCAAAAACTTGAAAGGAAAGTGGATGTTTAAAGAAAAGTAGGGCACAGATTGTGAAGATTTTCCATATTGGAACCCTTGACTGACAGTTCCTGAAACACAGAGGAAAAGTTTTGAAGCTATTTTATGAACCAATCTTGGACACTGTACACACAAACTCTCCCTCTTTAATTGGCCAGACCTAGTTGCAAAGCCCCGATCTCCTGCAAAGGAAACTAGAATATGTAATCCTTATTTGGCTTATCCAATTTAGAGCAGGGGTGGGCAAACTTTTTGACTCGAGGGCCACAATGGGTTCATAAACTGGACCAGAGGGCCAGAACAAAAGCATGGATGGAGTGTTTGTGTGAACTAATGTAAATTCAAAGTAAAGGAGCAGAGGGGAGAGCAAGGGAACCGGATAGAACAGCCGGATCCGGCCCATGGGCCGTAGTTTGCCCACGGCTGGCTTAAACATTACATAAAAAGTTGTCAATGGGGTGAAAAGATGGATATATAATACTTTCAACAATAAAGATTCTTTTTTAATTCCAAAAACAAAATGTTGCACAACAAAGGTCAACCTTTTGAGCAGGGATCAATGTAACAGTGAACTATGTTCCATGCACTTAATATGCGCATACAAACATGCACATAATTTAGCATTTACAATTTTGAAAATCTCATATGGAACTTGCATTCTAGAAGTCATTATTTATACCTGGGTGGAAAATACAGTAGTGAGTCTCAAGAGAAAAAGGAGAATTTGTGTCAGGAAACAATAATTTTCAAATTGAAGCATGGAACAAATAATTTGAAGATCTTATTAAACATGCAGAAGCCAAGGCCCAACCCAGGGAGTCTAATCCGTTTTAAGAAACTCTCTGAGGTCGTCAGGGTATGCACTTTGAGAAGCATTTCCCAGGACCCTCCTATTATTGGATAATTCAAGGTAGGAAACTTTGTTTCTTCCAAGCCTGCTGCTGAAACTCATCATCGTGGCAATGACCGTGGCCCATCTGAAACGTGTTCAGTTGTCTGAAAGCAACCTGCTCACTGACTTTACAAGCCCATTTAACTCATTTCCCATTTTTTCTTCTTTACTCTGGAAGCCAAATATTTCCTTCAGAGGAACTGCTGAAAAGAACCTGACACTGTAAGCTGAAAAGGAAGGCCCACTCTTTATCTATAGCATGGCATCTTCTTCTTATACTATATATTTTAAAAATTTCTGCCAAAAGTAATAAATATTTTTCCAAAGTACTTGAGATTATCAGGTTAATTTTGACAAATACAAAGAAGGAATCTCATCTTACATGTTGTGAGGAAAGATGATAGGACAGTTACAGAAACCAGGATTCCATTAGTTGCCAGGTGGTTAGGGATGGATGCCTTGGTTACCCCTTCATCTACAGGTCTCCAACAGAGTCAATAGCTTAGTTCCCTCAATCTGTCATACAGAATAATGCTCGCTTCACAGTATATCATAGCAACTTAGCATATCTTAACTTTCCTCTTTTCTCTTTACCCTTGTTCCTTATTACACAAAGTTTTGTGTTTTGTAATTTATTTTAGCATAATAGTTATTTGTCAGTTTAAATAATCTCAAAAGAATAAGATTTATTCACTTCTCAAAAAGTACGTTATTAGTAAAAACTAGTAGAAGGGCACTTTGCTTATGTTTTCAAATTAACAAATGTTAAATATAAGTTAAAATTCAAATGCATCTTTAAGATTTTTCATTTTCACTTCAACAACCCAAGTCAGATTTTTTCCTCAAACTTGAGCTGTTGGCAAAATGATTTCTTAACTCAGATCACAGTCCTTCACACTTTTAATATATGTTATATACACAAGTGAAAGGAGTTCTAGGGATAAAATAGGCAGGTTTAGGGAGATTTAGGAATAAAGAGGGTCCATATGGGAGGACTAAGTAGGTGGGGACTTGGAGCTGCCAAAGGCATACATTCACAGAGAAAAAAAAAGGTGCCACAGGATAAGGGGAGAGGAAGACATCCATTCACAGAAGATAGGGAAAAGCCACAGAGTATGGGGAGAAAAAGGAAACATGGGGATAGAGAATTCTACCACTAAAGGAGAAAAAAAGTGGGACACCACGTGGGGTTTGAGCTTTGAAGCTGATATAATGACCAATCAGAAGGGAATATGAAGAAACAAAGAACTGCAGCCTTTATAAACCTTAGAAAAAGGGGCTTAGTGGGCTACCCCTTTAAGACTCCTTCCCTAAGTGGGAGTCTGTACTTGCTTCCAGTAAATTTCCACCGTTTTCATCTATCACCTTTTGTCTGTGGCTTCATTCTTCGAATCCACCTGGACAGGAACCTGGGAAAGAAATCACCTTTGCATCCTGCTCAGAAAAACAACCAGACTCACAAGCAGAGCACATTTCTAAACCCTTGCCTGCCTTATGCCATCTCTCTGCTCAAAATTTTAATGGCGTCCTGCTTCCTAAAAGAGAAATATTAATCCTTCCACTTATGCTCTCCAAATTCAGACCCTAAATTTGTCAATGCCTAAGCCTTTTTATCCAGACACCTTAATCCAACCCCAGACATACCTTACTCATACCTTACTTACATACTTCTTGGTTTTACAGGAGCTATAGTTATTCTATCTCCTTCCACCTTATTCCTACCAAATCTGGAGGCCTGTGTTGACAGTGGATTCCTCTCTAAATCAGGGCAATCTCATGAATCACCTTCAATAAATGGGAATTAGACCTCCCTCTGTTTCTGTCCTGTTGCTGGTTCGAAAGCAAGCTTCCCCTGGTTCTACAACTGATTGTATCCCAGTTCCCATTAATCATTCCAAATGAAGAGTCTGGTTTAATCCTGTGGATGCCCTCACCTCCCCACCCCCCCAACTCCAGGTGGCAACTGGAGTCCTGATGCTGAGTATCAGCGCCTTACCTGAGACCATTTTACCTACTGTTTCCAGACTTTCCTGCCACGGACTTCAGCCAGCTAGCCGAGGATGATGAATGCTGGATTGTCATGAGTGCATCTTACCTAACTGCTGGGTCATCCATTACTGCAGGGAAGAACTGCTGCCAGCCATTTCTCTGATTAATAATTCACCACTGTAGCCTGTTATATGGGTGGAAACAGCTGTAGGGGTTCTGCTCTAAGGCCAGTATTTGGGGAGAGTAGGGGAAGGAAGAATTTCCAGGGAATGTTGTAAGCATGAGGTAAAGGTCTAGCAGCTCAGACCTAGAGCCTATTCCATGATAGGAGACAAGAATATGTAAAAGAACTGAATTCTAGAAGCAAAACTATAGACAAAGCAGTGCAAAAATAACAATAGCTAACATTTATTGAAGTCACACTCAATAAGTGCCTTAAACTAGGCATTTCTAAGATGTCTACTTGCATCTATTCACTTAATAATCACAAACAACCAAGGAGATAGGTTCCATTATCATGCACATTGTATAGGGGAAGAAAAGGATGCACAGAGGTTAAATAAATTGCCCAAGGCCACATAGCTTATAAGTGGAAGAACTAGTTTTATTCCAGAAACTTTATTCTTGAACATTGTGAAAGACTGCCAACATGTGGAGTGCAATTTCACAATTTTGTTGAGCATAAAACCTGGAAATATTACGACTATAATAAAAAGATCTCCATGATGTCTGTTATTGCGTTGCCTATTAAATAGTAAATAACAATTAAGTGTTGGATAAGTTAACATTTTAAAGCAAAGTTTCACTTTAGCTCTATTAAGGTGGATTTCTTTTGAAGGAGACATATTAATGACTCTCCTTAAGAAATTCTGTGATTATCCTAACCCACAGTTTTATGACAAGAAATAATGGAGCATTTGAGAAGCTTCTCTTCCATGTTCAGCCATGGTTCTACCCTGCCAGGCAAATAATAGGAAATTCCTGGAAGAGAGAATCTTGAAAGACAGAGAAAGTGAAAAGGGGAATGGTCTCAGGACAAGGGGTGGGATGCAGTGGGGATCTTAGCCCTAATATGACCCTATTCGAGTCACATTCAAGTACTGTAATCCTTAAGCTTAATTCTTCAGCTGCTCTGAGAATCTATGGAAGCCTATTGAGCAGCTCTAAGAAATCAGCTACCTTTTCTTCTTCACAGTGCTAAAGAAAGAATTTTTTTTTTTTTTTGTATGAGCAGATGCCATTAGACTTAACCAACGCCAATTTAGATTGTAATGCCACTGATAGGATGTCAGGAGCTTTGCAAAACATATCTCACTTAATCCAATACTGCAAAGCAGAACTGATCATTTCTCCATTTTTAGCAGGGAGAAAACCAAGGCTCAAAAAGCTGACTTAAAAAAAAAATAACACCTTATTCTAACATTTTACATCTGGTGTTAAGTTGCAGAGCACTTGAACTCAAGTCTATCTATCCAAGTCTTGTGTTCTTTCTGCTACTGCCTGTTCCTTTTTACTTTGAGAGGGGAAAATCCTTATTTTCTGTATGCAAATCAAGCTGCTCCTCTCTGCAAAGGTGTTACTTGGCGGGGGGGGGGGGGGGGGGGGGCGGGGGGGCGGGGGGCAGTATTTAGTACACTCCTATGATTAAGGCTGGAAAATTGTAAGAAGAAGTTACCTTCTCTGTTGGAAAGTCTTCTAGTTCTCAATTTCTACTGTCTTGGAGAGAGAAACAAAGACAGTCATTACCTATCTATAAAGGCATTCCTGTCACAAATGCAAATGGTCTGGATAGTATTTATAAATAATGAGTGTGGGGTGCATGTGTCTGTGTGTGCGTGCATTTCCCTCAAATGAAAGAATAAAGAAAAATACACACATACAGAAAGAGAAAGAGTAAAAGTGTGAAGGTGCAGACTCACCTGAATACTGTACTAATCTCCTTAATTATTATTACATGCAGGATTGATTTCAAAGCTTTCCATGGACTGAATCTTTGACAAAGGTCAAATTACCTGGGTTACAAAAAATAAACTGTGATATGGTCGGTGAAGGGAAGAGAATTAAAATTTACTGAGCATCGATTCTACTCTGTACTATGTTAGCCATTCTACAATTAAGTTTAATACCCATTACAGATGAAGAAACTGAAGTTCAGAAAAATTAAGCTATTTCCCAAAGTTATATAGCCAGAAAGATTTAAATCCATATCTGAAATATATATATATCTGTCTTCCTCAAAAGTTTATCCACTAAAGATACTTTAACTTAGATCCTTATATATGTATCACTCCAAGTAGACCTAACTATTGAATTAATTGCTAAATTAACAAAGCAACCTTCTATTTTCTTCTAATATTCTTATGCTTTATACATTTTACAGTTCCATATAGAAATGTTCCAGTTCCCCAAAAGATAAAATCCAAAGTTCCTGAGCTGGTCCCATGGTTGCTATCTTATTGTATCTATGATTTCTTACCACCAGGGATCTCCCATTCCAGATGCTCTCTTGAACTTGTCTGTTGAACACAAACCACACATTTTTTCCTTAGGACGTTTGTTCTTGGTACACACACAGGCTGGGCTAGCTTTTCCTCTGTCTCATCTCTGAGTTCAGGTGATTGTCTCCAACCTTGGCACCTATTGCTTTTACTTGTTATAAGTACTTTACTTTGTTTGCTACTTCTTACATATGTTTATGTTTTCTTCCACCACCTGACTGCTTGCTTACAGAGACAGTAACTCTACTTTATGTTCAAAGTGAATTTAACAAACAACTTTTGAGGTTTAGTTATGAGCCACACCATATGCTTGAAGTTTTAGACAAAAAGATACCAAGATGTGGTGTCTAGCTAAAATATTTACCCACATACTTATCACACATAGTGTTTCGGGCCATGGTTGTCATACAATAAGTACTCAGTAAACACACAAATTAATAACTTTGTGATTTCCCGATCAAGTTCTTTCACTTCAACTATTGAACACAGGTTTGACTTCAGGACTCCTCTGCAAGACTTTCAGATAACAGCACCATCAAATGTTTAGAAAAGGATACTTATACTCCTATATTTCAGGAAAATAAACTTTCTTTGGGAATAAATATTTGAGAGTCATTTCAAAGAAAACTAGCTTAATAAATGCACTTGTTAGCAAATCAATGTATAATAACAACATCTAACGTCTATATTTTCAGTGGTTCAGGACCTCCTTAGAAGAAAAATATGTTTGTGTGTGTATACACACATATGGGTATATACTAGTATATACACTGGACATATACAGTATTTATGTACATATATACATACACACGTGTACACAAACATACCCATGACTAAATTTATCAGAGTGTTGTATTTTTACTATATTATATATATTGTGGTTTATTAAATTTTAATATTTTTCTGCAATATTAACAGTGATTATCATTCATTGGTCATTTGCAATTGCCAGACACTCTACTTGGATTTTACAAACACTGTCTTAGTATGTGGACAATAGGAGCTCATTATTTTCCATTTTTCAAATAAGGGAACTGAGGCTCACTGCAGCTAAATTTAATTTACCTAAGACAAATTTCAACCCTAGATCTTCTATATGTCTTCTGCAATGATTCCCTGTTTTATTCTCTGTCCCATTCTGATTGCTTGATTGTCCTTTAAATGTGTCTCAATTTTCCCCTTGTCTCTCAGTTTGGCTGTCCTTGAGCATCTTCTCAAAATCAACTGCATTCCCCTTATAAGAATCAATTTCCAGCAGTGAGGGTTGATGCTGGGGTAGGAAAGAGTGAAATACGTGATTTAGTAGAATTATCAGCATTTTAATAGAAACAGCTACCTGCTGCATCACAGAGCTTCAGATCCTAAGGGTGGGCAGGTGCTTAATACTCAAGCACCGTGTGCTGATGATGCACAGGTGACAAAGGTCTTAACAGTGTCTATGTGAATATGAAGTTGTTGGAAAGTAAATCCACAGGCATAAGATGAGTACAGCCTTAGCTTATTTTGTTTTGTAAGATAAAAAAACACTTGGTATTTTAATCGTGCTCTTTGTGGATATTTTATGACATCCCATGGCTTCTTCCTTATCATTAAAATTAATTTTATTTAAAAATTTTTTAAAGATATTTTTATTGATTTCAGAGAGGAAGAGAGAGAGATAGAAACATCAATGATAAGAATCATTGATCAATTGCCTCCTGCACAGCCCCTACTGGGGACTGAGCTCACAACCAGAGCATGTGCCCTAATAGGGAATTGAACTAAGAACTCCTGATTCATAGGTTGATGCTCAACCACTGAGCAACACTGGCTGGGCAAATTAATTTTATTTTGCCATTCATTTAAAAACTAACTTGTGAATTCTGCCCATGTGATTTCATCTTTTGTACATCTTTTCAATGTCCATGATAGAGTTTTTCTTAGACTGCACTCTAGAAATACTCATTAAGCACAGAGTTCAAAGAATTATGATGATGTGAAGTAATTCCTTGCTATATTTTAATCTAGACATATTTCATTACTTGTTTGAAAGAATCTTTAACACGTTAAAGAAATTTGGCAAAAAAAAAAAAAAAAAAAAGCCCAAGGTTTCAGCCTCCTTGGCCGATGCATGAATTTGCTTCGATGAGGACACTGTCTCAGGAATGAGCACTCTGTATTTCAGTCAGAAATGCAACTTAGATTCAGGAGTTTCAGAGCAGGGCCAGATTACAGTGCCTTGACTCACCTCAGTCACAAAATTAAAGAGAACCCCAACAAGTCCATAAGCAAGACAAATAATACTTTAATATAATATTTATAATACCTAAATGTATGCAAAAATCCATGGTGAACAAAACAGCCAAAATGTAAGTAAAGACAGGACCAGTAACAGCACAGAACAGAGACCTATCAGAGTGTGAGGCAAAAGGAAATATCAGCAACACTGACTCTGTCTTGATTTAAAATGTTGACATTTGTCGTGTCCTAGAACTCACTAGCTTCACCCTCATCCTGGCCCTGTTTCAAAGAGACAGACTTATACGCTAACCCAACTCACAGAGTCTGGAGCAATAACCCAAACAAAACAACAACAGAGTGACAAGAGAAACAAGTTACAATGGCTGGCCACTCCTGCTCTCAGATAATAACACTGTTACTTATAGATAAATCTACCAAAGGAAACCATACCTCAATAGGAATACAAATTAAAGCTAGAACTGACAAGTGTGGCTTCTGGTTCTCAGGCTCAGGAAATCACTCTCCTGGACCTTGGGTCTGAGTCCTGCCAACACTTTCCCTGATCCCTGTGGGACACACCCCACAATTGACTGCATGTGCTCCCTGGCTCCCTTTGTCCACTAGAAGACCTACACTAGAAGTCTCTATCCTCAAAGAAACTATTTTTCAATCAATGTACAATCCCAACACTATACGATGCTGGCATATAATAAGTGCTTAATAAATGATTACAGTTCTGCCTTACCTTGCATATGTGTTTACCTCTCAGATATTGAATTTGTTGTTATCTCTCAGAGCTTTATACATTTACTAGAGGCCCGGTGAACAAAATTCATGCGGGGGGGGGGGGGGATGTCACTCATCCTGACCTGCACCCTCTCCAATCCGGGAGCCCTCAGGGGATGTCCTACTGACAGCTTAGGCCTGCTCCCCATAGTTCTCTGCTCTCTGCGGGGCCTGCCTGCTCCACACCACAGCGACTGCTAAGCAGGCCATGCTGGGTGCTGCTCCCTGGTTGCTACAGTGACGACCAAGCAGGCCATGCTGGGTGCTGCCTGCAGGTTGCGCTTCACTGCTCCCAAGTTGCTGAGTCTGTGCTGGGAGCTGCCTGCGGGCTGTGCTTGCCTGCTCCCAGGTCACCACGGCGATGGCTAAGCAGGCCGTGCTGGGAGCTGCCTCCTCCCTGTTGTCAGTCTCCCCAGAGGTGATTAGGTTAATTTGCATACTCACTCCTGATTAGCTGGTGGGCATCATGAAGTGATGGTCAATTTGCATATTTCTCTTTTATTAGTGTAGATGATTCTAAAATCTTAAACAATTCTGGAAATAACTAGATACTTTTGATAAATGTTTTTGAATAAATAATATACCTGTGGACACAGATTCAATCAGTTGTTTTTGGAGAAAGTCAATAAATAAATATAGTACCTTATCTCCCCTCCATATTCTCCTTTTCTTCTTATCAGTAGCTGTGGGGGTTTGGGGGTTTTACTGAATAACTTAAGAAAAGCCAGACATCACTACAGATTTCAGAATCTTAGAAAAATGATAATTTTCTCATGAGGCAAGCCAGAAGTGTGACAGCAGGTGATGGAAACACTTCTGGAAAAAACACACCTGAGTGATGTTTGGCTAGATTAGATTATTGTGAATAATTATTAACTCTTGCCTCCCATGAATGTTATATATGTACTCACAGCACATTCACAGGGGTATCACTTCCATGTTGCAACAGTTGTGCAGTCTTTTCCCCTCTTCCCTTCTCTGTTCCCATAAGCAACTCTGTTCCATCAGCATAATAGACAGCAAACTAACACAAAAAGAGCAAGGCAAACTACACTTGTCTTTCACCACAAATTGGAACCGTCTGTCCTTAGCAGTGTCAGAAGGCAATCTTGCCTTTCCTTTCATAGGCTGAGATAAAACTGAGTTCTGATCACATTTTGGTGCTAGTTGAATCAATTAAATACAGATAGAACAAAAAAGCTTAAAATAAATCTCAAGACTTTCAGCTCAAACTACTTATCTATATCCCAGTCACAAAAGAGACCGTAAAATGCAGAATGATAAAACAGAACTAAAAATGATAGAATGATAAAGGGATATTTTTTAATACAAATGACAGTAGAATTCTGGTCAAGGCAGGCCAATTATCATTTTAGACTGTGCAGCAAGTAAAACTTATCTGATTTTATTTATTTATCTGTTTAAAACTCCCACTATAATGCACTTTGTTTTTTTAATAACAAGGTTGCAAAAGAAATGGAAAACAGTAGTGAAAATACATATATATATACTGTGAAAAAAAATATATATATATACTGAATATATAAATATATATATATAAGTACTGTAACATGTAAAAAAATAAAGTTATAAAATCACCTAAATCTCTGTACCATATGAGATCAGTAAGAAGATCCTCTTTAGACACATGCAAACAACTAATTAGAAAGAATTCTCCCTGATGTTAAGTCTGAAACTGTGAAGAAAGCTAGTGCTGATTGTATAGATTACTCTTTGACACATAAATGATATTTATATTATGAAAAAAATGAGCACATTTATCACTCATGTCCCTACTTATAAAATCGTGTAAGATAATGCTAATCTACATAGATTAACTACCTTCAATTTCCATAATTGCTTATTTCCCAGTGCATTAAAATTCCATTTTTTTCTTTTTTCTTTGCTTGAATTCTTTAGATAACCTAAGATGAATGTATGCTTATTCTAGTGTATAAAAGTGTATTTCTTTTAAACTGCTTATTTCATAATTATACACTTGATCCTTTTTCTTTTTCTTTTTGATAACTATGGCTGTTTATATCTCTGTGCATGTTCATAATAGTCCTTTACTTGCCTTACCCATTTTACTTGGAGGCAGTTTCTGCAGCTAGCCTCCATCCAAGACTTTGGCAAACAGCACTTGGAAAATATGTTTTAAAAGATGTTTCTGCGCCATCAAATCTGGTATAGGAGTCATCTGCCTGTCTCTTAATTACCGCTGGGAAGAGAAGAAATGTTTTGGCAATAAGCAACTCAGAAAGTTCAGCTCATGAGATCTAATTAAAATAATAACCTGACATGCATGTTCCTCTTGGATTACTGTCTTATGAGTTGGTTGTTCACGACTTTCTAATGCCAAATCAATGTTGTCAGAGCACAACTGCTAATTAGAATGAGAAACTGGCTAATTCGCAATCAGAAAACCATTGACATAAAAACGTAAATGTCAAGTGTCAAGTGTAATGATTTACTAAAACATAGAGGAGCATTAACTCCTGAAATATTAAAAAGAATATTTTACTATCATATAATAAAAATAAGAATAGTATGATGAAGAAGCAGGAGGGGAAGAAAAAGGCCACATTATAAAAGCATGTAAATGATATTCACAACCAATATGCTTCAGGCCCTATGTGGGAACTCTTACCAAACTACATGAGAGATGGGCATTAGAAAAGCTAAAGGACTTGTTAGATGGCTCAGTGAGAAAGTCAGAGAGTGGCAGAATCAGAAATAGACCTCATCAGTGCTGACATAATTATTTGATATTTCAATATTGGTTTTTCTATACACAATTGTAAAGACAGTCATACATTTAAAAAGCTGAAATATTGTTATCAATGAAAAACATATAATAAGTTTTCACTTCATTATCTTGATATTGCATATCTATAATATAATTTCTACTATGGAATATAGCATAAAGGCATTAGGATAACATGTAGGTTTTAGAGTCAGACCATCATACTAGATCTAAATATCAGCACGATTGCTTACTCATCAGTGAAGTCTTTGACTTCCTTAAATCCTTAATCTCAGTTTCTTCATCTGGTAAAAAAAAAAAAAAAAAAAAAAAAAAAAATCAACCTTCACAGATTATTTTTGTGTTAAATCAGATGTTTTTACTATTACTCAATAACCTACTTTTGAATCTTATTTATTTGCGATATTCTGCATTTGCTTTGCTACCCTCATGTCTTCACTTTCTCACTACAGTCATCCAGGCTTCCACTTCTAGCATTTGGTTATACCAGAGTGTGATAAATTTTCTGGGATGAGTTATTTTTTAACATTTTCTTAATTTATTGATGAGAGAGAAGACAGAGAGAGAGACTTGTTCCACTTATTCACTTATTTATGCATTCACTGGTTGGTTCTTATATGTGCCCTGACTGGGGATTGAACATGCAACCTTGGAGTATCTGGATGATGCCCTAACCAACTGAACTACCCAGCCATAGCTGGACTGAGTTCCTGCCAGTCCATCAACAGCACTTACTGATGGGTAATATTGAAACCAAAAATGCGGAGTTTGAGTCTGAGTTCGTTGTCTCGAGAAGTCATGGACAAAAATAGTTAGCGGAACCAGAGTTTATTGAGAGAATCCTGTCCTGGAAACGGTGAAGCTGGGGTTCCAGGAGCAGGCACAGTGTCCAGAGCTTCCCTTCCATGTTACAGTCGGGAGTATTTCAGCATCCGAGCTAATTAAAGTCTGTTAGTCCATGTGTGGAGGCTCACATGGCCATAACCACATGGGCACAGGGGAGCTCATCTTCTGCCATCAACCCAAGAACCTAACGAGGAAGGGAGAGGGAGAGGGCAAGAGGAAGCGTGAGCTTTTTTTTTTTTTTTTGTATGTATGCTTATTAGTTCCTGATTGGTCCTTTCAAAGAATTCTGCCTTAGCAACATCCTTGGGATTGGTTTATATGCCTTACTGCCTTGTGATTGGTTATCTGAAAGCTGCCTGTCTTAGCAACATTCATGTATTTTAAAGTTCATGCCTCTCGCACATGCCCTTCCTTCCTAGCTTAGTTGGGGTGACTTAGTAACTCCATCTAGCCGATTTCTCAGTTTTATGCCCCATGCTACACCCCCATGGTCTCTGTCCCTGTCTACCTAGCTTTTCTCAATATGACTTAACATGTCAGAAATTTACAGAGGAAAAAGGTCATGATTCATGTCTTTGAGCAAACCTCAAAACTAAACCATACACATATGCACAAATTTGCACATACATGTACACACACACACACATGCATATTAATTAATAAATAAAAATAAAATAATAATATAATGCAGTGTCCAGGGAAGCCTGCTAATAGAAAATTTATTTAATATCAGAATCTCAATATAATACCAAAAATATTCAGGATTTTCAAAAATTACCAGGTTTATCATACCAAGAACTAGAAAAATTTCACCTTGAATGAGAAAATGCCAATATTGATATGGCACTAAAGTTTAAATTATCTGGTCATGTTTTTAAAGCAGCCATCACAAAGATGCTGTAAGAAATTATAAATGTGCTTTAAACAAATTTAAAAAAAAGGAAGTCTAAGTAAAGAAAATAAAAATATATATAAAAAAAGAAATTTTAGAATTGAAAAGGATAATAACCAAAGTAAAACACCCAGTAGATGGGCTCAACATTAGAATGGAGAAGGTAGGAGAAAGAATCATTCGGTTTAAATTAGAACAACAGGCATTACCCAATGTGACTCTCATAGAGAAAATAGACATAAATTTTTGAGTGGAACCTCAGGGGCCTGTGGGACCATAACAAAGAGCTACCAGGTCTGCCATCAGAGTCCCAAGAAGAGAGGAGAATGATAGGAATCTTAGAAGTTCTAGCTATTAGAAATAATTGTTAAAAGACACAAACCTGCTAATTAAGAATCTGAGAGAAACCAAAACAGAATAAATCCAAAGAAATTTATTTCAAGATACATCATAATCAAATGTCTGGAAGCTAAAAACAAAGAAAACAATCATAAAATCAATGAGAAAGAAAGAACACCTTACCTAGATGGGAAAACAATTCAAAGGATAACAGATTCTGCATATGACCAGGGTGGCCAGCAGTTAGCAGTACAACATTTTCAAGTGGTAAAGAGAACTGTGAACCCCCAACTCTATTTGGCAAAATCCACCGTCAGGAATGAAGAAGTAAAGATAATCACAAATGAAGGGAGGGTGACTTTGTAACCAACAGAATGAACTAAAAAAATAAATAATAAGGTTTTGAAATCAAAAGGAAATGATTTAAAAAAATCTTAGAACATCAAGAAGAATCAGTGGAAAGAACAAAAACACAATTAAATAGTGGGTGCTTTTTTTAGATTTCCTAAAATATGTTTGAAGGTTGAAGCAAAAATTATAGCCATGTGAGATATGGTTCCTCAAAGCACATGGAGGAACTATTTAAGATAAGTGTATTATATATGAGGAAAGGCAAAGGGATGAAAAGGGAGGGTCTGATAAAGTATCTACACCAGTAAATTTTAGCCAACTACAACAATGTAAGGTAACACCTAGAACAACTACTAAAATCCTGTACTAAAAGATAGAACCCAAAATACTATAAATAAGTAAAATAGAATTTTTAAAAATCAAATAACCCACATGGAAGATAGATAATTTCATTTTATTTATTTATTTATTTTTAAATATATTTTTATTGATTTCAGAGAGGAAGGGAGAGGGAAAGAGAGATAGAAACATCAATGATGAGAGAGAATCATTGATCGGCTGCCTCCTGCATGCCCCCTACTGGGGATCAAGCCCACAACCCAGGCATGTGCCCTTGACAGGAATCGAACCTGGGACCTTTCAGTTCACAGGCCCAGGCCGATGCTCTATCCACTGAACCAAACCGGCTAGGGCAGAAGTCAGATAATTTTTTAAAAATGAGGAAACAAACAGAAAACAAAAAATTAAAAGGTGATTTAAGCTCTAAGATGTCAGTAATTACTTTAAAACATAAATTAAAAGGCAGAAATTGGCAGAATGGATTTAAAAAATTATATACAGGAGCATTAGTAAAAATAAGTCTATATAAAAGGCCACATACTGTATGATTCAAGTTACATACCATTCTTGAAATGAAAAAAACATGGAGATGGAGAGAAAGCTGGTAGTGGTTGCCAGCAGTTAGGAACAGCTGGGAGGAGGGAGGCTGAGCGTACTGTAAAGGGATAGCATGAGGACTATCTCTGGTGCTGGAATAGTTATATACCTCGATTATATGGGTGGTTACAGGAATCTACACATGAAGTAAAATGACGTCAGGCTACACACACCATTGTCAATTGTCTGGTTTTAATATTGCACTAAAATTATATAAAATGTAACCACTGAAAGAATTTGGACCAATGGTACAGGGGCCTCTCTGTATTATCCTTGCAAATCCCTGTGAGTCTGTATTGTTTAAAAATAATAAGTTTTTTAAAAGAAAAACATAAATATTTTTATTTTTAAGAATGTGGTGAAAGGATCATATAGCACAATAATGCTACAAAAAGCATGAAAGTTCAAGATGATTAGTGAGAAAATTTGTTGTTTAGAAAGACAAGGGTTGTGATTTGTGGAGAAAGACAATTTTAGTGATACGTATTTAAATATCTGTAAAGAGAAATGTAGTGTGTGTGTGTGTGTGTGGCTGTGGCTGTGGCTGTGGAAAAGATCAAAATGGAAATATTAAAGTAACTAATCTTTAAAAAGTAAAAAATTAATTTGTCTTTGAAGTTTCATTTTTATGTAAGAGAATATATTGAAATATATCAACTGAATGACCTGTTCACCTCCTGAGAATAAACATTTTCTTCTCAAAAGGCTTTGAAAACATTTTATAATCTATATCAAAGAGTTCAGGACAATTAATAGAATTTTGTAGTACTTCTCTGTTTATCCCTTGTCATAACTAAATCTGTAAAAAGCCTACTTCTAAGAGATATTCAGCCTTTGAATTTAATTTTTTATCTATCTTTACTTTGTTTGATAATGAAGTATCCTTATAACACTGAGCTTACTTTATTAGCAATAAAAAAAAATCAGATATATAGAAGAAACCTAAGGGTCATGGTAATTTTCTGCTTGCATAAAGATCTATTATGACAACTGAACTGAATTAAAGAAATAACTCTAGCATTTCTTCAAAGTGGATCAGAGCTTAGTTTGGTTTCATAAACAGGAGAGAAATGTTGCAATTCTATTGAGATAATTTCCAAAGAGCCACTCTTGGGAAAAATAGAATGCCTCTTCAAAGAAAAAAGTCAACCACTTTTTTACTTAATTGACATCAAAAACTTAAGTAGTAACCATCTATAAGCAATTTTTGATACATAAAATAAACAATAAGAACATATTTTGTACAATAGAAAACTTAAGTATCTATAATAATAAAAGGGTAATATGGTAATTAGACCGGACAGCCTAATGACCTTTCAGATGTCCAGACATCCTTCCTGACAAAACTGGAGTCCAATGGAAGCCGAACGGGTTCCCGGGTGCCTGTGGGCAGCCTGGGGGAAGCTGGCCTGGGTCCCAGATGCTTACAGGTGCCCAGAGGAGGGAAGCCCGAGTCCCAGGTGCTGGAAGGAAGCCAGTGCTGGCAGCCAGGGTAAGGAAGGCCATTGCTTGCATGAATTTTCATGCATCGGGCCTCTAGTCTTATATAATAAAAGCCTAATATGCTAAGTGTCCAGTTGTCCAGTCAGCCGTTCAACCAATCAAAGTGCAATATGTTAATGATACACTAAGGCTGCTCAACTTCTCACTATGACGTACACTGACCACCAGGGGGCAGACAGTCAACCGGTCGACCAGTTGACCAGTCGCTATGATGTGCACTGACCGCCAGGGGGCAGGTGCTTCAACCAGCAGGTTAGCTTGCTGCTGGGTCCAGCCAATTGGGACTGAATGAGATGGGCCAGACATGCCCTGGAGCCCTCCCTGACTGGACAACCTTCCGCATCCCACCCTGGCCCCGATCATGCACCAGTGGAGTCCCTCAGCCTGGCCTGCTCCCTCTCGCATTCCGGGACCCCTCAGATCTGGGATGTTGGAGAGCCGGTTTCAGCCCAATCCCACAGGCCAGGCCAAGGGACCCCACTGGTGCACGAATTTGTGCACCAGGCCTCTAGTATTAAATAAACCCAGATCCAATTCAGCTCATAAATTACAAACAGACAGCCAAGTGAAGTAATGCCACTTAATTTAGTGATGGGGATTATAAATTTTTTAAAATGATGAAGGAGGAGACCTAACTGGTTTGGCTCAGTGGATAGAGTGTTGGCCTGTGGATTGAAGGGTCCCAGATTCGATTCCGGTCAAGGGCATGTACCTTGGTTGCAGGCACATCCCCAGTAGGGAGTGTGCAGGAGGCAGCTGATGGATGTTTCTCTCTCATCAATGTTTCTAACTCTCTATCCCTCTCCCTTCCTCTCTGTAAAAATCAATAAAATATATTTTTAAAAAAATGATGAAGGAGGAAAGAATAGTCATATCCACTAGAATGATATAACTGCTTAAACAATTAAAAATTCTAGAACTTTTTGTCTAAACTTCTGGTTTAATTCTGAATTACATTTCTACCAGACTATGTGGGTACTCTGGGCATATCTTACATTTTAAGCTTACCATTTCCTGAATTTCACTAAACATTTTTCTCCTATTAAGAAATGTTTTCCAGTACTTGCTAAAAGATTTTTATGAATATTTTTACTTACCTCTTTTTTTTTTTTTTTTTTTTTTTTAGAACTATGGTGAACTCCTTTGCAATACACAGTACATAGCCCAATCTTCTGTTCTCTGGAAATGAACCATGTAATTTTCTTAGTCTTATTCCTTATAGACTCAATAATGTTTATACAAGTACATTCCTTAGTAACTGGCTTCTCCCATCAAATAACAAAATTTCAGAATGACAATATTTTAAGGTAGATCAAACCTTTAAGTTTGAATCAGAATTAGTAGAGGCCCTCTTTATTAAAAGAAAACAAAGGGAAAGTTATGTTAGATCTTTCTGATAATTTCTAACAAGATAAACTACACAGTATAGACAGTACATAGAGCACTCAGCTAAATAACAAAAGTTTTATATATTCATTTACAGCTAACATAATTAAATTCAATTTTATTGAAGTACTGTGTTCCCGAAAATAAGACATCCTCTGAAAATAAGACCTACTTACAGGTTTCCTTCTGAGTGAAATATAAGGCATCCCCCGAAAATAAGGCCCAGGGCTCTGTCTCAGAATGAAAATTAATTTACCGTAAACTGGTCGCTAGGGCCGCCCCGACTGGCGTCTAGCAACCAGTGACGTTACGTGGAGTCCTGACATCACTGCTGTGTGTAGGCGGAGCGGAGGTCGGAGTGAGCGGTGAGCGCGGGGCGGGAGAGAGGAGGAGACTTTCGCAGATGCGTGTAGAAGAACAGGAGGATTAGAGTGGACGGGACACGGCGAAGGTGGTGAGTGCTGGTCTGTCTCTGGTGACACTACCTGATGCTCGCGGCTGCCTTCATGATGACTGAAGGTACTCAGTCAGTGGCAGACCCTGCTCCAGCCCAGATCCAGGCCACAGCAAGCCCAGTGACAGTCCCCAGGCAGGCCCCAGGGGGTAAATGTCTGATAAAGGGGTAGGGGGGATGTCTGGTGAAGGTGTTCAGTGGCACAGGGGTGGGGGGAGGGGGATCACTTAAAATGACACAGGAGGATCAGAGGGGACAATCAAAATGACACAGGAGGATCAAAAGGGGTTACTAAAATGGTAATCCCCCCTCTGATTCTCCTGTGCCATTTTGATTCCCCCCTCTGATTCCCCCCTGTGTCATTTTGAGTGATCCCCCTCCCCCCACCTTGATACCCCAATTCCTTTTTTTTTTACCCCTAGAAATGAGCGCAAAAAGAAAAAGCTACTCCGTGGAGTACAAGAAAGGAATCGTGGAAGACTCTTGAGGCCAAAATCTTACTGCTTTCTGCAAAGAGAAGATGTTGAGTATCCGATTGGTCTGAAAATGGCAAGCAGAGTATGGTAACCTCATTGAACAAGTGGACAAGGGAAATGCTAAAAAGCACAAGTGTGGATCAGGTCAGCAACCGTTATTTTCCGAGCTGGAAGACCTGATCTGTGAATGGGTTGTTGACAGGAGAGCAAAGGCTTTGGTTGTGAATAGGGCTCAGATTCAAGAATTTGCCCTTGCAATGGCACCACAGTTTGACATAGCCCCCGAAGACTTCAAAGCATCACAACACTGGCTGGATAATTTCCTTCAGCGAAGTGAACTGTCTTTAAGAAGATCTACAACATTGTTTAGGTTAGAAGATACTCAAGTTATTAAGCGAGCACTTGCATTCAAGTCCTTTATTGATGATGCTGACTTCTCTAAATACAATCTTTCCAACATGATTGCTAAGGATGAAACTGCAGTGTTTATGGGCTAATCATCTCAAACAACAATTGAACAGCGGGGTGCCTCCTTAGCGTACATTCCCTCCACTGCTTACAAAAGTGCACGTGTTTCCTGTATTTTGGCAATTCGTCTGGATGGCACTAAAATCCCACCTTTAATCATTTCTAAGGGCAAGAAGGAAAAGATTGAACGTGTTTTGGGCATTTTTATTCCTGAAACTGAAAAAGCCTGGGCCACACAAGCAGTTATAAGGAAGTGGGTCGATTTAATGCTGCCACTTGTTATGCGAGGGAGCCAAAGAGGTCTGCTAGTCTGGGATGCAGCCAGCACTCACCTCACTAAAGACATGAAGACATTTCTTCACAAAAGAAAAATAGATCAGATAATGATTCCCGCAGGAATGACGGCCTATCTCCAGACTCTTGATATTGCAATAAACAAGCGATTCAAAGACAATTTGCACATGGAAATTAATGACTACATTGAAAATACAATGGAGAGAAATCAGCGTGGAAACTTTGTGAAACCTAAACTGCAAGAAGTTGTGACTTGGGTGAAGAATTCATGGGAGAAAATCAATGACAGTTGCATTGCAAATGCACTGTGAGCAGGCTACCTTGACAAGAAGTACTCATTTAAAGACAGTGCTATTGCTAAACATGAGAGATTTGGTCCACTGATTCTGAAAGAAATGGAGTCACAAGAAATTCACCAGGAAATTCAGGAATTGGATTGTTATGATGATGTTCCAGAAGATGATGACATGATTGTCATTGAATAAATGAGTAAATTCTTGATACTGTAGGATTCACAGTTTGTCTGGTTTGTGTTGACAACTACCATACTACCGTACCATATACAGGTAATAAATTTCCTTTATTTTCATTTAACAATAAATGTGTACCGTATTCTTCTTCATGGAAAAATAAGACATCTCCTGAAAATAAGACCTAGCGTGTCTTTGGGGGCAGAAATTAATATAAGACACTGTCTTATTTTCAGGGAAACACGGTAGTATATAAATTAATCAAATAAGTAACACCCTATCTAATCAAAGCCTAATATGCTAAGTGTCTGACCATGCGTTTGACTGTTTAACTCGTTGCTATGATGTGCACTGACTACCAGGGGTCATACGCTCCAACTAGTAGGTTAGCTTGCTGCTGGGGTCCAGCTGATCAGGAGTGGGCAAGACGGGCCGGACATACCCTGGAGCCAACCTACCGGGGTCCCTCCCCAGCTTCTAAAATATTTCTTCTAATTAATTTAATTTCAATGTGCAGGAATCTGTGCACCGGGCCACTAGTTTGTCATAAAAATCATGTATTACAAATTTTTAAGTTACTACAATGTTTTCAGAATACGATCACATTTCTGAGATGCCAAAAAGTGTATAAATAGGACTATCGATAATTAGGGGGACCAAAATAATAACATTAGGAAATCAAGCACATATGCTTTATTTCCTAATGAGACATTTGCTGCACTTATAGTACCCAGCAGTCCTTTTTGATATTTATTATCCTGTGCTTACTAGAAAGTGTCTTTTTATCTAGCCTTATCTTTCTCATCTTATAGAGAAGAGCAAATAGATTATAAATTGCTTATGTCATAATATTTCTTCTTTTAGAATATACTTCAACAAATAAGTCTGTGATTTTTATTTTTTTCACTTTAACTGAGACTCATACAAGTTTGAAGCTTGTAATTTTGATTTTATAATGTCATTCACCTGTAGTTTTTCCACAAACAGATGAAACTATGAGTGTTAAATTATTCAAGAGGAAAATTAAGAAAACAATCTCATTTATAATAGCATCAAAAAGTACTTAGAAATAAGCCTAACCAAAAAGTTAAAAGACATATACACCAAAAACTATAAAACACTTAAGAAATTACAGCAGACACAAATAAATAGAAAGATATTCTATGTTCATGAACTAGGAGAATTAATACTGTTACAATGTCCATACTATCGAAAGCAATCTACAGATTCAATGCAACCCCTATCAAAATCCCAGACATTTTTTACAAATAAAGAAAAATAAATCCTAAATTTCATATGGATTCAGAAAAATGCTCTGACAAGCACAACAATTTTGAGCAAATATAACAAAGCTGAAAGCATCATGATATTGATCTCAAAATACATTATGTAGCTACAGTAATCAAAACAGTATGAAACTGGTATAAAATTAGATATATAGATCAAAGGAACAGAATAGAGAACTGAGAAATAAATCCACACATATACAGTAAATATCTCTTCAACAATGGTGTGAAGAATACACAATGAGAAAAGAATAATATCTTCAATAAATGGTGTTGGGAAAACTGGATATTCCATCCAGAAATAAAATTGGACCTTTATCTTTGATCATACAGAAAAGTTAATTCAAAATTGATTAAAGATTTAAATGTAAAGTCTGAAACTTTAAAATTTCTAAAAGAAAACATAGTGCAATAACTTCTTTACATTGGTTGTGGCAATGATTTCTTGAATATAGCACCAAAAAAACACAGGCAACAAAGCAAAATTAGGTAAATGAAACTACATCAAACTAAAAAGCTGCATAGCAAAGAAAACAACAGAGTGAAAAGGCAGCCTACAATTAGAAAATATTTGCGAACCAAGTATCTGATAAGAGATTAATTTCTGAAATATATAAGGACCACCTAAAACTCAATAGCAAAAATAAACAAATAAATAATTCTACTAAAATATGGGCTAAGAACTTGCGTATTAGTAGACATTTCTCCAAAGAAGACACGCAAATGGCCAACAGGTATCTGAAAAGGTGCTCAACATTGCTAATTATCAGAACTACAAATAAAAATAACAATAATATATCACACACACATGTCAAATGGCTGTTATAAAAAATAATAATAATCCCTAGCTGGTTTGGCTCAGTGGATAGAATGCTGGCCTACAATTGAAGGGTACCGGGTTCGATTCTGGTCAAGGACACATGCTCAGGTTGCAGGCTCCATCCCCAGTCGGGGGTGTGCAGGAGAGAGCTGATCAATGATTCCCTCCCATCATTATGTTTCTATCTCTCTCCCTCTCCCTTCCTCTCTGAAATCAATAAAAATATTTTTAAAAAAATAATAAGTGTTGGCAAGGCTTTGGAAAAATTGGAACCCATGTACAGTGTTGGTGGAAATGTTAAATGGTGTATTGGCTATAGAAAACAGTATAAAGACTTCACACAAAAACTAAATCTAGAATGGCAATATGATCCAGCAATTAAACTTTTGGGTATATATACAAAAAAATTGATATTACACTTTCAAAGAGATATCTCCATCCCCATGATCATTGCAGCATTATTCACAAAAACCTAGATATGGAAACAACCCAAATGTTCAAGGAAATGTGGTATATACTTACAATATTTTTCAGCCTTTACAAGGAATGAAATTCTACCATTGTGCAACAACAGAAATAAAACAGGAAGACATTATGCTAAGTAGAATGAGCCACTCTCAGAAGGACAAGTACTCTTCTAAGAGGCATTTAATTTAGTCAGAGGATAGAAGTAGATGACAAAATGGTGGTTACCAGAGAATAGAATAAGAGAGACATAGGGAATTGTTAAATGGGTATAAAGTTATACAAGTAGTAAGTTTCAGAGATCTGCTGTACAACAGAATGCCTATAGTTATTTTTAAACTTTTAGCAAAATAATAATAAATCTAATATGCGACATTTTTAAAGCCTGACTTGAATAAATACATGATTTGTCATTAAGTCAGACTGACCTCAAATAGTCTTAATAATTGAATTTTTTTAAAACTTCAACTACAAACTACCTGGTTTTCTTCTAGAATTCAAATGTTTTATTTATTTATTTGTTTATTTTTTGGCACATGAATCTATAAGACATATGGAGCACATTCTTGTGTGTGGTATAAGGTATAGATCTCATTTTCTGCTTCTCCAAATTCCCAGTTGTGCCTAAACATTGTTTAAAAAGCCCACCATTTCCTCAGTGACTTGAGAAGCCACCTTTATCCTATACTAATTTTCCATTTTTTTAGGTTTACACCTAGATTTATCTATGCAATGCCACTGTTATACTATCACGTTAGTGTATCATGTGCCAGTACTATAGTGTTTTAATTATCGAGGCTTTATGATATACTTTAACATGTGGTTGGCATAGCCTCCTTCTAAGTTCTTCCTGTTTAGTGCTTTTCTCTGCCTATTGTTGCATACCATTTTTTTTCTATATAAACTTTAGTATCATGTTGTCCAAATTCATAAGAAACTTTGTTGGATTTATATTTGGGTTGAATTAAATATATAAATTAAATTTGGCAGAACTGACATCTTTATAATGTTGACTCATCCAACATCAGTACACATTTTTCCATTGGCTTAAATCTAGCGTCAAGTCTGAAGAATATTATAACAATTCCCTCCTATGAACTTTATACATAATTCTTAAGTTGAATCCTAAGTGTTTAATATTTTTAGTGCTATTGTAAAGAAGGTTTCTTTTCACCACTATGTTTACTAACTGGTTACTCTCTGTCTGTATGAACACTATTGACTTTTATATTATAACTTTATAACCAGTAATTTATTTTTTTTATTGGTTGAGTTGTTTTATGATTAATCATCTGGAGTTTTCTAGGAAAACATTCATGTCATCTGAAAACAGAAATAGTTAACTTCTTTACCCTTTGATATGCTTTAGTTGATTTATCTAATTGTGTTTACTAATACATATAACACAACGTTGAATACTAGAGAAAAAAAGTGAATATATTTTCCTTATTCCCTATCTTAGGGGAAATGTTTCCCAGCTGCCTTAGGATTTCTGTCTCTCTTTGTCTATTTTTCTCCTACAGAAATTATGCATTTCAAAATGTGCCCTACAGATTAATGTTGTTTTATCTCTTTCTATAGACTATGCTCTAATCTACCAGGACATTCATTTTGTATTTTCAGACTCAGATTTTCCTTATACCTTTTGGGAGTGGTTTTAGATCAGTCTTAATCTAAAAGTTCTCTTCTCTCTTTTCAGCAGTTTTTCTTGACATAAAAATCATGCTTAAGAGATCACTTGCAATGATTTGGTGTTTTCTGTTGCTTTACTTATAGTTATATTGAAGTTTGTCTAGTCTCTGTTTTCATATTTTGCTGTAGGCAGAGTTTTGTGTGGTTTTATTTTTGTTCCTTGTTTTTCTCCATAATGTTTGAAGTAAGTATAGGGAGACCCTGATCTCAGCAAGTGCCCTTGCTTTTAGCAACATCCATATTCAGAAAGGTTCTTACTTTTCTACTTTGTTGGATACTATCAAATTGACCTTCAAAATGCTAGTACCTATCCACATTCCTACCACCCATGAAAGAGATTATTTTCACTAGAGTTTCTCATTCTAAAAAATGAATATTGGTAACCTATTTTTGTTTTAATTAGCATTTCTGTGCTCCCTAGTAATCTAGTAAGATTCAGGATGCACCTCCGGATTTTGTATCTCTTCTGTGGCTCACCTGGGCAGAAGCATCACCTTTTTTTTTTCAGTAGAGGTATACTAAGTAGGAGTTATTGATCCTGTTCATGTATATTGCAAATATATCCTCATTTAAAATATATCTTATCCTTAAAAATTAAAAATAATTGCAGTATTTAAAGATCTGTCTCTTTTTATTCTATTTCATTTTATACCTTGCTTTAAAACCCTTCACCCAACCCAAGCTTATAAAATATTCCCTATTATTTCCTGCTAATATGTTAAAGTATTTATTTATTTATTATATCACTTTAAGTCATCTGGAGTTACTTTTTTATTGTAGTTTAAAGTGGGATACATACAATTTAATCCTTTTTCTGTCCAAAGATTAGAGAAATATACAAAAATTAATTTACCTATATGTATCTGACAATAATAGATGAGTGATGGTCATTTGAAGCAAATACTACATAATAAACACTATGGATAAGCTGTCTATTTACCAAAATTATTCAGTCAAGGCCTTAGTTTATATCTACGGCCACATAATATCTGCAAGGATGTCACCATAAGCTCTATCTATGGCACCATACTAATCAGTAATAACATAACAAAGATTACAATAATTTTAAAGCATTTGAATGTTTTGAAATTAAATTCTTGTTATTATATTTCAAATCTTAAAAATGGCAACCTATTTTAAAATAGTGATATTTATTAAATTTCTCAATTATGCAATCTACTCAAATAGTGATTATGCTGAACAAAGGCAAGTTTAGAACTTTGTAATACAACCAAATGGAAGAAAGCAGCCTTTTATCCAAGAAGACATAGTTTATATGGCCCATTGTTTGGTTATTTATAACCATCTCCCACATGATCTACTTCCTATATCATTGCCATTCACTCTTTAATATAAGCATAAACTATCACATACCATAATTTTGTGGAAGGGATCAAAGGCTGTATAATATTTCCCTTACCACAGCTTGAAGCACAGTTGCCCATATTATGAGAATTCATGATGGAAAGAGAAATTGGCTTACCATTTCTAAATGAATCAGGACATAGAGTATTAACAATAAATGTATTTACAAATTAAATATTTCATTTGCATAACTAAACATTCTAATAAGGCAGATGAAATCATGTTTCTAAAATGGCAAAATAAAAACTAACTTTTTTTCATTATAGAATTTCTTCCAATATTAGAATCTCTAGCAACTTGACAACATAAAGCCTGGACTGCCAAAAGATAGTTAAAAATAAATATTACAGATAAGCTGTCTTTTTCTCACTAAATAGAGTCTCACAATTTTGCTTCTTCTTTTTTGTTTTGAACTTAGGAAAGTCTGTGTCACTTCTTTCCCAGAGTAAGAGGTTAAATGGCTGACTTTATTTGAAAACAATTGTCAGTCTCATCGCCTTTCTCTCTTCCCGAAATATTTCCTGAAAATCACATCCAATGGTGCATCCTAAGTAGCTCTTTTTGCCAGAACTTAGGAAATAAACCAGCTTGAACAAAGGAAAGTGAAGTGTGCTATAAATTAATATGCAGTATTTTTTATGGTTGTGGGAAAATGTGCAGAATTCATGTAATTTTAGGCAAAGAAAATATATCTGCAGTTGAATTTGATGACAGTCTCTTTGGAAGAATATCATGTAAATTTTTGCAGATGAATATTATCTTGATTCTATTTATAATACATTCCTATTGTACATTATTATACATTTGGAGGCTCTAAAATGTCACCATAAAATAATAAACCAATTGGTATAATTTCAGAAATAAATGTCTATATAGTTCAATATTGTCGTTCAATTTTCCAGAGGGACAGATTTTCAGGACTAAATGAACTATATCTGCATTCATATTGGATTTCCATAAAAAACAAAAACAAAAACAAAACTCGTTGCAACTTCTCATTCCTCCTGCATTCAATCACATTAGAAGTGATACCGATTTGGTCCATAACATGGACAGTGACCTTAGAAGTTCAGAAGTATAATCCCAAGGGATACATAAGACCGAATCAGTTAAAGGTCACATGTAGCAGATGCTTGCCACTATTTCTCACTGGCACTAACCACATAGTTTATAACTTGAACCTAAATTAACACAATGAGTGGAAAGATGCTGTCCTGGAATTAAGAAGTGGAGGTGGGGAGGAGGCAGATTTAGGCAAGTGATTTAGCAGACATGTGCTTTTCCATCTGTACACCTGAACACAGGGGACCCTAGGCACAGACATTTGGCTCTTTTTTCTTTTTCGGCTTTGAATAATTTATTCTACCTCTACTTATGGTTCTGAACAAATTTAGAAAAGTAACCGTGTTCCCTCACTTACAGTTTTTGGATTCTCTCTCCCATTTACCAAATCAATACTACCACTACACCGAGGGAGCCGATCAATGATTCTCTCTCATCATTGATGTTTCTCTCTCTCTCTCCCTCTCTGAAATCAATAACAAAAATATTAAAAAAAGAAAAAATATTATCCACTCCTGTTGTGTTTATTATAACTGAACTGCTGCCTCACCTATCAGAACTAAGTTATCTTCCTAGAAGGTAACTAAAGATAACTAAATAATTACCTTCTTAATTATTTAGGTAAAGTAATAAGCTAATTTGATCAAGGTGTAAATTGCTGAGTTACCAAGAGGGCAAATCAATAAATATTTGTTGTTATTATTGCATGATGAGAGATTACCATTTTTCCTGGCCCCAATTTAATATGTATACCCATAATATTCTAATTTTTTAAATTCATAGAAAATTACACACTTTTAAATAAAAATGGTAAAACACCTTTCTCTCACAATGGGATTTCATACCTGACTAGTAATTACAATGACCTGGAGGGACTTACAAACAAATAAGCCCCTCAAGACTTTTTGAATCACAGACGTTATTTTGTAAAAGCCACACTTATGATTTTGTTGCACATCCAGAACTGAGAACCGGGCTTCTGCATTCTTGTCACGGAACGGGTTGTCCTAGGCCAGCAGCAACAGCAGCATTGCCTGAAAGTTTTCTTAGAATTTAAGCATCTCACCTCTAGCCCAGACCTACTGAGTCAGAATGTGTCTTTCCACAGATCCTCAGTGATTTGTATGTGCGTTCAAATCTGAGGAACACTGAGATAGAAGCAGCAGCAACAAGCAGGATTTTACTGCTAGATTTGATGAAATAAGCAGCTTTGACTTAAGACAAGCAGTTAGTCCTGAAAATATAACTACACAATGAATCCTTACAATAGCAGTTGAATCACCTTATCTCCTTGCTGAGCTAGTTCTAAATGAAGGTCTTCCGTTGATAGCTTTTTCTCTAAAAGTAAGGAGTTTCAATGTGAATATCATTAGATGAGTAAACTTATGTTATTGAGCTAATCAGCTCATTCAAACCACTTATCTACTTACTCCAAGAGACAGAGGGCCCTTCAGTCTTGACTTTGCTTTTGAACTTTTCTATGTTTACCCAACTTCAAGTTCCAAAAAGTTTTATTTGATATGCAATGTGCCTAAGCCACACAGGAATGCACAAAATTAAAATATTCAGCACACTAGTATATGTAACATATTGTACTATTAAATATTTATTAAGCACTAACAAGTGCTAATGCTGCAAAACAGAGTTACTTTCCGCCGCTTCCCAGGACAGTGCTAAAGACAATGCAAAACAACACCTGTGACAGCGCTCTCAGAGCCCGCTCACAAGACCCACAAATTCTAAATAAAATGCATCATTTGGACCAGGGCATCCCTAAGCAATTAACTGAGTCTCTTTGGGAGTTAATGTTCATATAATGAAGAGTTTTTCTCTCTACAATTAGCACTTTTGATTGCATGTTGAATATATCTGAGAATAATCAAGTACTTAAAGATTGTGTTTTCTAATCCTGGAATAGTTTCCAGTTTCTGTCTCTGGAACTTAAATATTTGTTCTGCTTTAGAAATCTTCTCAGAAGAACTCTCTTATGGTATAACAAAATTGTTTAATGATATTTTAATGATCATTATTCCAAGAATCTTTACTTACTCCTAAATTAAAAAATAATAATAGTAATAGGATGCAGGTAAGTTTTCAAGATACTACATTGTTAAAAAAAAAAAAAAAAAAAGAAAAGAAAGAAAAGCTCTCCAGAAGTTTGGTAAAAAATAAATGATACAAGCTAAGAAAGTATTTGTAATAAATCTCATACTCTTGAAGATATTTTCATGGTTTGAAAATAATTACAACAATGAAAATTATATTGAAATGGTACATTTGCTTTTCCAGATAAACATTCAAAGACTTCCCTTCTGGGCTGACTGGTCCATCTGCACCTTCTCTGTGGAATCCCATCTGTCTGTCAATCTTGATGTTTGCCAACACTCATTCAGAATATGATGCATCAATTTATTCAATTTGCTCTGCCACTAATTGGTGGCATTTCTCTGGGAACATGGCTGGGGCCTGGAGACATTATATTTCAGGAGTGTGGACAGGCGTGAGGAAATCAGAGTGAGACTTGCAGGCTTTGAAAAGAATGATGAGGGTGAGGATGCACTTTTAAATTGTACCATCTGCTGAAATGCATACAGAATTATATAAACGAGATTGCCATTCACTCATTCATCATTCATTTAGTGATCCATTTAGTAAAATGATAGCCACTGTACTGGGTGTTGAAAATACTAACTCAAAATATAGTTACTCTTTCAAGGAACTTTAGCACTGATAGAGAACCATATGGAATTTGAATACTATTTTCACATGTATTCTAATCTTCTGGATTGCATTAATTTGTTCACTAGCGTGATTCCATTGTCCTTATACATGTATATTTAGGACAATGTCTTTTTAATAGAATATAGTGTTCATGATTTAAATAAGATGTTTGCTCTTCGCTCTTCAGGATAGAAGACTATTGAGGAAATAGGATAGGAGGATTAGAAAACAGTGCAGTCTACAACACATCTACCACAAAAGGAAATTAAGAGGGTTTGCAACATCTTCCTATGGTCATACTTTCTTTCATCTCTAATCTGTAGCTGCTTTCATGTCTAAATCTGAAGTTGCCCCAGAATATGGATTTCCTTAGTCACAGCATTACCATTTTCTATAATGCTTTAAAACCTCCTCTGCTTAGTGAAATTCTGTTATACCCTTCACAACCCAGCTTCAACTATGCTTTCTCCATTAAGGTTTCCTTGGCTCTTGCCATTTGTATTGTTATCCACTTCTGTTGTTCCTCAATTTATGGTCACACTACATAAGAGATTAGGTCTTATCTGCATGTGGTCTTATAAATAATCACAAAAATGTGTGTGTGTTTTTAATCCAACTGAGTTTAAACTCTAAGAAGAGCTAATATCATTACATCTATAGTGTTCTCTGTGCAAGTGAATGCTTACAGCAAATGTAGCAAAGATTCGAATTACTTATGATTAATGAATGGATTGATTGATTAATTGCTAAATAGTTCCCTTCCAGGTCTTGCTTCCTTATTCATCACATAAAAATAAATAGCCCTGGCTGTTTTTTCTCAATGGTTACAGTGTTAGCCCCTGGGCAAGCACCGAAGAGTCTCAGGTTCGATTCCTGGTCAAGGGCATATACCTTGCAGGTTCAGTCCCTAGCCCTGGGCATATGCTAGCAGCCGTGGGCAAACTACGGCCCACGGGCCGGATCCGGCTGTTCTATCTGGTTCTCCTGCTCTCCCCTCCGCTCCTTTACTTTGAATTTATATTAGTTCACACAAACACTTTATCCATGTTTTTGTTCCTGCCCTCCGGTCCAGTTTAAGAACACATTGTGGCCCTCGAGTCAAAAAGTTTGCCCACCCCTGTCTAGAGGCAACCAGTCATGTGTCTCTCTAACATTGATGTTTCTCTGTCTTTGTCTCTCTCTCTCCCTTTACCTCTCTCTCTTTCCCCCCCTTTCCTCTCTTTCACTCTCTCTAAAAATCAATGGGAAAAATATACACATTCCCACTTTCACCTTGTACAAATATATATTGCTCCATATTTTATTTTATTTTTTATTTTTTTAAAATATATTTTATTGATTTCTTACAGAGAGGAAAGGGAGAGGATAGATAGAAACATCGATGAGAGAGAAACATCAATCAGCTGCCTCCTGCACACCTCCCACTGGGGATGTGCCTGCAACCTAGCTACATGCCCTTGACCGGAATCGAACCCGGGACCCTTCAGTCCGCAGGCCGACGCTCTATCCACTAAGCCAAACCGGTCAGGGCTATTGCTCCATATTTTAGATGCTTAGTTTTTGTCATTCCAATAGACCCTTCTCTTAATATGTCTGTGATGTGAAATATTGTATCTGAGAATAATAATTGCTTTGTATTTGTAAGGAGAAAATAATTTGTTCCTATCTATTCAAATAATCCTTCATTTTTTTTAATCATAAAAGAGTTGTTTATTCTTAATTTATAAGTAAAACTATGAATTTTGATACTTCCTTCAGCACTTGACTCATATGATTAAAACACTGAAATGGCTCCTCATTCACTCTTCTTTACATTTTGGCTCATATCACTTTCACAAACAGGCCCACTTTGACTGAACTCCCCTAGTTAGTGTTCAATTGTGGTGTAACAAATTACCACAAACATTGCAGTATTGCAGCATAAAACAACACACATTTATTATTTCACAGTCACATTGGTTGGAGACCAGGCACCACCTAGCTAGATCCTTTGCTCAGGTCTCACAAAGCTGTAATCAAGGGCTAGCCAGGGTTGAAGTTCTCATTTGTGCTCAGGGCCCTCTCCCAAGCTCATGGTTATTGATAGAATTCATCTCTTCATGATTGGAGGGTGAATCCCGCCTTTCCCTCCCCTCCCCCACTGCCCCCCCCCCCAGTTTCTTATTGATTATCAACTACTGGCTGCTAACAAGTGCCAGGGACCGCCCTCAATTTCTCACCACATAGCCTCCTTCCTTCACATTGTATTGGCTTCATCTTCTAGGCCAGAAGGACAACATTTCTCTGATGCTTCATTACCTTTTAAAGGCCTCACATGATTAGGCCAGGCCTAGTCAGGATAATCTCTCTTTAATTAATTCCCAATCAACTGATTAGGAACCTTAATCACATCTGTAAACTCCATTTTGCCTTATAATTGGAGTGATTTACAATTATACTCCCAGGTCTTCTCCATACTCCAGGAGAGGGTATTGTACAAGCACAAGAGTCTTTGGAGGTCATTTTAGAATTCTGTCTACCAAAATCTCTTATCCTATTCTATTTCTCCTTTTTCTTCCATAATATGCATGCTATAATATGCATATATATTTCTCCCCACTGGAATATAAGCCTCTTAATAATAGGGCTCTCAATGACCTTTTTTTTTTTTTTTTATCTACATGTGTACTCCAATACCTAAGATACAGCTTGTTCCATTTGAGGTGCTCAATAAATAATAGGTGAATAAGTAAAGGATTATGAATGTGCTTCACCATTAATACAGAAGATATTTTATTAAGATTAAAGACAGAAAGTTCTTTCTTTGTTTCCCAGCAAGCAATTGTTTAATCATTATGTTTACACTCAACATTCGAGAAACTATTAAATAAAAATTATACCACCCACAAAATTCTACAGACATACATAAAAAAAATTTTAACTGGTTTGTCTGGGAGGAGTTAAGTCATTTGTTTTTAAGTTTTTGTCCTACTTTTTCTGTTTTCTAGCTCATTTTCTACAATTTTGCATTACTTTTAGAATTGTGAAAATGAAACATCATGTAATATTTCTGAAGTAATGCTTTGACATAGAAATTTCTTCACAAATGTCTCTGGTGATTTGCAAGAGATTGTGCTAACAGAGTACAACTTGTGGTTTTTTATTATATAAAGATGATGTTGATTAGTTTCTCTTGAAGTAAATGTTTTCAGTGACAGGTTCTCTACAGAGAAATGGGAAAAGTCCTCCAAAGTGGTGAAAACTGAAGAGCCAAAACATTTCATGCCTTGTAGAAGATGCCAGGTGATTATCCATTTCTTCCTGTTACCCAATATGTTACTCTGTGACCTAGCATTATATAACATTAAAGCACACTTGTTAATTAAAACTGGCGAGTGCCTTTGCCATCATTACCTAAAGAAATCTTAGGAAAATAATGTGATCGGAACAAAGATATCAACCTGCCAATAAAAATAGTTGGAGTTACCTGACTTGGATATTGACCAGTTATGTGAATTAAAGCAATTTTCTCCACTTTGAATAACTGCTTTAGTACTAGATGTGAATTCTTGTGAAATATTAAACTCTGCCTTGTTTTCACCATCAGTAAGACAGACAAGCATAGGAACTGTACATCTCTTATTACTGAGTATAGCAGTAAAATGATAATTTATGTAATACACTAGGACAGTACTAGATACAATATATCTTATTTTATTATTATAATACTAAAATTATCAGCATTGTACTTTAGTGAACTTGTAAACATCTGAGGAAACACTGACATGTTTATATGAGAAATACTTTTTTTATTGATATTTATTTATTTATTTATTTTTATTGTTTAAAATATTACATATATTAGTACATATATCTCATTTTTTTCCACCCATTGACCTTCCCCCAGCCTCCCCTACCCCCTGTCGCATGCCCTCATCTTACGCCCCCTCCCCCCCCCCCCCCAGCGTCTTGTGTCCATTGGTGTGCTTATATGCATGCATGCAAGTCCTTTGGTTGATCTATTTCCCTCACTCACAACACTCCCCAGCCTTCCCACTGTAATTTGACAGTCTGTTTGGTGCTTTACTGCCTCTGTATCTATCTTTTTATTCATTAGGTTATAATGTTCTTTATTTTCCATAAATGAATGAGATCATGTGATACTTTTCTTTCATTGCCTGGCTTATTTCACTTAACATAATGCTGTCCAGGTCCATCAATGCTGCTGCAAATGGTAAGAATTCATTCTTTTTTACCGCAGCGTAGTATCTCATTGTGTAGATGTACCATAGTTTTCTAATCCACTCATCGGCTGATGGGCACTTAGACTGTTTCCAAATCTTAGCTATGGTGAATTGTGCTGCTATGAACATAGGGATGCATATATCCTTTCTGATTCGTGTTTCTAGTTTCTTGGGATATACTCCTAGAAGTGGAATTACTGGGTCAAATGGGAGCTCCATTTTTAGTTTTTTGAGGAAACTTCATACTGTTCTCCACAGTGGCTGCACCTGTCTGCATTCCCACCAGCAGTGCACGAGGGTTTCTTTTTCTCCTCATCCACGCCAGCACTTGTCGTTTGTTGATTTGTTGATGATTGTCATTCTGACAGCTGTGAGATGGTACCGCATTGTCATTTTGATTTGCATCTCTCTGATAATTAGTGACTTTGAGCATGTTTTCAGGTGTCTCTTGGCCTTCTTTCTGTCTTCTTTCAAAAAGATTCTACTTAGGGCCGTTGCCCATTTTTTTATTGGATCATTTATCTTCCTTTTATTAAGTTGTACAAGTTGCCTGTAGATGTTAGAGATTAAACCTTTATCAGTGATAACATTTGCAAATATGTTCTCCCATACAGTGGCCTTTCTTGTTGTTTTGTTGATGGTTTCTTTTGCTGTGAAAAAGCTTTTTATTTTGACATAGTCCCATTTGTTTCTTTTCTCGTTAGCTTCCATTGCCCTAGGAGCAGTATCAGTGAAGAACTTCCTTCGGTATATGTCTGACATTTCTCTGCCTGTGGATTCCTCTAGTGTTTTTATGGTTTCCCATCTTATGTTTAAGTCCTTGATCCATTTTGAGTTTATTTTTGTGTATGGTGTAAGTTGGTGGTCTAGTTTCATTTTTTTGCATGTATCTGTCCAATTTTCCCAACACCATTTATTGAAGAGACTGTCTTGACTCCATTGTATGTTCATGCCTCCTTTGTCAAATATTAATTGAGCATAGTGATTTGGGTCGATATCTGGATTCTCTATTCTATTCCATTGGTCTATATGTCTGTTCTTGTGCCAGTACCAGGCTGTTTTGAGAACAGTGGCTTTGTAATACAGCTTGATATCTGGTATTGAGATCCCACCAACTTTGTTCTTCTTTCTCAGGATTGCTGTGGCTATTTGGGGTCTTTTTTTATTCCAGATGAATTTTTGGAGAGTTCTTTGTAGGTCTGTGAAATATGCCATTGGTATTTTAATGGGGAGTGCATTGAATTTATAGATTGCTTTGGGTAGTGTGGACATTTTAATTATGTTGATTCTCCCAATCCATGAACATGGTGTGTTCTTCCATCTGTTTACGTCTTCCTCTATCTCTTTTTTCAGTGTCATGTAGTTTTCTGCGTACAGATCTTTTACCTCCTTAGTTAAGTTTATTCCTAGGTATCTTAATTTTTTTGGTGCAATGGTAAATGGGATTGCTTTTTTAGTCTCTCTTTCTGTAAGTTCACTATTGGTGTATAGAAATGCCATAGATTTCTTGGCATTAATTTTGTATCCTGCTACATTGCCAATCATTTATTAAGTCTATTAGTTTTTTGATGGAGTCTTTTGGGTTTTTTATGTAGAATATCATGTCATCTGCAAATAAGGACAGCTTTACTTCTTCTTTTCCAATTTGGATGCCTTTTATTTCTTCTTCTTGTCTAATTGCAATGGCTAATACTTCCAGTACTATGTCAAACAGGAGTGGTGAGAGTGGGCATCCCTGTCTTGTTCCTGTTCTTAGGGGAAATGGTTTTAATTTTTGCCCATTGAGTATGATGTTAGCTGTGGGTTTATCATATATAGCTTTTATGATGTTGAGGTATGATCCTTCTATTCCCACCTTGTTGAGAGTTTTTATCAAAAAGGGTGTTGGATTTTGTCAAATGCTTTTCTGCATAAATTGATATGACTATGTGATTTTTATCTCTCAGTTTTTTTATGTGATGTATCATGTTTTTTGATTTGTGGATATTGTACCATCGTTGCATTCCTGGGATAAATCCTACTTGGTCATGGTGTATGATCTTTCTGATGTACTGCTGGATCCGATTTGCTAGAATTTTGTTGAGGATTTTGTCATCTATGTTCATGAGGGATATTGGCCTGTAATTCTCTTTCATTGTGTTGTCTTTATCTGGTTTTGGTATTAGGGTGATGCTGGCTTCATAGAAGGAGTTTGGAACTGTTCCTTCCTCTTGAATTTTTTGGAATAGTCAGAGGAGAATAAGTTTTATTTCTTCCTTGAATGTTTGGTAAAACTCCCCTGTGAAGCCGTCTGGCCCTGGGCTTTTGTTTGCTGGAAGCTTTTTGATGACTACTTCAATTTCTTCCATAGTTATTGGCCTATTGAGATGTTTAGATTGTTCCTGATTGAGTTTTGGAAAGTTGTATTTTTCTAGGAATATGTCCATTTCCTCCAGGTTGTCCAGTTTGTTGGAATAGAGTTGTTCATAGTATATTTTAACAATCCTTTGTATTTTGGTGGGGTCTGCTGTTATTTCACCTCTTTCATTTCTGATTTTGTTTATTTGGATCCTCTCTCTTTGCTTCTTGGTGAGCCTGGCTAGAGGCTCATCAATCTTGTTTATCCTTTCAAAGAACCAGCTCTTGGTTTTGTTGATCTTTTGTATTTTTTTTTTTTTTTGGTCTCAATAGCGTTTATCTCCACTCTGAGCTTTATTATTTCCTTCCTTCTGCTTACACTGGACTTTTCTTGTTGCTCTCTTTCTAACTCTTTGAGTTGTAGGGTCACGTAATTTATTACCATTGTTTCTTATTTTTGCAGTAGGCTTGTAGAGCTAGTAACTTCTCTTTCAAGACTTCTTTCGCTGTGTCCCATAGGTTTTGGATTGTTGTGTTTTCATTTTCATTTGTTGCCATGATGTTTTTCATTTCTTCCTTGGTCTGTCTGGTAACCCAGTCATTGTTTAATAGCATGCTGTTTAGTCTCCATGTGTTTGATTTTTTTGGATTGTTTTTATTGTAGTTGATATCCAGTTTTATGCCACTGTGATCTGAGAAGATGTTTGAAATGATTTCTATCTTTTTGAATTTGAAGAGACTTTGCTTATGTCACAATATATGGTCTATCTTTGAAAATAACCCATGTATGCTTGAAAAGAATGTATATTCTGTGGCTTTGGGGTGAAATGTTCTGAAGATGTCAATTAATTCATGTGGTCTAGTGAGTCATTTAGGATTGATCTTTCATTGCTGATTTTTTGTTTGGAGGATTTGTCCAATGGTGATAGTGGGGTATTAAAGTCTCCTACTATGATTGTATTTCTGTCAATCGCTCTTTTGATATTCTCCAGGAGTTTTTTTTATGTATTTGGGTGCTCCTGTATTGGGTGCGTATATGTTTACCTGAGTTATTTGTTCTTGTTGGATTGCTCCCTTTAGTATTATGAAGTGGCCTTCCTTATCTCTTGTTATGTCCTTTGTTTTGAGATCTAATTTGTCAGATATAAGTATTGCTACCCCAGCTTTTTTTTCAGTTCCATTTGCCTGGAAAACCTTTTTCCATCCCTTCACCCTCAGTCTGTGTGTGTCTTTTTTTCTGAGGTGGGTTTCTTGTAGACAGCAGATACATGGGTCGTGTTTTCTTATCCAATCTGTTACCCTATGTCTTTTGATTGGGGCATTTAATCCATTTACATTTAAAGTTATTATTGATAGGTACTTATTTGTTGCCATTTTTATTCTTTACCCCTGTGTTCCTTCTTTGCTTCTTATTTCTTTTTTTTACAGCAGACCCTTTAGCATTTCTTGCATTGCTGTTTTGGTGGTAATAAATTCCCTTAGTCCTTTTTTTGTCTGTGAAGCTCCTGATTTCACCTTCAATTTTGATTGTTAGCCTTGCTGGGTACCGTATTCTTGGATTCAGACCCTTCCTTTGCATGACTTTGTATATTTCATTCAATTCTCTTCTGGACTGATGAGTTTCTGTTGAGAAATCAGTTGCTAGTCTGATGGGGGTTCCTTTGTAGGTAACTTTCTGTCTCTTTCTGGCCACTTTTAAGATTCTTATTTTGTCATTGGTGTTTGCCAATTTAATTATAATGTGCCTTGGCGTCGGTTTTTGGGGTTCATTTTTTGGGACTCTGTGAGCTTCTTGGATTTGTGTGGGTTTTTCCTTCCCTATATCAAGGAAGTTTTCTGTCATTATTTCTTCAAACAGGTTTTCTATTCCTTGCTCAGTTTCCTCTCCTTCTGGACCCCTATTATGCGGATGTTGTTTTGCTTCGTGTTGTCCCCAAGTTCCCTTAGGCTCTCCTCCTGCTTTTTAATTTTTGTTTCTAGAAGCTGCTCTACTTGTGTATTTTTTCCTACCTTGTCTTCTAGCTCACTGATGCGGTCCTCTGCTTCTTCTACTCTACTCTTGATGCTTTCTATTTAGTTCTTTACAGCAGCGATGTCATTTTTCATTTCTTCTTGGTTCTTCTTCATTTCCTCTTGGTTCTTGCTCATATTGTCGAATTTGTCTTCCATTCTTTTCAGCCACCGTATGACCATTTCTCTGAATTCTTTCTCTGGCAGGTTGCTTGCCTCCATTTTGTTTACTTCCTTTTCTGGTGATGCCTGCTTTTCTTTCATATGAGGGCTGTTTCTTTGTCCTCCCCATGGTCTCTCTTCTCTGGGTGTCTGGTTATGTAGTTCTCTCTCTCCTGCGTTGATTTAAAGGCACAAAATACAACACAACCAGGTACAATTCACAAGGCACTGAACAGAAATGTATTCATGATATTAATAATCCCAAATAAAGTTGACCACCAGAGAAAGGCAAATTAGAGAATTGGAGAGCAAGAAGAAGAGAAAAAAAAAAGGAGTACAAAAATGAAATTGGAAAAGGAAAAAAACAAAGTAAGAGAGAAAAGAAAGAGAATAAGAAAGAAAAGGGGAATAAACTACATATATGTGGAGAAAATTCCAATAGAACAGCCACTAATCCCAATAAATGCCAGCAACAAGTACCTGGAGATGAATAAGAACCACAAACAACAACTAATACCAAGCGAGGTGAGGGAAAACAGAAGCAAAAAACAAAACAAAACAAACAAACAAAAAAAAAAACAAACACACACACAAAAAAAAACGAATAAGCAAAACAATCGCACAAACAAGCATAACAAATTGATATAATCAACATTCAAGCAAACAACAACAAAAGGACAGAGAGAAAAACAATTTTTGGATAGTGAAGACAGAGAAGAGAGAAGTGTGTATGGACTTGGAGAAGGGGATTGGAAATTAGATATATAAGTAGGGTGAAATTTTAACAGGGAGTAAAAAGAAAGAATAGGGAAAATCTAAAGCAGGAAAAGGGTAAGAGAAACAGGACAACAAAAGGAGAAATGTTAGGAAGAGAGTGATGGCATAAAGGTAGAGTTGAGATAGAGTAAAATGATGCTAAAGGAAAGATGAAAATAGAATGTAGAACACTAATCCCATAGTAAAATAAAGAGAAAATAAAATGGCACTTTTTTTAAAGAAAAGGTAAAATAGTAGTAGTAATAATACTGATTGAAAATAAAAATGTAATAATTAAAAAGGTAAAATCAAGTGAGGAAAAAAGAAAAACATTAGTCTCTTAAGTGAAAAATTAAAAAAAAAATTAAAAATTAAAAAATAAATAAATAAAAATGTGCAGTAGTGAAGGTCATTCACTTCCTCTATTATTCTGTTTGGTATGCCTGTTTCCCAGTCTCGACAGTAGTGCAGTTCCTTGTGTTCCACTGCTCCTCAGTGTTGTAAGCCAGTCCTGATTTTTAAGCAGGCTGTGTGTCTTATTTTCTTGTATTCCTTTATTTGTGATTACACAAGAGTCAATTTGTGATTCAACCCCTGGGTGGCAGTGTTTCTGGATTGACCTCTGGGTCTATAGGTCCTCTCTAGCCTGTGCTTAGATCCTGTTTTCCCTGTGGCACTCAATACCGGTTTGTGGGAGTGGGCTGCCCCAGAGCTGGTTCTCCAATGGTCACTCTCTGCTCTGATCCCCATGTTCCAGAAAAACAACTTTCTCCTGCAGTCTCCTAGGGTGTCCCCAACCCAACTGGGTGATCCTATGTATTGGGCTTAGTAATCAGTAGCAAGGATTTAAAGAGGAAATCACAAGTGTGTGAACTCCGGGGCTGTGTGCAAGTCTGCGCAGTCCTTTTTTCCCCTTGTGTCCAAGCAGCTGGCACACTTCTAAAGTTTCTAGGCTGTCCTGCACCAGATCAAAATGGGTTGCTTTTTAGAGATCCCCTCTGTTAGCAGCTCTGAGGACCCCCTTCCACATTCACGGATCACACCAGCCCCAACAGCCACAGATTCTTCTAGGTGCAGACTTCCCCTGGTCCTCCAGCTCCCACAGTGCGTGCACTTCTCTGTTCTGCCGGGACCAGAGACCTCACTTTATCCCAGGCGAAATCTGACCTTTCCATGGTGGAGTGTAGAGCTCCTCTGAATCCCCTTGTGCCAATTGGGGACCGGTGTTCTGGGGTTTGCAGCTGCTCAGTGGGTGCCGTAGTTGCAGATTTTCAGGCTTCCGATAACATCCACTTTCCCCTTCAAGATGGTGCAGTCTCTGTGTCTGAGCCGGTGGCTCTGGGAGGGGACCCAGCAGCATTGGGGGCTGCCCGGTCAGAGGAGCCCCATCCAGCAGTCCCCCACCTTCTCCTGGAGTATAGCTGTCCCTTAACTCACCAACAAACACTCCCCGTATGACCCTCAGCTGCTCTTTCTATTGCTCTGGGACAAGGCTCGGGACACATCCATCTATTCCGCCGCCATTTTATTTTTCAAGAAGTACTTTTTTAAATTAAAACAATATTGGGTTTACTTATTATTACAAGAAATAACTATAATTAGCTTGCCTTAAGAATATTTTAAAAAGCATTTATTTCACATTTTTAATAGAAATTAAACTGATTTTGTTCTGTGGTAACTGTCTAACGGATGACTCAAGGTTTTCTTACACTGATATCTTTATTTTTATCATAAATTCTCATATAATTTCCAGATATACTATTATATCATTGGCAAATAAATATAGTCTATCTTATTTTTTCCAATTCTTATATTATTAATAGTTTGCTCTTACTTCATTATTTGGTAATATTAATACAGTGATTCTCAACTGAGTATAATTTTCTATCCCAAGGAATATTTGGGAATGTCTGGAAACATTTTTGGTTGTCACAGCTGGTGGTGTGAGGATTGGTGTTGTTGGCCTCTCATGAGTAGAGGCCAGCGATACCATGAAATATCTTAAAATACACAGAAAAAAAAAAACCACAAAAGGAATTATGCAGCCCAAATGTTAATGGTGCAAAGTTGGGAAACCATGTTCTAATATAGTATTAAACTGTAGCGAAGATATTGAACAGTTTATTTTGTGCCTGACTCCATGGGGATGTCTCTTGTGCTTCTCATTTATGTAGAAATTTTGACTTTATTATTGTTTTTATTATTTTTGAAAGTTTTTTTTTTCTTTTTATATTATCTCTAAGATGATAAGTGGCATTGGGATTATCTGAAAATTGGAAGTTTAGTAGAATTGCTCAGTGAAACCCTCTGGGTCCATATGAACTAAATGTTATTACCTCTTAGAAATGTTGTTTCTGGAAATCAGAATTGGGGGGCAACAAGTAGAAACAACTTGCAATTTTCAACATTTAAAACAATTACTTTAGTTTAAAAAATGTGCCCTAAAGTATATGTGTACGTTCTTGTGTGTGTGTGTGTGTATGTGTATATACATGTATATAGTTAACTTGCTTTGCAGAATTACTGTGACCAATGAATGCATACATAGATAGACATGTGTCTTCTGTGATTCATGGATACTAGAGTTTCCTTGTTCAGGATAATGCCTAACAAATCTGTTTATTTATGCCAAAAATGTAACCCAGAAAACTCAAGTATCACTAGTATCTTCACACATCAGATAATTACCCCTTTGTAATCATCAAATATAGCCAGAATCATTATTCACCTTGACTAGAGGAACTCCTTTACCAAGAATTTATGAGATGCCTCAAAATGTCTATCTATATCAAACTGTTGTTCTAAAGATTATACATATTTTTTAAGATATATACATGTTTACACTTATATCATCTATAAACTTACACATGACTAGAGGCCTGGTGCACAAAATCGTGCACTCAGGGGGGTCCCTCAGCCAGGCCTGCACTCTCTCACAGTCTGGGAGCCCTTGGGGGATGTCCAACTGCCAGTTTAGGCCCAATTCCCAGGGGAGCAGTCCTAAGCCGGCAGTCGGACATCCTTAGCACTGCTGCAGAGAAAGGAAAGGCTCCCACCACCACTGTGCTCACCAGCCGTGAGCCCGGCTCAGGGCTTCTGGCTGAGCGGCGCTCCCACTGTGGGAGCACACTGACCACCAGGGGGCAGCTTCTGCATTGAGCGTCTGCCCCCTGGAAGTCAGTGTGTGTCATAGTGACTGGTCGTTCTGCAGGTCAGTCAATTTGCATATTAGCCTTTTATTAGATAGGACTAGAGGCCCAGTGCATGAAATTCATGCACAGGGGCAGGGGGATCCCTCAGCCTGGCCTGCAACACCAGTATCCTGAGCCCCAGGCGGCCTCTGGACAGAGGCCCGCCTGCTCTCCCAACCTCCCTCCCTCTGCAGGCCCTGGCCACTATGGGTGCCGCCATCTTGGTGATGGAATGACAGTTAATTTGCATATTACCCTTTTATTAGATAGGATTATACATGTTTTTGAAGATAAAATCCATGATTTCATTTCAAATATTATTAATGTAAACTCAAGTATAGTACATCATTATTACTAAAACATTTAAAAACCTAGAATTAATTCCATCTAAATTTTGTATATTACAATAAAAATTGATAGAATGAAGACAATGGGATGTCTAAAATGTCTGCTAAGATACAAAAGCATCAAGATTTAATTGTATTCAAAATAGTTTGTTTTAAAGCATTTTATAGTAATTATTTTAACTGTTAGATATGGCAAGTTATATCTGAGGATTCCACACATAACCAATAAGCATCCTACTGTTAAATCAGGCTGAATACCTAAGGGTTTTGCTCAGTTTTTTAAAGTACAGTATGCATTTTACAATCGAGATTTTCAGTGATTTTTAGTAGTCATGTACTGTGAAAGTTAGTAGAAAAAATTGATGTGCAGCAATAATACAAATGCATAATAGATGCTATACTGTTTTATTTTTAACATCTTTTTTGGCAGTTATTTGCCATATCTTGATAATGATGCAATATAGTGAGCCCAGAAAAATCTCCATCTCCATTTCATGTATTATTCATATTAATTTGAAAAGCCACTAGCTTTCAAAGGGTTAGCTCTAGAGAACAAAATTTTATGGTCACCTTTAAATTATATTAACATAGCCAGGAGCTAAGGACTTTAGTTGTATTAAACACAACCTAAAGCAATTCAAATCTGTGTTTGATAAATGCCTTGTTTTCTCAGTAAAAGGCTTTTCTAAATCTCTTATGATATTTTAGAATGCAGATAGGGTTACTATGACTGCCTGACTTCAAAATGGATAAAGGGGTGTCAATGTCCTTTTATAATTATCCTCTGAGCACCCAAAGAATGGATCAAATTCTAGTGCACTAAAAGTTTTAAGTGACCATATTATATAATAAATTAATAAACTGCAACTATTTAACTTACTTTGGGGTAAACATTTTGAAAAATGTACTGTAGAAAATTATAAGTTAAGGAAATTTTTTAATCTTAAATGGCATGCAAACATTGAATTGATAATATTTCATCTAATTGAGTCCTGTTTCTCTAAAACAAATAATAGTTTAGCCAGTTGGAGATTTAAATAAATGTGCTGCATGCTATAGTCATGGAATGAATATTTTCTCACTAGTAAATGGTGAAATGCTTGAGTGTGGTGTTTAGTTTCTGGGTTTAAAACTTGGCACTAATATATCAGTTAGGTTTCTGGTTGCAGATGATAGAAAACGTTGCCAAAGAACAAGGCTTAAACCAAGAACAGGTTAACTTCAAGGGCCTCAACTTAGTTTCAAGCAATATTTTCAATATCATGTTTTCTGTCTCTTCTGCTTTCTTTGTGTTGGCCCCACTCTGAGAAAGGCTCTATCTTCATGCTGCCAAGATTTCAAAAGTGATGTCCCTTCTTTTTGCTGGGCTTCATTCATGAGAAGTGAGTTGATAGGTCTCACAGCACTTATATAAGGGAAGGTATTACACAGTGGCAGGGATAGCAGAAGGCAGGGGCCTATGGAAGTCCTTTAAGAAGCTTGCCAGCCACTAACCCACAGTAACCCAGAACAAACAGGGTCAAGCACAGAGCTCTCTGCATTGACACATTCATCTGAAAATGAGTGGTGTGTGTTGCACAATAGTATCTATGTCTTTGCATTTAAGTGTTAAAAATAATTAATAAAGGAACATGCCTTTACGTTCTTTAATTGCATATTTGTTTGGCAACCATAGTGGTTGTTCCCGGGTAGAATAATGGTGATTTTTATCTTCATGTATTTGTATTCTCTAAATTCTACAAAATATGTACTTTGGTTTACTTCTACTTGAAGAAAAAAACTGCAAATCCTGAAAATGATATTTAAGGTCCAGGAAACTTTTACTGTGTGCCTCATATTCTGAGAGGTGCTAATTTATCTGTAATAAATTATTCTGTTATATTTCTAGACAGTTCCATCTTGCATTGTTATTTGGTGATTTGAGAGCACCATGCCAGCTGCAGGTGAGAGGGCTTATGTCCCCCATAACTTCCTCAATAGTGGGAATTATCAATCAATATTTAACAAAATCTGTTTTGTAAAACACTGAGGGATTTAAAAACCATACTACATTGATATTGAGAAGTAACATTGGTGTCCAGCAAAAATATCTTTGCTGGGGTTGTAGTGAGACGAGAGTTTCAGTATGATAACACTGGAAGAGCCTTGGTATAGAACAAATGAGAGAAATTATTTCACCTCTATATCTAAGAACTTTTAGGGTTCTTTGTGTGTTTTGACTTTTCCTCCAACAGTCCTTAGAAACATTTCCCATGATTGCTGCACTTAACAGCAGTCCACAAAAATAACAAACATTGAAGCCTCAGTGTAAACAGAGAGCATCGCAGAACATCACCAGCTACACTGTGAGAACATATATCTGGAAAAAAATCCTATATGATAAAGAGGTAATATGCAAATTGGCCATCACTCCAACACACAAGATGGCCAGCAGGGAAGGGCAGTTGTAGGCGATCAGGCCAGCAGGGGAGGGCAGTTGGGAGAAACCAGGCCTGCAAGGGAGGGCTGTTGGGGGCAATCAGGCATGCAGGGAAGGACAGTTAGGGGTGACCGGGCTTGCAGAGGAGGGCAGTTGGGGGTGACCAGGCCTGCAGGGGAGGACAGTTTGGGGGGGACCCCAGGCTTGCAGGGGAGGGCAGCTGGGGGCAACAAGGCCTGCAAGGGAGGGCAGTTAGGGGTGACCAGGCTGGCAGGGGAGGGCAGTTGGGGGTGACTAGGCCGGCAGGGGAGGGCAGTTGGGGGCAACCAGGCCAGCAGGGGAGGGCAGTTAGGGTGACCAGGCTGGTAGGGGAGGGCAGTTAGGGGCAATTGGGCTGGCAGGGGAAGGCAGTTAGGGGCAATCGGGTTGGCAGGGGAGCAGTTAGGCGTCGATCAGGCTGGCAGGGGAGTGGTTAGGGCATGATCAGGCTGGCAGGCAGAAGCGGTTAGGGGCAATCAGGCAGGCAGTTGGTAGGGAGCGAGGGGTCCCGGATTGCTAGAGAGCAAAGGCCTGGCTCAGGGACCACCCTCCCCCAAGTGCACAAATTTTGTGCACCGGTCCTCTAGTTTGGTAATAAAAGGAGAGCTGCTGGATGAGGATAAATGCTGGGACCAGCACATTGTGTGACCTAAGTGAACCAGTCCTGCCCAGATAACTTCAATTTATTTAATTATGCCAGTTAAGGAATAATTATTTAGTTATTTGAGGGTTCTCAAAAACTAATAATTAATTATGATATAATTAGGCTTCTATGCATGTATATGCAAGCTATATGCTCTACTTCTCCATAGATCAGAGTGTTTAAAGTTGCCTTAGGTCAAACAAGTAGTAAGTTTAAATTTGGATGATAGATTTTCCTCCTTATTTTTTTTATCCCTTATCAGTATCTATCTATATACATAAACTCTAATATGCAAATAAATTGAACGGCATCTGGACTCACAGTATAGGGGTCTAAATTTTTGTCCTAATATTTATTACTTTTATGAGACAACTTATTCTATCTATTTTGATTTCCTCATGTATAAAATGCAGATAATAATAGTACCTAACATCTTGATTACACTAAAGACAAAACAAGACAGTACTTATAAAACATACAGAACACTATCTGGTATCTACTAAATATGTAACAAAATACAGGCTTATTTTAGAATATTATACTAAGGACATTTATTTTTCTTATTTAAAAAGTATGAAAACACCTCAATGTTGGTGAAATTATTATTATCATTTTAGAGGTGAGAAAAGAGGGTGTTAGAGAGATTATGTAAATAGTTAAAAATGGTTCCACAGGAAAGTGATTAGCCAAGACTTGAACTAAGCAGTCTAAGTCAGTAGCCTCTAAACCATTAAGCTCTACCTGCCTGATGTCAATACTCCTATTATTTTTACTGCATTATGCTGCTTTATTTTGGTACACTGCTTTTACTTTTCCAAGTATTTCATTATGTGGCTCATTTAACTTCCCCAGGCCTTTCCCTCACTATTGTTCTGTGGGTTATGCATATATGCATATCAATTCTTTGGTTAATCTCTTCCTGCCCACCCCCTCTGCCACCTTCCTTCTAAAATACTTCAGTCTGTTGCATAATTCAATGTCTCTGGATCTATTTTGTTTATCAGTTTATTTTGTTCATTAGATTACATATGTAACTGAATTGTTAGTTTTCTTATCAGCATGTAGCTAAAGAAACTGATTCAATTAAATCAAATGTTTCCCTAGCTAATTGGGCATATGCCACCGTTGCAGGTTGGATCCCCAGTAGGGGGCATGCAGTAGGCAGCAGATCAATGATTTTCTCTCATCATTGATATTTCTATCTCTCCTTCCCCTTCCTCTCTGAAATCAATAAAAATATATTAAAAAATAATAAAAAAAACATTCCTTAAATGTCTTTTGTTATTACTTTATAGCTATAAAATCTTGCTTGGATCGCTTAAATTCTCTGTTTCTGGGTTTCCCACTGTATAAGATACTAAATATGCTTTATTTATAATAAATATGAATAAATATATTATAGAATGAAGAGAATTATACCACTACTTCATACAGTAATCAAGGATTAAACAAATTAATGCAGGTAGAATTATTTAGAGCATTACCTGGCAGATATTAAGCACTCAATCCATGTTAATAATAATAATATCATAATCAGCATACATTAAAAATAAATTATTATATTAGTTAAAATGAATTGTTATCATGCAAAGAATTAAAAAGCAAAGATTCACTTATCTGAAAACATTAGGGTCCAGACATGGATTTGGCAGCATGGATATTATTTTGTCTTATTCTTTGTCCCACATATGTCCTAGAGTATACTCTCCTTAAAAACATATATGTTTTTCCTATATTTCTGCACCATTTAGCATGGTGACTTGTAAGTAGATATTCAGTAGATACTTCCTATTTAGTTCCTTAATCTGGAGATGAATCTAAAGGTAAGTGATCCAAGAGACAACATTGTTAATAGCACCATATTAGGCATATGGTATGTTTTCAATATATTCTGACTCACTTTTTGAACTATCCCTATTTACATTTAATAAGAAGTCCTTTAGTTACATGAAGATGAAAGGGGCTAAAAATATGTTTACATTATTAAGTAATCAAAGAAATCTAGTTCATGATGAAGCTTGCTAAATATCAGTGGCCATACTGTTGGAAGTATAATGGGAAAGAATACGAACAGCAATGACTCAGAACTATAATTGATTAATGTTAAGGGAAATTAGTTTCTATGATCTCTGGAGAAAAAAAACCACATTGATTCTAAAAATGGCAGTGGGCACCAAGCAAGTTCTTAAAGATAAAAGGTACAGGGACAATTGTGTCTTCTTTCAACATGCAGTCTATAACACAAGGATTCCCATTACTCTATGCCATAATATTGATGAGAGTTAATACTAATAAACCATAAATTTTTGAAAATCCAGACTTTAAAACCTGAAAATAATGTTACCTCACAGTTTGATATGGTTCATTTGTAAGAAGGGATAGTAAAGAATAATTAGGCTATACTCAAATAATTAGTCTTTGCCCAAAGAAAAAGCTGTGTTTTTCTAAAGCTGTAGTAGATACCTACACATTTAATTTTAGCATATTCTGAAACTAACAACCTGATAGATCCTGCATATTTTAGGTTCATTAATGTAGTCTATTACAAACTATCAGTTGTAAAGGATTGTTTTTCCTGAATGTGTATCTGTGTGTGCTTCATTCTCAGTGCATGGTGGACTTATAAGTTGTTCAACTGTCTATGACTTCTTTATAGTTTGTACAAATGTAGCTCATTATGGATTAGCCAAACTAATCTGTACTCAGTTTAATAAGAAAAGTGTGAAGATCATACATTTGGATATCTAGCCAATGTCAAATTGATATAAAAAGTTTCTAAATGCTTTATTTCAATTTTCCTAATTATCTCAGTGATTCTCCTCAAGAAGCTTAAACTAGAGATGGAAGATAAAAATATAGCAGCAAATGTTTAAATAATAATACAAGAGATAAATGGTAATCTATACTAATAATAAACAAATATGTAAATTGACTGTACCTCCACAACACCCACACCCAATCAGGAGTGAGTATGCAAATTAACCTGACAAAGATGGCGGACCTATGGGCAGCACACATGTGCGCAGGTGCCAAGCAGCCAGGGGCATTCCCACCCCCCGGCTGCTCGGGGCCTACACGTGCAGGCGCAGAGCGGCCAGGGGCAAGGTGGGTGTCCCCGGAATCCCACCTGCTTTGAGCCTGTGGCCAGCGCTGAACTGCTGGGGTCCCGGGAATGCCACTGGAGTGTCTGGTCCTGTCAGCCTGGCCTGGGGGCTGCTGGAGTTTGCAGTCCTTTTCGTTTGTGCAGCCCCTGGACTGGGAGCAGAAACCAAGAGCGCAGGAAGCACCAGGAATTCTGGGAATCATAGTTCTGGTGGCAGACGCCTTGCAGGATCTCCTAAACACTAGAGCAAAGTGAGCCTGGAGCAAGTTACTATTGCGGGTGGGGGATGGAGGGAAAGCAAAGGTCAGAGACATAAGTAAAGTCACAGTGTCGAGGAAAAATTAAAGGGAAGATATCCTGCAGCTTCTAGGAAATCTCCACCAATGGAGTAAAGAAAAAAAAAGACCTCTATTATTCTGTGAGCACCAAACCAAACTGGGTTGGGGTCTCAGACAATTCGCTCATATGATTGCAAAGATAGACAGCAACTCCTGGATTGGAGAGGGCTCCCCTGAGGGCTCCCAGATTGGAGAGGGTGCAAGTCGGGCTGAGGGACCCACCCCCCGTGCACGAATCTTCATACACGGGCCCCTAGTATTAAATAATCAAATGTATAAGAAATGACTGCATTTCATATGGCATTTAATATTATTTTCTGTGGGAACAATTAGACATTTCAAGCAGAGATTGAAATAGGAAGCATAAACAAAATAACAGAAATGTGTATAAAGCTATTGGCTGATCATAGTGATAATCACAACAATCATTTGTTGAAAGGATATTATATAAGTATTGTTCTAAATACCTTAAAAGCATGATTTTACTTAATAGTGTAGTAATCTAGAAAGATGAATGTTATTAGCCTCATTTTAAAATTGATCTTTAAATAAGTTAAGTAATTTGTTCTAGGCCATGCAGCTAATAAACAACACCAATAGGAATTGCACCCAGGTCTGTTTGCCTCCAGCTAAAACACCTCTACTAAACAAGGACTAATATAATATACCATTTAGAAAGGTTGACTTTAAGCTATTATTAGCTATTAACTATCATCCATTGTCTGCCTTATAAAATATTGGGTGCTACACAAATGTTAACTATTATTATCACTTCTATGAAAATACACTGAGTGGCCAGATTATTATGATCTCTGAATGCATAATAATCTGGCCACTCAGTATATATATATATATATCAGAGGCCCGGTGCATGAATTCGTGCATGGGTGGGGTCCAGCCAGCCTGGCCAGGGGGAGGGGACATGAGTGGTTGGCCAGCCTGCCTGCTGGTCAAACTCTTGGTCGAGGGGACAATTTGCATATTAGCCTTTTATTATATAGGATATACACTGAGTGGCCACATTATTATGCATTCAGAGATCATAATAATCTGGTCACTCAGTGTATTTCTATAGAAATAAAAATACATAGTCTTACTGAGGATAAAAAATTAGAGTTGTTAATTTCAAAAGCATTTATATATTTTATATATATATGAATATGAGTAGTTGTATATATAAATTGAAAACATAGCAACACTAGTTATATCATGTTACAAAAAATAACTCAAATGAAAATGGCAAGTCAAAGAATTTAATTATACTTCCCTTTCTTTTGATTTTCTATCATTTACAATCTGAAAATTACAATTTTCTATTATTTACAATAAACATCATTTAAATATTTATCTCACATACAAAAGTCTGAGAGTAGACAGCTGAGTGGTAGTGTAGGGCTCTATGGTTATTGCTGATTTATCAATCATCAAGATAACTTCCTGGGACAAGAGGGCTGCAATAATTCTAGTCATCATGTATGAATTCTAAGAGACACAAAGAGCTGAGTCAGCTTCTTTTTAGATGCTTGTCCTAAAAACCTACACCTTATATTCACTTTCATTTAACTTGTTTGAGCTAGCAACACAGACTCATACAACTACAAGTAGATGAGAAATGTATTTGAGATGAGTATATTGCTGTTCTTTATACTGTTGTAATAACCTGGTTATTATTTAACAAGAAAGTAGTGAAAGGGGAGACCAAAAGATATAGGCATGCCATTTACACAGTTTTGTCAAAAAGCCACATTTAACATTCTCCAAGTCTGAGTGATCTGGGAGGCTAATTGCCTGTCAATCACACCTGGAAACAGGTAATTGGCCAGGATGGACATGGCCACTACAACCTCAAGAAATCAAAACATATAAACTTCCAAACAAAAAACTTCTCTCCTCTCCTCTCCCCTCCCCTCCCCCTCCCCCTCCCCCCTACCCCCTCTCTCTTATTCTCTCTCTCTCTCCTCCAGGGCATGGGGCCTTCTTGGAACTCCTGATGCAGGGGCATGCTCCCCTGTGCCCCATGGGGCTCACAGCCATGTTGGCTTCCACACCTGGACTGAATGCTGAACCACACTTGGCTGCACCATGGAAAGAAAAAACTCTGGACGCTGGCCTTGTTTCCAGCTTTGCTGAACTCCCAGATGCCTCTCTTTCAGGACTGGCTTGGGGGAAATGGAACACTGCAACCCGAGAAATATGATTTTATACAAATAAAGCTTGCTTCCGCATTCCACTCTCCTGTGTGAGTCTTAGAAAATTCATTTTCTGAAGATATCACAAAAGCCTCATTCCCACTGGTGTCTGGGAAGTCTGGCCCATTAATTACACCAGCATCATCATTTATAATAAAAGGCCTGTGACCTAACAGTGTAACAACTGGAACAACCAATCAACCAGTTGCTATGAGGTGCATTGACCACCTCTCAGTCCCTCCCCACATCCCGCAGGCTCCAATTGCTGGATGGCAAATGGGGAACCATGGGGAACCCGGGTGGGTGTAGGTGGGGAGGAATTGGGGACTGGCGAGTGGGCAGAACGCTAACCTCTTAGTTGCTCCCTCCAGCCTGCAGGCTCAGATCGATCACCCAGCCAACAGAAACCAGGGTGGGTGGAGGCAGCAGGACGGGACTGAGGACTGTCGAGCAGGCTGAAGATGGTCCTGATCGCAGGCTAGGCTTAAGGACACTACATGTGCATGATTTCATATGCTTGGCCTCTAGTTCTGAATAAGATCAGGATAAGTAAAGGAAATGTGATATGATGCTGCAACCTTTTATGGCTAAGGTTTAGGATCTGAAGAAGGGGCCATGCACAAATGAAAATGCTATATAAGAAATATGAATTTAGAAGACATTGGGGGCCAGGGGTGTGTCTTTCATGAAGAGAACACCGAAACTGACTGGTATGCTTTTTATTCAGTTTTAGATATACATCTTGCCCTCAGTAAAGCATGGCAAACAGGCAGATAGACTGTCTCAAAGGTCAGTAAAGATCAGTAAAGATTCAGTAAAGTCCAATACACATTTACTTGAGGCTATCAGGTCAGGAAATTGCTTCGAGCCACCACTTTCTCAACACAATCCTGCTAAGTCCAAGGTCCATCAGCCTTCCACGTTCCTTGGTGCACTCTATGACAGTATTGGGAAAGCGATGGCTTCCTGCAATATGAGTAAGCAACTAGCAATTTTTTGTTACAGACTTTGCCCTTATTTTCTATTCATGGAGAGAGGAACAACAACCATTTATAAAGTATCCAGGCTCACAGGGACACTAGTGTATTTTTTAAAAAATTGAGTTCATAAGGAGAGGATTTGCTCTTCTAATTATGTTTACATGGGAGAAAAATGTGAGATTTAGCACAGGTTTATAATTATGTGCTGCCTTTCTCACATGAGAAAAAATAAAATGCTAGTAAGCTGATGTAGTGAATTGTGTACCTCCTCAAAAGGAATCTACACTAATAAAAGAGAAACATGCAAATTGACCGTCCCTCTGCTACGCCCACCAGCCAATCAGGAGTGAGGATGCAAATTAACCCAACAAAGATGGTGGCGGCCACGGACCTGGAGCGAGCAGGAGGCCTGGGTTGCCCCAGGTGACAGGGGAAGGCAGGCTTCCAGCCCACCCTGGCCTCCATTCAAGGAGGGGCTAGAATAAAAATGGAGGGGCTGGGAGCCTGAGTCACCAAGGGGCATGGCCAGCCTGAAAACAGCCCTCAGCCCCTCACCCAGGCTGGCCACGCCCACATGGAGTAAGAGTCCCCACTGGGGGGCGTGGCCAGCCTGCAAACAGCAATCAGCCCCTCACCCAGGCTGGCCAGGCACCTCAGCGGGGACCCCCACCCTGAAGGGGGTGTGGCCAGCTTGAAAACAGCCCTCAGACCCTCACCCAGGCTGGCCACACACTCCCAGCAGGGACCCTCACCCCATGGGGACATGGCCGGCCTGCAAATCACCACAGGCCCCTCGCTCAGGCTGCCCAAGCCCCAAGGGAACCCCCACCCTGATCCAGGACACCCTTCAGGGCAAACCAGCTGGCCCCCACCTGTGCACCAGGCCTTTATCTGTATTAATAAAAGGGTAATATGCTAATTATACTGGGAGACCTTCTAGGAGAACTTCCTGGATGTTCTTCTGGACAAAGCCATGGTGGCGGGGCCAAGGTAGAGGAGGTTAGAGGCCAAGAGGGGAGGGCAGTTGTGGGTGATCAGGCTGGTGGAGGGGGCCATTGGGGGTGATCAGGCCGGAGGGGAGCAGCAGTTGGGGGCAAGCAGGCCATCAGTGGGGGTCAGTTGGGGGTGATCAGGACAGCGGTGGGGACAGTTTGGAGTGAGCAGGCCAGTGGGGAGGGAAGGTGGGGGCGAGCAGGCCAGCAGGGGGGGCAGTTGGGGGTGATCAGGCTGGCGGGGGGACATTTGGGAGCAAGCAGGCCAGCAGGTAGAGTGGTTAGGGGCAATCAGGCAGGCAGGCAGGTGAGCGGTTAGGAGCCAGGAGTCCAGGATTGCGAGAGGGATGTCCGACTGCCAGTTGAGGCCCGATCCCTATAAACTGGCAGCAGGACATCCTTGGAGGGGTCCCAGATTGGAGAGAGTGTAGGCAGGGCTGAGGGACACCCCCCCCCCCCCAATGCACAAATTTCGTGCACTGGGCCACTAGTCTATACTAATAAAAGGGTAATATGCTAATAAGTAGACATCCTTCCAGACAAAGCCACAGTGGCAGGGGCCAAGGCAGAGTGATTAGGGGTGATCAGGTAAGCAGGCAGAGGTGTTAGGGGAGATCTGGCCAATAGGGGAGAGTAATTAGGGGCATCAGGCAGGCAGGCAGAGACAGTTACGGGTGATCAGGCAAGCAGGCAGAGGGGTTAGGGGCGATCAGACAGGCAGGCAGGTGAGCGGTTAGGAGCCAGTGGTCCCAGATTGTGAGAGGGATGTTCCTGTGGGGATTGGGCCTAAACAGGCAGTCAGACATCCCCTGAGGGGTCCCGGATTGGAGAGGGTGCAGGCCGGGCTGAGGGACCCCCCTGTCTGTGCACGAATTTTGTGCACGGGCATCTAATAGTTATATATTATGACTGCAACATTTTAGTTACATTGACAGAAAGGTTTCTGTCAATGATAGGAGAGGAATTTATTTGTAAGTTTAAGAAGATCAAAGAAGAGGTGTCTAATTTATAAGTCAAAGGTATAGCTGTTGTTATACATGTCATGGATGTCGACATGATAGAAAAAAAACTTGAGGCTTTGAAACAGTGTCTCTGAGTTTTTAAAAAGCATTTTGGATTAAAAATGGTTTGAGAGCTAGATAGTGAAAAATCTACAGCAAAGATTTTCTCTGAACCATCACAGACAAATACTAGAAAAGAAACAGTCATCGTGTGCAAATTTAAACATACTAAAAGATCAAGACAGTTCCATAAGGAACACTTCCCTCAGACAACAGGTGGCTTACACTGCTGTATATCAAGGGAAAAATACATTGTTGATCATGATAAAAAGTAACACTGAGATAAAAAATCATCTAGAAAGAAACTGTCCTTTAACTCCTTTGCTATTTATTATTTTTTTAATTAAATGTTTAGGCATATAGAACTGGATTCCCTATTGCCATAAAAAATCTAGAAAATGTATCTGTATTTTTTTAAATGGAAAAAAGAGTAAAATAATACCTGAAAAGGGGAAATGTTATTGAAACATAATATTAAGATGAGAAGTGCTAAGTGATAAAGGAAGTAAGGAGGTCGTAAGATCAATTAATTATTCCCTTTCCAGGGGAAATTAGTGGGCCAATCAAAAAGAAAATTTTAAGATTAAGATAGGTCTCTATAATGGTTACAATATCATCTATAAAGGATTGTTACCTACTTAATAATGAACTGGACATAAGAAATAAAATTACAACATCATCTAATGTATTTAAAGTACAGTACATTGCAACATTATTTAGAATTTTCTCCTGCCAAATAAAATACAAAAGAGCTGTGGCTTTGCACATCATTCTAAATGACCAAAATCTAAAAGTGTTTCTAAATCTGTCACAATTATGTATAGATAAGAGCATATAAAAATATCCATTTACCAAAATTTAACATGAATTAGGGTGTATTTTTACAAATATGGTGCTAACTTTAAGAAGTAAAACACACATTTATGAAATAAGAATAAAACCCAAAGTCCAATAAAAAATACCAGAAGTTTAGGGCATTTCAGAAGGGACAGCCTAGCACTGTGATGCCTTAAAAACAGCTGAGAGGTTTAAAAAAGTAAAGTAAGAAGTAAAGATAAATGAAGATAAAGAAGGAGAAAGACAAAAATAAGTTTCAAAGTTAAACCAATTGTGGAAGAGTAGAGTATTTTTATTAGTAACTCGATGCCCACTGCACAGATTTATACACCGGTGGGGTCCCTCAGCCTGACCTGTGCCCTCTCACAATCCAGGACCCCTAGGAGGATGTTGGACTGCCAGTTTCGAGAGATGTAGTAGTGTGCGAAGCTGCAGGTGGCCGGGGAGGAGCCCAAGCTCCACAGGGCGCCGCGCCACTCCTGCTCATCCCAGCCCGCTGTGCCAGCTGCTGCAGAGCCCTGTGTCTGGCACCCAGTGATCAGCTGAGAGGCACTCCCACTGTGGGAGCACACTGAACACCAGAGGGCAGCTCCTGTGTTGAGCATCTGCTCCCTGGTGGTCAGTGCGCATCATAGCAACAGGTCAAAAGGTCAACTGTGCTTAGGGTTTTATATATATAGGCTAGTGGCCCAGTGCATGAAATTTATGCACGATGGGGGGAGGGTGTCCCTCAGCCCGGCCTGCACCCTTTCCAATCTGGGACCCCTTGAAGGATGTCCTACTGCCAATTTACAGGGATCAGGCCTAAACCGGCAGTCGGACATCCCTCTCACAATCCAGGACTGCTGGTTCCTAACCGCTCACCTGCCTGCCTGCCTGCCTGATTGCCCCTAACCACTCTACCTGCCGGCCTGCTCACCCCCAACTGCCCCCCGCTGCTGGCCTGCTTGCCCCCAAATGCCCCCCCGCCAGCCTGATCACCTCCAACTGCCCCCCATGCCAGTGTGCTTGCCCCCAAATGACACCCCTGCTGGCTTGCTCACCCCCACCTCCCCTCCCCACTGGCCTGCTCACCCCCAACTGCCCCCCTGCTGGCCTGCTCACTCCAAATTGTGCCCCCCCCCACTGTCCTGATCACCTCCAACTGATCCCCACTGACGGCCTGCTTGCCCCCAACTGGCCACCCTGCTGGTCTGCTTACCTCCAACGCCCCCCCCCCCACCACCAGCCTGATCACCCACAACTGCTGTCCCATCCTGGCCTGATCACCCACAACTGCCCTGCCCTCCTGGCCTCTAACCACCTCTACCTCAGCCCTGCCACCATGGCTTTGTCCAGAAGAACGTCTGGAAGGTCTCCTGGAAAGTCTCCCTGTCTAATGAGCATATTACCCTTTTATTAGTATAGATAGAGACCTGGTGCACAGGTGGGGGCCAGCTGGTTTGCCCTGAAGGGTGTCCCAGATCAGGTTGGGGGTCCCGCTGGGGTGCCTGGCCAGCCTGGGTGAAGGGCTGAGGCTGTTTTCAGGCTGGCCACACCCCCTTCAGGGTGGAGGTCCCCACTGGGATGCCTGGCCAGCTTGAGTGAGGAGCTGATGGCTGTTTGCAGGCTGGTCAAGTCCCCCAGTGGGGACCCTCACCCCATGGGGGTGTGGCCAGCCTGGTTGAGGGGCTGAGGGATGTTCTCAGACTGGCCACACCCCCTTCAGGGTGGTGGTCCCCACTGGGATGCCTGGCCAGCCTGTGTGAGGGGCTGATGGCTGTTTTCAGGCTGGCCATGCCCCCCAGCGACCCAAGCTCCCAGCCTCTCTTTTTTTTTTTTTTCCAGCCCCTCCTTGAGTGGAGGCCAGAACCACCTGGAAGCAGGTATCTGGGATTTATTTATCTTCTATAATTGAAACGTTGTAGCCTTGAGAGGAGGCCAGGGCTGGCCAGGGCGGGAGGGAAGCTTGGCTTCCTCCATCGCCAGGGCACAACCCAAGCCTCCTGCTCACTCCAGCTCCATGGCTGCCACCATCTTTGTTGGGTTAATTTGCATACTCACTCCTGATTGGCTGGTGGGTGTAGTGGAGTGATGGTTAATTTGCATGTTTCTCTTTTATTAGTATAGATGAAAGTTGGGCTTTGTGCAATGAAATATGGAAGGTACTTGGAAGGTAATGAAAGATATAATGAGCTGACATGCCCCAAGGTGGATTCTGAATCTGCTACAAAGCAGATTGTAACCATTGAGTTTTGATTCAACAATAAATTAAATTAAACAATATGGTCAAAGTTCAACTACCTGTGAATTTGGCGGCATCTGGTTTCTGATTGCTATCCAAAAGTTCCCCCAGATAAGGTACCCTGGATCATTGAGGGGCAAATGATTCTGTTTTCTTCCCTTATTGAAGAGAGGAAGACATTTTGTTAACTTGCCTTATTTAGCACTTATGAGATTTAAATCTTTAAGCAAGTTACCTCAAGATGATAGTTCAAACACATTTTTCATCAGCTAAAAATATTTTCTTTTTATTTTCAATAAAATAAAGAAATTTCAGCAGTTATGTTGAATAGAAAATTCATTGTGCTTTTTAGAAAACATTATCATCCATTTACAACACATATAAACATACTTTGAAAATAGCATCAGAAAGAATAGCATTATCCTTGGAGGGCTAAAAAGTTTCATTTCATCAATGAAATGTGGTTAGGTTACTGATAAGTGCTATAGAATCTCCATTAGTTAAAGAAATGATCCCTTCCTGCATAAATAAAAACAGCAGAGAAAGGACAAAATACAGCAAAGTCTATGTTGCCCAAGAGAAAAATTAAATGATACAGATGTAATATATGATTTCTATTTAACATGCGGCCCTGGCACTCAACTCAGCTTCTTCACAGTATGCCTGGTAAGCCTCAGTTCTTCCCCTTTCATTTATCAACCACCTCCTCCCCGCTCCCGCCATGCAGCAAGAAACTATGGCTGGGCCTTGACTAATGGTCACATGGTATGGGCGGTATGGGCTGCCTTAAGCTGAAGATAACTTCATGCCCTAACTTGTGTTTCAGCTCCTGAGCCCCACAGGGGAACAACCCCTTGCCCACGTCCCTGTGAAACCAGACTGAGGGATGCTGAAACTGACCTCAAGACATTAAATCATGATTTATTATCCTTACCTCACTCTTTTCTTTTTAATTTTTAATTTTTTAAAATTATTTTAGAGAGGGAGACAAAGGGAGAGAGAGAGAAAAAAAACATCAACCAGTTGTTCCACTCACTCATGCATTCACTGGTTAACCCTTGCACATGTTCTGACCAGGGATCAACTCCCACAACCTTGGCTCATCAGGCTGATGCTCCAACCAATGGAGCCACCGAGCCAGGGCACCTCACTCTTGACCAACCACTTTCACACATGACCCCTAATCCCTTACTCATGATGACTTCTGATTTTGTTCTATAAAACCCCTTGTCTGTAAACCATGGAAGATTTCTGGTTTTTCTAGCACAAGCTGCCCATTCTCCATTGCGTAGCGCTATACAGTCAATGCCACTTTCTTGGTGTCAGCATCACTGGCTACCTACAGGAGCAGGTGGACAAACACTTTGCTTGGTTATATGATGTTTAACCTACATGCAAAATGTCTTAATCTTTGCTGACAATTTGGCCTCGCCCTCTATTTTTCATCTAAATGTATGAAATCATGTATCAATGGCCTATTCCTTTCAGACATTTAGCAATGTCAAGAGGAATTGTTTTATGTTTGTTTTACTTTCTCTTTAATCTCCCCATTCTGTTCTATTCCTTTCTCTTCTCATCATGCCTTCTCTCTTTATTTTCTGTTCTTCTATCTGCATTTTCCTTGCAATTTTTCTGCCTCAGAAAAGTAACTTCCCAGCTCCCATTACTGAAAGCCATTCACTGCTCACTGATCTATCACAAGCCCCCTTTAGTGGCTGTACCTTTTGTTCTGCAACTCCACCAGTTACATTCATTCTTTTTTTTATGCTCATGTCTTGGACTTTTTTCAGGATAAGGCACTGTTTGCCACCTACTCTTGTCTCTGTGTGAGAGAATAACAGCTTCTAAGACAATAAGCCATTTGAATTTTTAAAGAAATTCTATTAAATACAGAGGAATCTATTAAATACAGAAAGAAATCTCTGGATCTCCAGCCTACTTTAAATTATCTTCATTTATTTACATTTCTCATTTTATCCATTCCCTCAAAATACTATACTGACTGAATTAATGATAATTACTTAACAAGACAACTTCATTAAAGTATCTTAGTGCAGAGTATGGGTTTTGTTTTTTGTTTGTTTTGTTTGTTTGTCTTGTCATGGAAATGTGGCAGTAGGAACACATTCCTGTAAGGCAACTGATAAATATTTTTGTAAGATAATGAGAGAGAAAAATGAGATGGTAGGAAAAGGAGATCAAGAACATCTTTCCCCACTAAAAGTGATAAATATATAATCCTTTTTGATGCCTCAAACGTTATTACTTTAGCAGGCTGCCCAGTACTCAATTAATTGTGAGAAACATTCATAGCATCTGAACTCAAATCTATTAACTCCTTTATAGGTAAAACAGGCACACACACATTGGGCAAAGATTTTCCTAGCAACAGGAATGCTTTAATGTGAATATTCTTGGCATCAGAATTTTCAAATACTGTTTATAACAAGCATGTATTACTTGATAAAATATAATATAATACCAAAACAAAATACTATAATATCCTTACTTTAAAATCGCAGGCAGAGTTGCACAATGTTAACAGAGAAATAGGTTTGGAGAAAGAGCAATGGACTGAGTAGCTAACAGGAAAATGTGGCCTCAGGACTGAGCATGGTTCTCTTGCTCATTTTACAAGTTTAGGCAGTCACTCATCTCTGGCCTCCGTTTCTCATCTATACATTAGAGGATCAGCACTTCACTGACAATCCCACAGGATCAGTTTGAGGATCAAAAGTGAGAGTAAATATGAAAATATGTACACCAAAATGGATGACTTACAGAGGATATATTGGACTATGGACAATCAGAGAGAAGGGAATCTACCTGCCTCATATTTGAGTCCTCTGACTGTTAATGCTTATTATAATGCCTTATATATGGTTGGAATTTAAAAAGTGATTTAAATTGAACTGTCCTAGCCACCCCGATAAAGCTGCCATTTCTTATATGTTGCAACAGTAGGTATTTACCAATGTGCATTTATCTAAAGGCCTCTGAGAGCAATAATACATGTGGATATGTGAGTTGTGAGCCACTGTAAAGTTCCCAGAAGATCTCTGCTGACCCATCATGCAAGTTAGCTGACTAAAAATCACAAGGTTAACATAAAAGGGATCCTATCTGGGCCTAGATCTTACTCTGGATAAAGTGGAGATGACCAGTAGAAAAACTTCCTGAGAAGCTCAAGCCACACATAAGTGATTGCCTGTTCATGCTGCATGTCTTCTATGGGGAAGTCTTACAAACTGTAGAATGTGGCTCTCATTAGCCCTGCTAATAAAGTGACTCAAGAATTGTTAGGAAAGAAAGCCTTTAATACAACAGACATTCTAATACTGTGATTTCCAGGATGCAAGGAATTAAATATTGTGGTAACGAAGTTCCAAAAACAAGGCCCAGAGACTTTTAAAAGACTACTAGACATTGGACAATTGCTATTCAGTATTTTTATTGCATACTTAGTAATGTGTGGCCCTAAAAATTATATATGGGGAAATGAAAAACTTAATATATGAGGTCAAAGGGAAAATAACAAAAGAGGGAAGTTTAGGAACCATGAGGCCAGACACTATTTCTATTAGCTGAAAATGCAGGCTTATGTTAAAAATGCTAAAGAAGAGTAAAACTCTTACTACATTATTCAGCAGAAGTTGATAAATGTTTCTGGGTCCCTTGGGAGAGTGGAACAGAAATCTCTGTTAAAACTGATGTTATACAGATTCTGAAAGTGACCCTTGTTCTGGGGTTAGCTGTCCCAAGACAGCCAACGACTCAGCTTTGCTTATCCAGGCACAGCTATGCTGCTGGTAGTTCCGCACCAGCTACTTGCAATACATGGATTGTCAGTCTAATTTATGACTAGGGGGCTACAAATTCCTCAGTTGAGCTTAAATGATTTGTGGCAGGAAATTTTCTGGACTTTAACCATTTGTCTCCTTGTCTCCAGGGACATGGTCGTTCTAAAGGACTGGAGCAGATCTCCTAGGATGCTCTGAAGCCTCTGCTTAGGGAAAACAGACTTATTAAGATTTAATAGCTTCCTCACCACTTGTGTAACTCCATCCTCAAATACATTCGATGCAATGAAATTCTTTCAGTAAGGCTGGAACTTGCAAGCTCTGCGTCAGATAGGCAAGTATATACCTTTACATTGTAAAACTGATTCAACTTTTCTCCCAAGTTTCCTTCGTTCTGGCAAAGATCCAAGTTTAGGAAAGGGTGGGGAGAGCATCGTTGCCCTATTTCTGAGGAAAGAACATACATCTTGTTCTTTCTGGTCTCATTAGGTATCTCTTCCAGATTGGTCTGAGCCTGTTTACTGAAAACCTTGCACTGGTATCTGCAAAGGCAAAGAGTCATCCTGCCTGTACTTTGGGTAATTGTGTTGATGGGGAAAATAAGACATTTTTGGGGGGCTAGCAATCTGAATCTGTGCCAGTAACCTAATGTACATTCTTGATAGCCTATAATTAAGTCACTGCCCCTTTCTCCACAATCTGATCTTGTAAGACTGGTTTACATAAATACATTTTACAAAGGCCATAAACCATGAACAATACACAACCCCCAGAGGGGGTTATCAGCACTGGCACCAGGCCAAGCCTTTAGGTGTGGTCTCACGGCCCCCATCCCAACACACAGGGCTTTTTGCAAAGTCTGCGAAAGGTCAGGAAGTCCCATCCATATTTGGGGGACAAAGAAACCAAAGGGTATAAAGGTAGAGCTTCCTCCATATTGGTTTGCTCAGGATTTGGAGAGAAACAGTCTCCCCTGAGTCACTGTACTAGTACATGTGAAACATCTGAAAATAAATGGGTTTTTCCTGTGTCTCCAAGTACTCCTGTGTATTTTTCGGTCGCCTGGTAAATTCTGTAACAGTGCTGGCACTTACTACTGATGATGGGAGAGACTCACAAAGGGTCCCTACACTGCAAAGGATTTTCACCACTTTGTGAAAACAGTTAATCAGCAATGACAGTTAATGTCTCAGAATACTGTTAATTGAAACTTTTGAGAAATATTTGAAGATTTATATACACTTGTAAGAAATAATTCAAAGACATGATTTATACACGTTTCCCAGTGATAACACTTTGCAAATCTGTAGTATAATATGATAACTAGAATAATGGTATGGATACAATCCACCAACCTTATTCAGATTTCCATAGTTATATTTATATTGTGTGTATATTAAATTCTATACAATTTTATCACTTGGTTATGGTTTATAATTACCTCATACAATGTTCTATTCAGTTTAATAATATTCTAGTGAGAAATTTTGCAACCCAAGTTTATGAAAGATATTTGTCTATAATTGTTTTTTTTGCCTTTACTGTGTTTGGCAAACAGTAATACTGACCTCATGCAGAATTGATAAGTTGATAATATTTATATTCCCTCTTTTATTTTCTGGAAAATATTGTGTAAATTGGTGTTGTTTTTTTCTTTAAATATTTGGTAGGTTCTCCAGTGAAACCATAGAACAAAGGATTTCTTTTTTGAGAGTTATTAAATATGAATTTAATTTTTTGATGTTATAGCACTATTTGGATTTTCTATTTGGTATTGGTTGAGTTTTTTAAAATCAATCCATTTCTTCTAAGTTGTCAAATTCATGATCATAAATTGATCATAGTATGTCCTTATTACCTTGTCAATCACTTAGGATCTGTAGTGATATCCCTTATTTCATACCTGATATTGGTGCTTTGTTTCTTGTCTCATTCTGTATTTCAAAAGTCTTGCTATAGGCTTATCAAATTTGTTTTTCTTAAAGCCAACCTTTTTGTTTTATTCTGTTTCCATATTTTCAATTTTTTAATTCTGCTCTTACACTAATTATTCCTTTCCTTCTGCTTGCTTTGGGTTTATTTTGGTCTTCTTTTCTTAGTTTTTTGAGGTACGAACTTACACTACTGATTTCAGAACTGTCCTTATTTCTAATGCAAGCAATTAGTGCTTTTAATTTTCTTCTTAGCACTGTTTTAGTTATGTTCCATAAATTTTGATACATTGTATTTCTATTTTTATTCAATTCTATGTATTTTTAAATTTCTTTTGAGACCTCTTATTTGGCCTCTTAACTATTTAGAAGTGTATTGTTTAATTTCTACATGTTTAGAGATTTTCTTACTTTTCTTTGTTATTGATTGCTAGTTTGATTCCATATTCTGATCAGATACCATATTCTGTATAATTTCAATTCTTTTAAATTGTTAGGGTTTGTTATATAGCCCAGAATATTATAAATGCTTCATGATCATTTGATTAAAAAATCTGTAGTCTTGGTATTGGGTGAGATGTTTCATATATGTTAATTAGTTCCCATTGGTTGATTATGTTATTAATATTTTCTATATCCTTGCTAATTTTCTGTCTGGTGGTCCTGTTACTTCCTGAGAGGGGATGGCTGGAATTCACAACTACAATTGTGCTTTTATCACTTTCTCCTTTCAGCTGTCTTAGTTTTTATTTCATATAGTTGGAAGCTCTGTTGTTTAATGTACACAAATTTAGGATTATTATGTCTTGAAGAATGATCATGTAATATTCTGCTATATCTCCAGTAACTTTCCTTTGTTTTAAAGTCTACTTCATTGAATAGTAATATATCATACATGGCTTGTTTTTGTCACTGTTGTTTTATTAATGTGTGCATGTTACACATTTGTCAATCTCTAGCTTTCAATCTACTTACCTACACAAATAAAAGAGAAACATGCAAATTGACTGTCACTCCACTATGCCCACCAGCCAATCAGGAGTGAGTATGCAAATTAACCCAACAAAGATGGCGGCAGCCATGGAGCTGGACCGAGCAGGAGGCTTGGGTTTCTCCTGGCGAAGGAGGAAGCCAAGCTTCCAGCCTGCCCTGGCCTCCACTCAAGGAGGGGCTGGGAGCCTGGGTCACTGGGGTGCGTGGCCAGCCTGAAAACAGCCCTCAGCCCCTTACCCAGGCTGGCCACACCCCCATGGAATGAGGGTCCCCGCTGGGGGGCTTAGCCAGCCTTCAAACAGCCATCAGCCCTTCACCCAGGCTGGCCAAGCATGCCAGTAGGGACCCCCACCCTGAAGGGGGTGTGGCAACCCTGAAAACAGCCCTCAGCCCCTCACCCAGGCTGGCCACGCACCCCCAGCGAGGACCCTCTCCCCATGGGGGTATGGCCGGCATGCAAACCACCATAGGCCCCTTGCCCAGGCTGCCCCACGCCCCAAGGGAACACCCACCCTGATCCGGGACACCCTTCAGGGCAAACCAGCTGGGCTCCACCCATGCATCAGGCCTCTATCTATACTAATAAAAGGGTAATATGCTAATAAGACTGGGAGACCTTCCAGAAGACCTTCTGGATGTTCTTCTGGACAAAGCCATGGTGGCAGGGCCGAGGAAGAGGTGGTTAGAGGCCAAGAGGGAAGGGCAGTTGTGTGTGATCAGGCCAGGATGGGAGGGCAGTTGTGGGTAATCAGGCCAGTGGGGGGGGGGGCATTGGAGGTGATCAGGCTGGCAAGGGGGGCATTTGGGGGTGAGCAGGCCAGCAGGAGGGCCAGTTGGGGGTGAGCAGGCCATCAGTGGGGGTCAGTTGGGGGTGATCAGGCTGGCAAGGGGGGCATTTGGGGGTGAGCAGGCCAGCAGGCAGAGTGGTTAGGGGCAATCAGGCAGGCAGGCAGGTGAGTGGTTAGGAGCCAGCAGTCCCGGATTGTGAGAGGGATGTCTGACTGTCAGTTTAGGTCCGATCCCTGTAAACCAGCAGTAGGACATCCTTTGAGGGGTCCCAGATTGGAGAGGGTGCAGGCCGGGCTGAGGAACACTCCCCCCCCGCCCCCGCCATGCATGAATTTTGTGCACTGGGCCACTAGTATCTTTATATTTGCAATGAGTTTTATGTAGAAAACAGAGTTGAGTTATTTTTTTAACTATACTTTGCTAATCTTAGTCGTTTGGTTGGTTGGTTGGTATATTTAAACTACTTCAATGTACATAACTATTGATATGTTAACACAACAGACTTATGTTATTTTTGTTGTTGTTTTCTACTTGTTTCCTGAGATTCTTGTTCTTATTTCTATTTTCTTGCATTTCAAAAGATGATTAGACCTATTTTTAGTATTGCATCTTGATTTATTCTTAGTGTTTTGTATAGTTGCAATTTTGTGTATTGCAATATACTTTTGTGACAAAATTGCCTACTGGTATCAGCTTTTTACTACTTTGAACAAAGTGTAGAAATCACATTTTTTTACAAGTGATTTTTTATGGTATCTGGACATATTGCTCATTATTCTTTGATTTTAGCAGAAAGTCACTCTGTATCAGTTATCACATGGGTCTTAATCTAGTTTGTCTGCTGTGGTTGCAATCACAGTTTAATTTTCAGATCTCTTACAGTGTTATTTTGGTCTGCTTATTTTATTTTATCAGAAACTGCTGGAGCTCCTATTGGTCCCTGCTATGCTGCACAGGGAGCCAGAGAGATTTTCCCAGGCCAGCCCAGTTTTCTGTCCATCGGTACAAATGTGCTGGAATGCACAGATTCTACCATGTTGAACCAGTTGCCATGAGACCACAGAGATTCTAAGCTTGGATTGAGGAGGAAGACTCCTGCTCTTTCATTTCCCTAAACTTGACTGAATATGTCTACCACCAAATAGGTTAAACCCTAGGGGTGGAGGTAAGGAATGCAACAAAGATATTGCCAGAGGCTGTTTACTCTGCCTGGCCCTTACTTCCTCCTATCACTCCTTTCTGCTACTCCTTCCACCCTTAAACAGGAAAGGCTTCTCAGTTTTCTTTCATTTTATACTAGGAATTGTGATTGTAGTGTGCAGTTGTCCTTGAGTAGATAATAGCAAAAAGTAAATAATAATAATAATAATAATAATAATAATAATAATAAAATAAGGCTTGACTATTTTTATTTTTTAAATAAATCTTTATTGTTCAGGTTATTACAGATGTTCCTCTTTTTTACCCCCATAGCTCCCCTCCACCCAATCCCCCCCCACCCCATGCCCTTACCCCTCGCCACTGTCCTCATCCATAGGTGTAAGATTTTTGTCCAATCTCTTCCCGCACCCCTCACCCCTCCTTCCCCCCGAGAATTGTCAGTGCACTCCCTTTCTATGCCCCTGATTCTATTATATTCACCAGTTTATTCTGTTCATCAGATTTTTGATTCATTTGATTTTTAGATTCACTTGTTGATAGATATGTATTTGTTGTCACTTTGTTGTTCATAATTTTTATCTTTACCTTTTTCTTCTTCTTCCTCTTCTTAAAGAATACCCTTAAGCATTTCATATAATCCTGGTTTGGTGGTGATGAACTCCTTTAGCTTTTTCTTGTCTGTGAAGCTCTTCATCTGACCTTCAATTCTAAATGATAGCTTTGCTGGGTAGAATAATCTTGGTTGTAGGTTCTTGCTGTTCATCACTTTGAATATTTCTTGCCACTCCCTTCTGACCTGCATAGTTTCTGTTGAGAAATCAGCTGACAGCCATATGGGTATTCCCTTGTAGGTAGCTAACTGTTTTTCTCTTGCTGCTTTCAAGATTCTGTCTTTGTCTTTTGTCCTTAGCATTTTAATTATGATGTGTCTTGGTGTGGTCCTCTTTGAATTCCTCTTGTTTGGGGTTCTGTGCACTTCCTGGACTTGTAAGTCTATTTCTTTCACCAGGTAGGGAAAGTTTTCTGTCATTATTTCTTCTAATAGGTTTTCAATATTTTGCTCTCTCTCTTCTTCTGGCACACCCATAAGTCAGATGTTGGTACGCTTGAAGTTGTCCCAGAGGCTCCTTACACTATCTTCATATTTTTGGATTTTTTCTTTTTGTTTTTCTGGTTGGGTGTTTTTTGCTTCCTCATATTTCAAATCTTTGGTTTGATTCTTGGGGTCCTTTGGTCTACTGTTGAATTTCTGTATATTATTCTTTATTTCAGACAGTGTATGCTTAATTTCTGACTGGTCCTTTTCATTTTTTTGGCATTCTCATTAAGATCCTTAAAGGTCTCACTAAGTTCCTCAGAGGTTTTTAGAAGATTCTTGAGTAACCTTATAACTGTGGTTTTGAACTCTATATCCAGTAGTTTGCTTTCCTCTATTTCTTTCATTCGTGACATGTTTCTTTGTCTCCACATTTTGGCTGCTTCCCTGTGTTGATGAAGTGGCTTTGTGTGGTAGGTTACCTATAGGGCCCAGTGGTTCAGCCTCCACAATCACCTGAGGTGGACACTCTTGGTGCACCCCTTTGTGGGCTGAGTGCACAGTCTCGTTGTAGTTAAGACTTGATTGCTGTTGGTACACTGGGAGGAATTGACCTCCCTGCCAATTGGCTATGGGAACCAGCTGTGTCTATAATGGAAGAACTGCTGTGCTGGAGACACCCTTATAGGGCAGGACTTGCTTCAGTAGGGCTTTGGTGCTCACTGAGTCTGCCTCTTGAGTGTGTCACTTATGGATGCGAGGAGTTGAAATCTGGTGTTGTCTCACACTGACCACTAGGTACACTGGCTCCTGGATCTCCAAGGAGGTGCAGCTCAGCTACTGTCTGAGGCCACCCAGCAGGAGCTACAGCGAGATCTGCAGATTTCTCCTCTTTGCTTGGGGTTTGGAAGTTTTGGAGCTCATCCAGCTGCAGTTTGTTAGGTTAAGCTGCGATAGGGCAGGCCATCACATGCAAAAGCCGCAGTGCACAGTTTGGATGGGTTTGTAAAATGGGCGGGGCAGGGTCTCAGGGAATCACTAGGGCATGGCAAACACCGATGGCTGCCAGTCAGCCCTCTCTGCGTCTCTGCGTTTCTGCATCCCTATGTCCTGCGCCCCAGTGCAGTAAACAATGATTCCTGTGTGTACCTCTGCAAGAGAGCCAACCTCACTTTCCGACCTGATGGCAGACAGTCCCGCTTCTCCCTGTAGGAGTCTGGGTCCCCAGAGTCTCGCGGAAACTGGAGTTCAGAGCAGTCGGGAGTTTGTGTCTCCCTTCAGATTGAAAAAAACAACGCACCCAGTTGCCAGCCCGATTCGAGTGCCTCTGTACCTCTGCTTTTCCGCGCCTCTGCATGTCCTACCTGGTCTCAATGCTCTTTTTTCTTTCCTTCTAGTTGTAGAACTTCTACTCAGCCAGCTTTCCCGTGGTTCTGGGTGATAGGCGTTTTGTCTTTTAGTTATAGTTTTGGTGTGGTTGTGAGAGGTAGCACGTACAGGTGTATACCTTATGCCGTCATCTTGGTTTTTTTCCTTGATTCTTTATTTTTAGCTTGTTAAAGTTCAGCATGAGATTGCTTTATAAAACTTTTTCTCCCAGCAAAACATTACTTTTGCAAACCAAAAGCTTCAGACTGCATAAATGCTTAAATCTGAGAAGACTATTTTGAAAGGCAAAGCTAAATATTGTATTTCTTGTCCCAAACTATATCCAGCATTTTTCTGGAGAGATAAAAAAAAAAGTATTTTAATGGGTGCGGAGCAGAATGACAACTAGGAATAATTAGTGAGTTACGGAAAATAATTTCATTTTAAGAATTCCTATTACCTCTGTGGCATACTAATGGATGTTGTAGGATCATTTTCCATTCATCCTTCCTTATTAAAATGTGCAAGACAAACAAGAATGGAGATTATGTTTAAACTTTATTTTTATGACACAAACCAGACTTCTCAAAAACTTCAGAACTGAATCACATTGATTTCTCATATAACCATACAGGGTCCTGAGCATAGACTGGCCAGTGTGGCATGGACATATTGATTGATTGCATATTTCTCCCAACATCAGTGGACAGAGGATGAAGCATGTCTTCTACAGGACAGATTGGCAAAGATTCTGCAAAGGGTCAGGGAGTCAATATTTTAGAGCTGCGGGCCATGCTCTCTTTGTACTCAGCCTGGTCACTATAGCACAACAGCACCTCAAACAACATGTCAAGGAATAGCCAAAGCTGTGTTCCAACCTAACTTTACTTAAACGTGCTGAAAGTTGAAATTTATATAATTTCTACATGCCATGAAATATTGTTATTCTTTTGATTTTTTAAAACATTCAAATATTTTAAAATTATTCTTAACTCAGAGATTGTACAAAACTAGGTGATGGGCTGGATTTGGCCTACAGCCCTAGTATGCCCAGTCCTGTCTAGAGCCATAGAGCCCTGGGTTTTTACTATATCTCCCTAAAGACATTAAAGCTGTACTTCAGAAGAAGTGATATATATTTCCTGTGAGTACTCTAGCCAACATTTTTGCCCACATTAACATACAAAGGAACATATACAGAAAAAAATAGTATCTCTTGCTAGTAAAACATTTTGTTAACTGACTAGATAAGAACACTGCCTATGTCAACAGATACTGCAATTCAGTTGTAATGGTTTTATCATTTATATACTATCTTAGTGATTTTCTTCCTTTTAAGTTCCTAAAATAATAAGCCATAAAATTTTGTTATTAAGAAGTAGGCAACAAAAATTAGATTTTGCCTTAATAAAGAGCAATTGTTATATTCCTTCAATATTCCAGCTTTCACATTAGAATATGAATATTCAGTAATCGACTTCCTTGAAAAGTACATTTTTCTCTTTAGTGAATGAAACCCACCAGGATCTCTTAAAGCAATTTCATAATATAATTCTGAAATTTAGACTGTTTCATATTAATTGGTAAACCTACTTGGTGACTACTATGCATTATACATTGTGCTTGGTTCTTGGATTCAAAGAGGAAGGAATGGTTTCTGCTTATACCAAAGTGTGCCAAACTAATTACTTGGTATATAGATTCATGAGTACGCACACTCAAAAATACACAGACACAATTGGATGGGGATAGAATAAAAAACCGACATAGGATAAAGAAAGTAGAAGAGTGATCAGGGAAGTAATGCCTCTGCAGAACCGTGAAGATGGAATAAATATTCCTCAGCATGAACTAGAGGAAAGCCTTTCAGGCACAGGAAAACAGATGGATCACACTGCGGGCACGGGGCAGCCTGATGTCCTCAGGGAACATGACCAGAGCAATCTGGTTGGACATAAGTGCACTAATGTAGTTTAAACATGCTCAAGTGACAAAATCCAAGTCTATCCAAAATTTTAGTAAACAAGGTTTAAAAATGTTTCTGAGACAGTCAGGAAAATGTCTTCACTCTCCTCAGACCACAAATAGTAACACTAGTATCTGAGGGGAAATACAGGAGAGTTAAGGAGACTGACTCTCTAAGTAAAATTTATTTTGCGTTCTAGTACAAGAAATCTCAGCACTAATAAAATGACTCAATTAGGATGTAAAACTAAAAATGGTGCCTGGCCGGTGTGGCTCAGTAATTGAGCATCAACACAGGAACCAAGAGGTCCTGGTTTGATGCCCCGTCAGGGTACATGCCAGGGTTTCAGGCCTGAGATCTTCAGTAGGAGGTGTGCAGGAGACGGCCGATTGATGTTTCTCGCTCATCAATATTTTCATCTCTCTATCCCTTTCCTTTCCTCTCTCTCTAAAAAAATCAATAAAAACATTTTTTAAATGTTAGTGTACACAGGTTTGGGTTTCACTGGACTTCTGAATTTAAATTGGAGTTATTAAATTAGCTTAAACTAGAGAATAGAATGAAAATATGAGGCTTGACATGAACTTATCCACTCAGACTTAAACATTTTAGCAAAGATATAAAATATGGTATTTATTAGTAAATTGTGAGTAGCAAACAATTACATGTTGCTTCAATTGGGGGGAAAAAGATAAGAGGACTGTGGGAGCAATTCGTTTTCTGGAAACTAAGTTTATTCAAGCAGCATAAACTAAGTTTATTCCAGCCTAGATTTGTCCAGTGAGACAAACCTAGGCTGGAAACCCAGCTCCACAATTTATAAGATGTGATAAGCAATAAACATGATCTTTAATTTCTCTGCACCATAGCCTCCTTATCTGTAAAAGCATCTATCTCATAAACGTGTTGCAAACATTAACTAAATGGGATTGTGGGATTGTGTTAATTAAATATTTACCACAGTAGGTGCTTAATAAATGGCATTTATTACCATTTACATCCCTAAAACTGTACAATGCAGAAACTCCAAGAACACAGACTCTGCTAGGACTGCTGGCCTCCTCCTAGTCATGTGGGCTGAACTGAAAAGAGGGCATATTCTTTGCTCATTAGGAGGGTCTGTATTAGAATTAAACAGTGAGTTATTCCAGTGCCAGAAAATGAGGGAGCCTGTCACATTTTTTCCTCACAGATACATCTTTGCTACATTCCATGCTTTTGCTGCATCAAAGATAGAGAGGTTAAAGGCCTGCAACACAAGTCAGACTGATGGCCAGCCTAGGGGCAGAGATGACACTCTCTCACCCTTCCTATTGAGATCAAACTCAAATCTCAATGTCTTGGTTTAGAAAAAAATCAATAGTACCTATTGTTAGGTAGACAGCTAGGAGTTAACAAAGGACAGGAGAGCTAGACTGGCTGGGCCCTATTGAGCCTGGAAGCCCAAATTTAATCAGGCTTAAAGTCTGGAAGTTACAGACCTCCTTCGTTGGCCCCCTCACCCCCCACGTAGGGAGGAAGGTCAGGCTTTTCAACCTCCCTGGAGGCAACCAGCATTGTATCCAAGATAATTTGGTGGAGGGGGGGGGGAAGGGGAGGAGAGGAATAAACCATAAAGGGGAAATTCCTCTGCTGGGTGCATGTGCAGTAATAGTCAAGAGGGAGACCAAAAAGGTGAGGTACCTAGCTTGAGAAAAAGATCGGATTGGATGAGAGCATGAAACCCCAGAAGATTTAGGAAACAAACTAGATAGGAGGAGGATCTAGCAGAGAGATTGGTTAGTTTGAAAGAAAGCTAACACCTTCCCAAGCCCAAGGGAATATAATCAAAGCTTAACAAAGGCCCCTCTGGGTAGCACCTTTGGTCTGTTTGTTCACCTGTTCTTGCACATTCTCTCTCTGTAACAGCCAGGTGGGTCAAAGATTGGGTGAGCTCCAAGCTCGGGCCTGCGTGCTGCCCTGCAGCATGTAGCTGGGAACACAGACTAAGCTAGCAGGATGGGAGCAGGGAGGATGCTGGACCACCAGTGCCCAGGGTGATGGCATTACAGTTCTGGATCCTGACCCTCCTGGTGGGCAGTTATGCTCACCAGGCCCAAGACTTATTCTACAGCAAGACGGAGCTAAGCTGTCTTGTGGATGAGACACCAGGTACCTGGGCACAGTTCTTGATTTTCACTTCGATAAATCCTACCACCCCACCTCATCCTCCCATGCATGGGTTCCCAAAAGGTTTTTCTTGGGACTCCATGGGAGAACTCCATTTCCACTGACAACACAGTGAAGGCAGAAGAGAAACTTATTTCTGTTCAAGATTCTTCTTGCCTTTCTGGAGTTAATGAATTTTCATATTTTGTGTATTTCCCTGTTGCCAAAATATTTTTACAAAACACAACGCTGCTGAGTGAAAAAAAAAAAAAAAAAAAAAGCAACAATCTCTTAGAGATTTTTCCAGGGAGGCAGCCTCTGAAACAAACTGTTCATAGTTGAGTAAAAACTTAAAATAAGTGTACCGCCTCCTCTCAGAGGCCATAGCCCTCATCAGCACCAGCCAGCACTATGTAGGGACCCAGAGAAGACCTGATTGCCTGGTCAGGATGCTGTAAACCAAGAGTGTCACATGCCTTTCACTTTCAGCAAGGATCAGATGACTATCTCAGAGAAATTCCAAAAACATTTAAAAATCCAACACCTAAGAACTATGAAATTGACAACCTATGGTGTAGAGTAATGCTTCTGGGTAAACTTAGAGAGTGTTATCATCAGTCTAGTGGAAACAGCTTTAGTCCACTTCTCAGCTTCACTAAATGACCTTGGCCAAACAAATTAAAAATTGAAGTGTCAGTTTTCTCAACTGTGAAACACGCAGACACCATGTTCCTACCAAGTGAATACAAACTACAAACTATAAAAAAATATATTAGGATTGATATTGACTCATGAAATGTGAAGGGCAGTAAAGCAAGAATTTGTACTCAGCAGAAAATGCTTGTTTATTTCTTTATTTTAATACACATGCAAGTTAAAGTTAAAAGTAATCATATAAAATGAAATAAAAATGAAAAGAGGGTCATGTTAATGTTTGCACAAAAAATACATATACAAGTTATGCCAAATCAACTGCTAGGTTGCAAAAAAGTGAATTACAATGGATGAACTTGGGCATTTTTTTAAGTTTTATTTGGCAAATCAGTATTTCTGTGTACATGCCTAATGGTAGGCATTGAGTAAAACAACAGAAAACTCTGTTGAACTAAAATGCTGTCTCCTAGAACTGGTAAAAACCCCAAAAGAAGTTGTGTCTGCATTACCATAAGATGTAGTCAGATGAGGAACAAAAATTCTTAATCATTTAGATTTTCCTTAAATAACATTTGATCTCTGAGTAATATTATTGAAAATACTCAGATTTTTGCAGTTATTGGAGGTTGGAAGTATACTAAAAATATATTAAAATCAAATGAATTGCCAGAAATGTCTACAGACATTCCAAGATATTTTACATACTGGAGTGTTTTATTAAACACTCCTGATCCTTTAATAAAACCAACAGTGTCATGGGTCTGTCAAATGATCATCTGATCAATTAATATTTTCCAAGTGTCTACTACACACCTAGTATATATAGGATGAATATATTAATTCTTGCTAACAAAATGTATAGGTTCCAGGGGACAAGAAATGTCTAGCATGGTTCACAGGCTACTCAAGTAAAACCTGAAGTGCTGATCATCTTTATGACTATCAAGTCACCAAAGTAAAATGAATTCTGAGAAATATGTGTCTAGACCTCTAATGATGAGTACAGGCAAACAGAGCTGGCTGCCTTATTCACATCAAGGCATGGGATTGGGGGGTCAATTAATCCTGAACCTCAGATGTATTATTGTTCTTACTTTCCCCACAAAATAGCCACAGGAGTCTCCTGTGACCTGGTGAGAATTTCTTGTTAAATTAATGGAATCATCCTTCCCAATGAAAGCCATGTGATGCCTGCTTAAGAGGAAAGAGAAATCTGATCTGCCAGCTACCTATCATGTCCCATCCACATGCTGAGTAAGCTCATAAAAGGAACCAGCCCTTGGTATCTGACACAAGTAACAGAGCCCAGACTCCTGCTGCCATGTCTGACTGATTAGATTTATCCATCCACAGCAGTGAGACTGAGTCCCAGGTGTGGGCCTCCTCTCCACGGTTTAATTATATCCTAGTTGGTTAGAAACCAAAGTGTGCTGTGGAGACAACGGGGAGAAAAGAGATGCCAAAAATTTATGGTTTTTGTTGGGGAGGATAAAGAATGGTTAGTATGACCTAAGTGCCCTACGGGATCATAAAAACACTTTAACATTGAAAGATTGCATAGATAAACCATAGACAAAGAGGAGACTTAATAAAGGTACCAGAGGAAGGAAGGAGGCTTTGCTTTAATGAGAGACTATTAGCTGAAAGGCATATGCTGCAGATTTCCTTCCCAAATGGAAACTGACATGTGTAATATACTGTCATTGTCAGAGTGCTAGAATTTTGTCCATTTCCCTCTGTATTTTAAACGCTGCTGTTACACATGCCCAAACTGGCTTGTTAGCTTTGAATTTGCTTCAGAGACCATCCGCTACCTTGACCACTTTAACGACATGCTATATCACAAGCATGGTTTTCCAATTAGCCGGATGCTGAATATGATTCAAGCCACCCCCCACAATCAATTTTATAACTGTCAATGCCAATTGCGAAGACAAGGAGGATCTGTAGGATTTAAATGTTTTATAGTGTGTAAATTCTGGAACATCGACAGCTTCATTTAATTGGCCAATCTATACAGAAAACACTCTTTTCACAAACCTATAAATGATACATTTAAAACATGAAATGGGACATTTTCCTCTAAAATCTAACACAAAAATTAGTATAGGAATGGACTGAACAACATATGCATTTTTTAAAATTCTAATTGTGAACATCTCAAAATAATAGCTGAAAACTGGGTAGAATGTTAGTGCTACCATAAGCCAAGTATTCTTTCATATGACAAGTTTCTGTGATTTAAATACACTATGTTTATTGGATTTACAGAGACTATGGCACCTATAGAAAATTAGTATGTTGTAATAATTTATATTGTAATTATATTGAATTTGACTCATGTACTCAAATTTAAGATGCTCAAAGTATTTCAGTGCTAGAAAAGTAAAATAAAACTTTTATATCAATATTTTTCAATTAGTAACATAACAGGTGGCCTAACTCTTACCTAAAATGACCTTAAGTTTTTTATTCCATTTCCTGTCTCTCAGTATTTCTCCCCAAACTTAGTGTCCCACAACCACAATTTTCATTTTGACCCATGGAAGCCCCGTTGAACTTCAATGCTAGTTTTCAATTTTTAAAGTATTTTTAAAAGAAAGCTTGCCAAAGTAAGTACCATAGTATTATTCACATGGTATTATTAATAACCATTGGAAAAGGAAGTTATAAATCTATAATATCAAATGTAAGGCTTTTTTTACTCTTTACAAATTATTTACATGATTATTTTAGTGTAAATTTAAGGTATACATGTGATAGTTTGATATAGACATGTAGTGAAACAAATACCACAATAAGGTAAAACCTCCATCACCAAATATATAATTACCTTTTATGTGTGTGGTGAGGATGTTTAAGATATACACTACTGGCCTGGTTTTAAGTATATTATATTTTTAAGTATATTATACAATGTTATTAATCATTGACACCATGTTGTATATTAGGTCCCCAGACCATATTCTTCTTGTAGCTGGAAGTTGGTCTTTGACCAATATCTTCTCATTTCCTCCAACCCTTGGTCCCTGGTGACCACTAGTCTCCATTTTTAGATTCCACAAAAAGCTGATGTGACACAGCATTTGTCTTTCTGTGTCTGGCTTATTTCACTTAGTATATACTTTCAAGATCCATCCATGTTGTCACAATGGCAAAATGTCCTTCTTTCTCATGGATGAATCATATTTAAGTTTAATGTAGTCCTACTTGTTTATGTTTGCGTCTGGTGCTTTTGCTTTTGGTATTATATCCAAAGGTCCATTGCCAAAACTAATGTCAAGGAGTTTTTCCTATGATTGCTTCTAGGAGTTTTATGGTTTTAGGTTTTATATTTATCTTTAATTCCTTTTGGGTTAATTTATGTGAGTGATGTAACATAGGAACCCAATTCATTTTTGCATATGATTATCCAGTTTTCCCAACACTATTTATTGGAGAGTCTGTCCCCCACTGAGTATTCTTGGCTCCTTTGTCTAATATTAGTTGATTGCACATGAGAGAGATTGTTTCTGGGTTCCCATTCCATTCCATTGTTCTATGTGTGTGTTTTTGTACCAGTACAATATTATTTTGATTAATACAGTTTTGTAATGCAGTTTGAAATTAGGAAGTGTGATGCCTCTAGCTTTGTTCTTGCTCAAGAATGTTTTGGTTATTCAAGGTCTTCTGTGGTTCCACGTGAATTTTAAAATTGTTTTTTTCTATTTCTATAAAAATGTCATTGAATTTTTATAGGTATTTCATTGAACCTATAAATGGCTTTGGCAGTCTGGACATTTTACCAATATTAATTCTTTTGATCTATGAACATGTGATATCTTCCGATTAATTTGTATCTTTAATTTCTTTCATCAAAGTCATATAGTTATCAGCATACAGATCTTTCACATCTGTTAAATTTTATTCTTTTTGATGCTATTGTAATGGGACTTTTTTTTAACCCTTTTAGATAGTTGTTAGTATACAGAAATGCAACTGAGTTCTATATGTTGATTTTGTATCCTGCAACTTTTCTCAATTATTTATTAGTTTGTATTAGTATAATTGTGTATTAGTTTTTGGTGGAGACCTTAGGGTTTTTTGTATGTAAAATTATGTGATCTGCAAACAGAGATGATTTTAATTTTTTCTTTCTAATTTATATGCCTTGCATTTCTTTTTGTTGCTTATTTGTGCTGGCTAGGACTTCCAGTGCATGCTGAGTAGAAATGGTGGACACCCCTATCTTGTTTTAATCTCAGAGGGAAAGATTTCAACCTTTCACCATTGAGTATGATGTCAGATGTACACTTATCACATGAGGCCTTCATTAAGATTAGCAACATTCCTTCTATATCCAATTTGTTGTGAGTTTTTATCATGAAAGGGTTTTGAATTTTCAATTGCCTTTTCTGGATTATATAATTTTAATTTTTTATTCCATTAATGTGATATATCACATAGATTGACTTGCCTTTGTTGAAAAATATGCATCCTTGCATCTCAGGGATAAATCACACTTGATCGTGGTATATGATTCTTTTAATGTACTATTGAATTTAGTTTGTTACTATTTTGTTGAAAATATTTTCATCTGTATTCTTCAGAGATATTGGCCTGTAGTTTTCTTTTTCTGTAGTATCCTTATCATACTTTGGTATCAGCCTAATGCTGGCTTGGTAAAAAGGTTTGGGAGTGTTCCATCCTCTTTGATTTTTGAAAAGAGTTTGAGAAGAATTGAAATTCATTTTTTTTTTTAGTGTTTTATTTAGTTCATCCAAAATATGTAAATGTGCGATGTCTCTAAGTGTGGAATGGAAAATAGCTTAGAGATTTCCCATGACTATTTGTTGTTGTTGTTGTCAATCCTCACCTGGGGATATCTGCCCATTGAATTTTAGAGAGAATGGAAGGGAGGGAGAGAGACAGAGAGGAACATTAATGTGAGAGAGACACATCAATTGGTTGCCTCCCACACATGCCCTTGCCAAGGCCAGGGATTGAGCCTGCAACCAAGGTATGTGCCCTTGACCAGAATCGAACCCAGGACACTTCAGTCTGTGGGCTGATGCTCTATTACACTGAGCCAAACCAGCTAGGGCTGGAATTCAATTTTTTAATATTAGTAGAATTTATCAGTGAATATTCTGGTCTTGGGCTTTTCTGTGTTTGTAGGTTCAATCTCAGTACTTGTTACTGTCGTCTCTGATTTTCCATTTGTTCATGTTTCCCACTAGATAGGTTGTATGTTTCTAGCCATTTAACCATTTCTTCTGCTATCCAGTTTGTTAGAATATAATTTTTGTAGTCTCTCAGGAGTCTTTGTATTTCTGTGGTACGGTTGTATCCTCTTATTTTTATGATTTTATTTGATTCTTTTCTCTTATTCTTAGTTAATATAACTAAAGGTTTGCCATTTTTATTTATCTTTCTGAAAAATTAGTTCTTTTATTATTATTATTTTATTTATTTATTTATTTATTTTTGTAATTTTCACCTGAGGATATTTTCCCTTTTTTTTTCTTTTTTTTTTTTTTAAGAGAATGGAAGGGAGGGGAAGCGATACACACAGAGAAACATTGATGTGAGAGACACATCGATTGGTTGCTTCCCACACATGCCCAGACTGGAGCCAAGGACCGAGCCTGCAATCAAAGTATCTGTCCTTGATCAGAACTGAACCTGACACCATTCAATCTGCAGGCTAATGCTCTAACTACTGAATGAAACCGGCTAGGGTGAAAAATTAGTTCTTATTTTTTTATGTTTTCTACTTTTTAGTTTCTATTTTATTTATTTCTGCTTTAATCTTTGTTGTTTCCTTTCTTCTGCTAAATGTGGGCTTAGTATTGTTGGGATGTTGTGTAGTTCCTTGATGGGTAAATCTATGTTGTTTATTTGAGACATTTCTTTTTTCAAGCAGGCATTTATCACCATAAACTTCCCTCTTAGAACTGCATCTATTGCATCCATAAATTCTAATACATTGTGATTTCATTTTCATTTTTTTAAGATATTTTAATTCTTTTTTTGATTTGTTCTTTGACCCACTGAATGTTCAGAAGTGTGCTTTAAAATTTCTACATTTTTGTGAATATTTCACTTTTTAACCTGTTCCATATTTTTTGTTTCATACTATTGCAGTCAGAAAAGATACTTGATATAATTTCAATCTTCCTGAATTTGCTAAGACTTGTTTTGTGGCCTATCAGATGATTTACCATGTTCAGTGGAGAGAAATGTGTACTTTGCTGCTGTTGGATGGAATGCTCTGTATATGTTTGTTAGGTTCATTCAGTCTAGAGCACAGGTCACATCCAATGTTTTCTTATACATTTTCTGTCCAGATGATTATCCCCATGTTGAAAACAAAGTAATAATACTATTATTATTGTATTTTCTATTTCTCCCTTAGATTTGTTATTATTTGCTTAATATTTTTATGTGCTCCCATATTGGGTGCATAAATATTGGCATTGTTATAACCTCTTGCTGAATTGACTTATCATTATATCATTTAACATATAATGAATTAAAGTCTATTTTGTCTGGTATAAACATAACTACCTCTGCTCTCTTTTGGTCTCCACTTGCATGGGATATCTCTTTATATCCCTTCACTTTGCGCCTATGTGTGTCCTTAAAGTTGAAGTAAGTCTCAGAGGTAGCATATTTTTGAGTCTTCCTTTTTATCCATTCAGCCACTCTCTGCCTTGATTGTAGAATTTAATCTATTTACATTTAAAGTAATTATTGATTGGTAAAGACTTACTAATGTCATTTAATTAATTATCCCATCTGTTTTATAGTTTAGTTGTTCCTCTCTTGCTATCTTCCTTTATGAATAAATAATTTTCTGTAATGGAATGCTTTAATTCTCTTCTTTTTATCTTTTCTGCAGTACTGTAGGTTTTTGCTTTGTAGTTACCATGACGCTGGTATAAAACACCTGATAGATAAAACAGCCTGTGTTTTACCGATATCAATTTAACTTTGATCACATACAAAACCTTTACCCTTCATTTCCCTTTTTCTGTTTTTGATGTCACAATTCATTTCTTTTTATATTGTATTTATTTAAAAATTATTGTAGCTATAGTTACTTTTAATACTTTTGTTTTTTTAATCTTTATACTAGAGTTAAGTAATGAACACATCTCTATATTACAGTATTAGAGTGTTCTGAATCTGTTTCTATACTAACCTTTACCACTGTGTTGTGTATTATATATGCTTTCATATCACTAACTAACATCCTTTCCTTTCAGCTTGAAGAACTTGTTTCAGCATTTCTTGTAAGGCAAGTTTAGCAGTGATGAAGTTCTTCAACTTTTGCTTATCTTGCCTTCAATTCTGAGGGACAATTAGCCAGGTAAAGTATGCTTGGTAGGCAGTCAGTCATTCTCTCTCTCTCTCTCTCTCTCTCTCTCTCTCTCTCTCTCTCTCCCTCTTTTAAACACTTTGAGTATATCATGTTACTTCCTTCTGGCCCGAAAGGTTTCTGATGAGAAATCCACTGATAATCTTACAGAGGATTTGCTATTAATTTTTTTCCTTTTGCTGCTTTAAAAAATTATTTTTGTCTTCTATTTTAGACAATGTTATTATACTACTAGTGGCCCGGTGCATGAAATTAATGTGGGGGGGGGGCGTGTTCCTCAGCCTGGCCTGCACCTCTCCAATCTGGGGACCCCTCAAAGGATGTCCTACTGCCAGTTTACAGGGATCGGGCCTAAACTGGCAGTTGTACATCCCTCTTGCAATCCAGGACTGTTGGCTCCTAACCGCTCACCTGCCTGCCTGCCTGCCTGCCTGATTGCCCCTAAGCACTCTGCCTGCTGGCCTGCTCTCCCCCAACTGCCCCCCACCGCCAGCCTGCTTGCCCCCAAATGGCCTGCCCAACCAGCCTGATCACCCCCAACTGTCCCCCGTGCCAGTGTGCTCACCCCAACTGCCCCCCTGCTGGCCTGCTCACCCCCATCTTCCCTCCCCGTTGGCCTGCTCACTCCAAACTTCCCCCCCCCCCACTGTCCTGATCACCTCCAACTGACCCCCACTGACAGCCTGCTCTCCCCCAACTGGCCCCCCTGCTGGTCTGCTTACCCCAACGGCCCAGTCCCCCACCAGCCTGATCATCTGCAACTGCTGTCCCATCCTGGCCTGATCACCCACAACTGTCCTCCCCTCTTGGCCTCTAACTGCCTCTACCTTGGCCCCACCACCATGGCTTTGTCCAGAAGAATGTCCGGAAGGTCTCCTGAAAGGTCTCCCAGTCTAATTAGCATATTACCCTTTTATTAGTATAGATATCTTGAAGATCATTTCAGGTTGACATTTTGAGGTGGCCTGTTAGCTTCATGAATGAGGATGTATAAAACTCTCTTCATATTTGGGAAGTCTTCAACCATTCCTCCTTTCTTTCTACTTATTAAATTTAATTTAACTTAACTTTTTCCATCACCATTTATCCCCTCTATGTCATTTATTTATTTAAAGAAGCTTTTTCCCCCTCTCTTCTCCTCCTGGGACTTCAATAATTTGCAGGTTATTTCGCTCAATGATATCCCAAAATTCACAGTTGCTTTTTTTTATTCTATTTTTATTATTATTTTTATCTTGGTTCTACAGCTGGATGATTTCAAGTTCCTATCTTGTAGTTCACAGCTTCTTCTGTGTAACCCATTCTGCTACTGATGCTCTTTAATGCATTTTTAAATTTCATTCATTGTATTTTTAGCTCCAGAATCTATTGGTACTTTCTTATGAATTCTATCTCTATTAAACTTTTATTTTGTCCATGGATTTTTTTCTGACTTGATTAAATTTTATTTTTGTGTTTTCTTATAGTTCATTGAGCTACCTTAAAAATATTTTGAATTCTTTAACAGGTAAATTACAAATTTCCATGTCTTTGGAGTCAGTTACTGAAAAATTATTGTGTTCCTTTGGTGGTATCATATTTCCATGATTGTTTTTATGTTTCTTGAAGTCCTGTATTTCTGTCTTTGCATCTAACCTATCAATTATTTTTTTCAGGCTCTCTGATTTTTGTTTCTCCAACAGTATAATAGAACTACTCAGCTGTACTCTTAGATTTTCACAAAGGCTCTCTTATCCATTGGTGATTTTCTAATCCAGTGTTCTCCAGGGACTTCTGGATCATGGCTGAAAGGGACTGGAGATCATGGGCTACTTAAGAGTCCTCAGTCAGGATCAAAGTCTATATGCTATTACCCAACACACTAATGGTGAGACTCCAGTGGGTCACTTTGTGTATAGTGTTGCTGAAAGAACCAAAGCCAGGTGGGCTATTGCTGAGTCCTCAGGGGTACAGAGATGTTTCCAAGTTCATAGATAAAACAATGGTCAGTGTGTCAGCTGCCTGGGTACAGATCTTTACAAAATAGCCCTCTTCATTCTGGGATTGCACCAGCGTTCTTTTAAAATCTACTACCTCACAGCTCCTACAAAGGCACTTCTGTCTATGGATGGATGCCAAGTTATTATTGTTGATGGGGGGGATATGAGCAAGGATGTTTTATTTGGCCATCTGGCTTATATCACTTCAGATGCAATGCTTTTAAATTCAACCTCCAATGATATAAAACTGCATTAATATCATCCAAGGGCCTTGGTATTAAATTGTTAAGCTATTAAGACAAGATGTCAATGAGGTTTATACATAAAACCAAACCAAAGTGTTCGTAGGGGTCACATGTCACTTCCCCGGCTCCCCATCCATTCATTCTGTATAGTGTTAATATGAAACAGTCTGCCACTGTCAATACTACCATCTCTACTTATTTCAGCTTAACTCACCTTAGTTAAGTTTATAAATAAATATTAAATTTACTTATTATTAAATCAAATAATATTTGATTTTTATAATAGAACTGAATTACTATCTATTGTCAGAGACATAACTATATAAGTTGAAAAAATCATCATAGCTATTGAATAAATATGATGACTTTTATAATTCATATGGTGAGTTATACAAAGATTGGTTGTGAAGTTATGTATATTTTCATGTAACATTGCATAGTTTAGATATGCATATGACAGCCTTTAAAAGAGTACCTTGTAGAATGATATTATTATTCCTGTGTAATTTTATTCTTCAAAATATATTCCTAATTCTCCTTTGGATTTTGCTACAAAATAACTTTATATCCAATGCAAGAAATGCAGTCCCAATACATTTTAATCACATCTAGATATTCAGTCACCTGGCTATTTCCTAATTCAATCTCTCATTTTGTTAGAAGAGTTCATCTTAAAGTTGTGAGCAGTTTTCTATAACCAAATTCTCTCTTAATTATTAAAATAACTCGGCATCCTTGGTTGTATGCAAAATGCTCTTTGCTATATATCTGCTTCCTTCTGGCAGGAGGTGTGTGAAATTAAGGACTAAGAGGATGGAGAAAAAAAGATAGGTAACAGTATGTCAACTGGTCCTCAGTGGTGCCCAGCAAGTCTGGAATGCAAGAAAGAAAGACTCAAGCAACACTGATTTCTATATCAAGGACACTACCAAAGAAAGCTCCTGCTCTGACTTGTCATTTAGGAAATAAAGAGTAGGAGGAATTTCCTTTCCTGTCTCCTAGATCTATTAAAGCCCTGGGCAATAAAAAGAGTTCAGCTCAAAATCTCTTGAGGGTGTGTTCCTCAGAATTCCCATGAGTGCAGCAAATCCTTATTCTACACTGAATTAAAGACTGGGAGTTTAAATGAGAGAGAGAAACTTGGGACTCTGCTGTTTTCTTGTTTCTATTATAACATTTCACAGGGTTTAAGAACACAAAATGAGAAAATAAATTGATGAACAAAATAGGTCCAGAGACATAGAAGCATGGAACAGACTGTCCAATATCAGAGGGAAGGTGAGGGGTGGGTGAGTGGGTGGGAAGAAATCAACCAAAGAACTTGTATGCACATATGCATGACCCATGGACACAGACAATAGGATGGTGAGGCATGGGGTGGGGGATAAGGGCGGGTTGGAAGGGGTCAATGGGGGGAAAAGGAGAATATCTGTAATACTTTCAACAATAAAGATTTATTTTTAAAAAGAACATAAAATGATTCATGAGTTCCAACACACATAGCTGTTTCTTTAATCTCTATTAAGAAAGCCTCTTATCCCAAGCTAAAAGGTCTTTCTCTTTGAGTGCAAACTGTTCCTTGATTATTCAGAGATAACTCCTCCACATAGAGGACTGCTTTTGAAGAGTGTTCAAATTTAGCATAACATCTTAGTTTTATCATTGAACACTTTCTGGCCCCCAAAATATGAAATCCCAACATCATCCAGTACACAGTTATTCCAAAAGTGGAAAGGATCTTGAGCAGTAACTGTGAAAAAAAATGTGCAATAGAAGCATTTTCAAAATGTTTAGAAAAGAATCCTCATGGGTCTACAGTGATTTCTGAGATGACTTTTTTTTTTTTTAAATATATTTTATTGATTTTTACAGAGAGGAAGGAAGAGGGATAGAGAGTTAGAAACATCGATGAGAGAGAAACATCGATCAGCTGCCTCTTGCACACCCCCTACTGGGGATGTGCCCGCAACCAAGTTACGTGCCCTTGACCGGAATCGAATCTGGGACCTTTCAGTCCACAGGCTGACGCTCTATCCACTGAGCCAAACCGGTTTTGGCTGAGATGACTTTTACTGGCAATGAGCATGTTGGAGGACAATTGTTAGAAGATATATCATATGACCTCATACTGCATCTTTAATAACACTTAGTTAAAGATACTGTTTCTGGAATCTCAGTCAGTGGCAGGGGATCATTTTGTGGCTTCCTATTTGGAATTGAACATGGTCATGCTCTGAATGAAAGTGGTCACTGGCTATCTCCTAGCATCAGCTGGGGATACACAAAACCATAATAAACTATTTCTAGGGCTACATTTGTACAAAATTATAATATTGAAATGTAAAATTTCCTAAAGAGATACAAAACAAATTTTGAAAGAGATGCATTTGTTCTCATAGTCTCCCCTGCAAGCAAGATAGATAGGCAGTAGGTTAAAGTAGATAATCCATCCACACTAGTGCTTCACTGTATTTATATTATACAGTATTTTCAGTGTCCCCACTCCATGATGTCCTTTTTCTCCATAACCACTTATTTATTGCTTATAGTCCATATGCATGCTGGAAATAATTTTGTTATATAAAATATATAGAAGTGCATTAGACAAAAAGTTATTGAAAATAATGTGAATTTGCACAAAATTCTGGCAAACACATGAATAAGAGCTTGAGACTTAAGTAAAGAGAATGACTGCCAAAGACAAAGTAGTCTTAAGGGAGAAGGGATTATTCCATTGCAAACTTGCCATTGCTTGACTGCAGAGGAAACATTAGAGAAATTGGTACTGCCCCTTCCATTTTTAATTTCAATTTCCTATGTTCACCTATAATCTAAGGATAGGGTCTTATCATTCAAACATCATTGCATTCCCCCCCCCGCCATCACTATTAGAGTTGACCTGAAAATCCAGTGAAAGAAGGTCAGAGCGAGAATTTGGAAAATTTTGGTTACTGTGTAAAATACTTTTAAACCTAAGTCAATTACCAAATTCACCCCCATATGGATATTTGCATATGAATAGAAGATCATACTTAATTCATCCTAAAAGCTGCCTATTGAGTAGGTTTTATAAAATATGAAACTAAAAGGGGACTATTTGGGAAGAGAAGTGTCTCTCTGAACTTTCAAAAGTATTTTCATTTCAGAAATGCAAATTCAAACAAAAAATAAAAATTCAGAAAAGAGGACCTGCTGTGAATTGGGCATTTTTGCAACTTATATAAGGCTCATAAGAAGAATAGAATACGTTTCTGGGCTGATCTCTAAAGAGAAACGCAAGCATAAAACATCATAGATGTGCAACACTATGCCCATTACTAAACCTATCTGGGCATCATTTTCTCGTCTGCAAAACAGGAGTAATATTATTGCCTATAAGATATATTTGTGTTGAAGACTCAGTGAGTGAATCC